>NW_028301564.1:30360000-30694500 GCF_042242905.1 Orbicella faveolata
CTGTGTGTAACGGGTGTAAAACGGGGAAGCGGGATGGATCTGCCCCGCGTTTTTCACCTCCCCTACCCCTTCTCTTTTATCTTTGTAACTCAGGCTATTATAAACGCTACCAGCAGACAGCTCCCATGCAGTGTGACCCTTTCAGTTTACTCCAAGAAGTACCCGACCAGCAGACTAAGTTCCCACAAGATCACTAACTGCTACAATTCGATCTGGGAGACTCTGATTTTACCGCAAGATTCTTTGCACGAAAGGAAACTGGAAGGAGGTTTCTCGATCTAGTAGAAAGACTCAGGCTGTAACATGATATTCTAACAATCAAAGTGAAATACATTTAAAAGATATCAATTAATCGCCTGCAATTTGTGGACTTCTAGTGTCAGGGTAGCATGTCCCCCAGCCTTCCTAACTGATTGTACACGTTGTCGTCATTTGACTACAACTACCAGAATTCCTTTCTTGTTTTTCCTTATTATTTAAATCTTGAAGTCCCAGCGGGATTTAAATAACAATTACCCTATTTTTACACGGCTCTTCCAGCCTCGTTTAAACTCACCGAAATCATGCATTATAAGGTTTCTTTATTTCCCTTCCTTTGTTTCCCTTCCCTTTCCTTTCGACCATAAAACGTCGGGTTTTTAAAGAAAAGCGAGGATGAACCAGAAAGTAAGTTTATTTCTTTGACATCATCCTCTAGATAACGATTATTGCGGCAGTTTGCAACCTCCCAAGACCTTTCGCAAGCAAACCCGAACAATGAAAATTGTTACCACAAGAAGTTCTGCCGGTATAGGAAGCTTCAGTCTGTTCCTGCATCTTTCATTCACTTGTTTTAGTCCAATCAACACCCCAAGACAGAGTACGCCGGTGATGATGGCTCCACCATTCACTGAGGTGATATTTTTCAACATAAAAATGACAATCTGAAGCGATAAACCACATTTAAATTTAAGCTTAATAAATGTTGAATTAGTGTATAATTAGAGTTAACATGGTGTACTAACGGGGCTGGAATCCAAGGTCTGGGTAACTGGGTCTGAAGTCCCTCAAATGTGTTGCACTGTGTTGTAGTAATGGTAGTAGTGGTGGTTGTGCTTCCTGTTGAGTGGTTGTGGTTATGGCCATGCATCTAATTAACGGAAAACCAATTCATAGTGCAGTTTTGACTAGACTGTCTAAAGTAATTCACGTCTAATTTGGTTTTGCGTTAGAAAAGGCTACGCGATTGGCTTAAAAAGATGGCGCCACTTTGTCATCCAATCAGAAATAAAACCAAAACCAATCGCGAATCGCTCACACATGTTTTCTTGTGCATTTCGTCTGCTACATGAATTTGCTTTGAGTTTTGATTGGTTCACAAGACTGTGTGTGTCCTTTGTGATTGGCCAAAATCATTACTTTGGTTTGACAACACTCAAATGAAAACCGCTCTAGGCTATATCTGTAAAACCACGTAATAAGTTTATGTCTGATACCCGCGCACCTTAACTGACGCAAGTGGTCCAGTAATCTTCGGAATTTTGAGTCCAAGAATATGTTTTACTTGACTGACTACCACCAACACCGCTGATCCTGTAGTGAAGCCGCTAATCAGTGGATCTGACAAGAACGTCGCCACAAAACCCAGCTTGGCCGCTCCCATGACAACCTAACAACAAAGTGTTTCCGGTTATTTGTCTATTGTATGTAAGAAAAAGTTTGAAATACATGAAGCGTTGTTAGCCGAAGAAAAAATAAAACAAAAACGAGAGATTCTCTCCATAACTCTATTTTCACATAAAAGCCTCCGTTTTCGTTTTTTCACAAGGTTGTTTATTCTCGAGAGTTATGTGTAAAATACGAAGCATGTTTAGTAGTCAACGGCGTCTGTTTTCTAGTTTTTAGCGATAAACATATCAGTTTTGCCTACCGTTGTACTGTGTTGAAATAGTTTGCAGTGTGTTTGGCCTTACTCTTGATAATATCTTGCGTAGCCACAGTCAAGAAACTTAGTGCCAATCAGATAAGTTGTTCTCCTCACTAGCATTGGAACACGAACTGCTTTACACTAGCCTACAAACAGGTTCCCGAAGAGGACAGAAAAAAAAATCGGTGAGCGCGAAACTGAAGAATTTGGAGAGCGAAGCGATCGGGGCGGGGCGGGCGCTTCGTTCGCCGAATTCTTTTTTTTTTTTCTCGCTCGCCGGGAGCCTGTTTGGTTTTTTAACATGATCCAACTAAATAAAACATTAAATAGATCACGCTACCTGAATAATGCCAACAAGCAACGAAAGTGAAACAGCGACTTCCAGTTTCATTGAGTCCATGGGTGTCCATAAGGCACCACCAGAACCCGATGGGGTGGGACTGGACATCGAAGAATTTCCAGGAGTAGGACTCGGCTCTAATGGCAGAGAACCTACTTCACGTTCGACCACCTGCGCCACCATCAAACAAATGACCGCGAAACTACCTGTCACGTGACAACAGCAAACGTCCATCAATGTTGCAAATAACCTTCTAAATCAGGGTCACTTAGACTTTCTGTAGTTCACCTCTCTATTGACTATAGTGAGCGTAGCTATATACTGTATTACAAAACGCAACGGAAGGTACTAAGAAGTTTTTACTGAATTAAAATTTATCATCAGAAATCGCGATAGGTTACTAAAAGACTAACTTCTTATTTGGTTATTCATCCCACTGCCAAGGAAATTTTATTCATCATTCAGAACTTGCAGTAACGTCATTATTATGTGTAAGATGGGATGATCGAATGAAAAAGCGGGTGTACATCAGTCAGGGGGTTTTCGTATCTGATCCTTGCGATAAGGCAAGATTTTTGTCCAGACGTTTTTGGGCGGTTCTCTCCTTTTTATCGCGTCACAAACTAGAGTATCAGTTACATTTACAGGCGTCCAGGAAAGCCGTAAAGTAAACTTCCTGTTTTAGAGGGTTGGACTGTCAACGTTCTAAGAATCAGAGCCTGAAATGATCTAAACGAGAGGTTCATGAGACGTTACGTTCCAAGAACTGTCTGGAATTCATTTGTTTTTTAATTGTTTTTATGCAGAGAAAACGGGGTTTTGAAGATCATGTTCTGAGCCGTTGTACTTCCTAGGGTGTGGGACCTTTTTGATCCATCCTACTGAAAAACATATTCTCGAGTGGTTACCACCAGAGAATTTTAGCCTTACCTACAGACAAATGCCGTGATGTACCCATGATCATATAAACCAACACTGGGATGAGAGCGGTGTAAAGTCCCGTCACAGGAGGAAGGGAAGCCAACATAGCGAACGCGAGTCCTGAAAAATAAAAATGTCGAAAAAAAATTATAGAAATCCTGCTCGTGGGCTAAGTAACAGAGACTGTACATTTGTCGTCCATAGTATTTTTCTTTTTTTTTTTTTGCATTCCAAAGCTGGAATTTAATGACTCCCACATTGTACACATCTGAAATAATATTACATTATCACTAAATCATAGAATACAATGTGTACCAATCTATATTTTTTACTTAATAATAATAATAATAATAATAATAATAATAATAATAATGATAACAATTATGATGGTAATGGTAGTAATGGTAATATTGCTCGTAAGGTCAGGCGGTTTGAGTTTTGTAATTTTTGTGCCTTTAGCCCTCTAAAAGTGGCCAAGGAGAGGTTTCCATTTTTCAGGTTGAAGGTTGAGCTCATTTGTTTCGATTTCATAAGTTTTTTCTACGAGGCGCAAAAATTGTGGAGGGTTGGGAATTTCATCTCTCAACTTGCACATCCAGATATAATATCTGCTCATTAGACAGGAGAAATTAATTTGCCGTTTTGTGTTTGAACTGTTTTGATTTCAGCCCCAAAACGGTGGTCATGGCAAGATAATTTCCTTTCTGGATTAAAGAGCATGATTGTAGCCATTGGAAAAAGTTTCCCGTCGTCCATAGTAATGTTATGTTAATGATGCAGGTGTATGAGTTCAGTGCACAGACATCCTGTTTCTGGATGTGACGTAATCCTCCGTAGGAAAAAAGATGGAGGCTGTATATTTTAACACAATACCATGCGAGCCTAATGAGTCCGTAAAGTACCAGGAAGCCACATTTTTGCCGTATTTGTCACTGTGCTATCGACATTGTGTGTGCTAGGTTTGAAGGTTTTAGAACGTTACAGTATACCCAAATTACAATCATTCGTTGGCGCCGCTTTACGGTCGGACGTTTCACGCTAACCCCAGTAAAGTACTCATTTTCTGAAAGCCTAAGAATTGTAGATTACGAAGGTATATCACTAAAATAAAATTCCGAATATAGCGCCCCATTCCCCAAAGTACAGAGGTTCACTAATCAAGTTCGTTTCCGGTCGGATTTGAGCGAGAGGACGCGATCAACATCGCTGTCTTTAAAAAACCGTGTCGTAATCGTTCATACGTTTGGTAATCGTTCATACGCGCCCGCCAATCTCAGCTGTCAGGCAACTTAAAATGCCAGTTTACTTCTCGTGACAACCCGTTGACAGCTGTCAATTAGAGATAATTATGCAAAGAAACGTTTTTCGTTGTAACTGTACACAAAATCAATCTTTTTTCATATTTTTTTTCAAAGAAGGATCGCAATAAGATCTATCTGAAAGAGCGAAAAAAGAAATTTTTTTTTTTGAAAAATGGTCAATTTTGGGGTATACTGATACCTTAAGTAAATATACCAGTCGCCATCTTTTTTCCTAACGACGGATTCGGATAAAACTGCTTTGCGAGCAGAGGTAAAGATCACGCATTCTTGACCAAAGGAGTATCAGCGTGGCGACTGATTCATTTCACAGGTTTATATGCTGTTGATTAGAACGAAAAGCAATTGAAACAACTGTAAAAGCCGACACCGGCGGTACAATTTGTAATTTGTAAGTATCTTCGGTGAGCTCAATAATATAGATCCCTTGTTACATAGCTCGCCCAGAATTCCTTTGCCAATTGAGGGCTACCATGGCTACCAATGACTCAAAGTTATTGTTGTTGTAACAGTTGTTGTTATCGCAATAGTGCCATTCACTTTACTGCTACAGCTCAGTAAGGTTACTTTTTAGCGATAATATTCCCAAAATATTAGATTACACTGCTTTTCAAAGCAATCCATAAACGTTCAATGGAAAGATTACGTCTTTATAGTTGATGCACGTAAATCTACGTTAATCTAAATCTGATACACGTAAACCTAAGCTTATAAGAAAGCAACCAGCTTTATCACCCTCTGGGCCTTTCGAATGATAAATGACAATGAATTCATTTAGGCTACAATCGGTATTTCAAGTCGTCGTTCAAGACATTGAAAAATCCTGGTCGTGTGGGACTTGCTTTGTATAAAACCACTCAAGACTAATGTTTGAGTAATTATAACATTACCTAGAGGAATATGCATAATTCCCACTGTAACTCCGCCGGTTATATCAGGCAATAAATCTTTTTTCCAGTTGTATTTCGGTAACCAGCGAAGAACGGGAGCGAGCCGGTTAATGAAAGAACAAAAACCATTCACCGTCAGACACGTACACGAAGAAACTTTTCTCTGCACAGTGCGCAAGTAGCTCTTTACATTCACCGACTCTTCACAGCTTGAACGACAGTGTGTTCCAGCGAAAAAGGATTCATCGCGAACTTTCCGTGCAATGATTATGTCTGGTGTTTGGTGATGAATTGAAACCTCTTCCATTGATGTTCATGACGGCAACTACAACTACTGTGTCACGCAAGACAACATCAATGTCTTTTGTTTCTGAGTTTGACGGAAGTCAGGAGACAGTCACGATTAAGTCACGCGAGTCACGATTAAGTCACGCTTCCGAGGTGCGTGAGTGAAACAACCTGTTTGTTGTTCACGCCCCGCAGAAATATCAATTTTAAATAACACTCAATAAAGATTTGTTAAAAGATAAAGCTAACCACAAGTCTTATCTCGGGTTGTCTCGGGACGCACTCGGGTTACTGATCAAGAGTATGATCGCTGCTAATGCTCGGAAAATGAAGATCAACAGATTCAAGCCATCGGCAACACAACGGGAGTTACTTTGTGATGAACTGTCTACTCTCGTTTGGCCCAAGCGTTTTTTGGCCCAAATCTTTGTGCTGCTTCAACCAGGCAGCTGAGTCTCATTTCCGAGTTCTTCTCTTTGGCGGTAGCTAGTAGTGGCGCAGAGGGCCGAGGAGGTTTAGCCGCGTTACAGACGGAAATTTACCTCTTGTAGGAAGCATCTGCAACACCCGGGGCTGTACTTTCCTATATGGGTTATATAGGTATGTGCGGCCCCAAAGGATATGGTTTTTCAGCCATCTAGTCATAAATAGGATATCGATTTAGGCGAGTTTGGTCATAAATAGGGTATGTTTTTTGCACTCTGGTCTTGATGTGGGTATGTTTTTCAAGAAGAAGCCGCTTTTTCATCATTATCGAAAAGAAAGTTAACAAAAGCCCTTCACAAATTATCTTTACGGCAATTTAACATTGGTCTGAACTAGGGAGCTAATTATAAGGCAGGTCTAAAAACCAGGGGTTTGAACAGGGTAGGGAAAATCGCAGATTTTGGTCATAAGTAAGGTAAGGGTTTTGGGAAGCGGGCCGCACACCCCCACCCAATTTTTCTGGGACTACCCCCCCCCCCCGCTCCCCCGCCCGGGCTGCCATGCAAGCTAAGGAGGTTCGAACCGACCGGAAATTAGCCAGGTAGGAGTCGTAAGAGGGTGCCTATATGCGCAAGAGTGTTTCAGTCAACGATTACCATGCAATGTATGTGAAAATTGTGGAGCGGAAATTGGTTCGAAGCCCATCAATTTTGCGGAAAAAGCTGGGGAGAGTTAAACATCTTTTTACTCAGTGATCTGTAGAGAGATCTAAACAGCCCGAGAGCTCGCAGAAGACCATCATACCGTGTACAACTCCTGCTAGTGACGTAACACGCCTAATCTGAATGCCGGATCTACGTAATCACATGACTTAGCAATATCAATATCAATATCTTTTTAATATCAAGAGCTGTTTTAAACGCGGGAGAGACTGTCCAGTTCTACTTGCGATATCAATTATACAATCTTACTTTTCTTAAATTAAGTTTACGTAAACAGAGATTTAAATATCGATCTGAATACTTCTTATCTTTGTCTTCCAAATTTTACCATTTTACAAGGTGTATGTTTTCCCCACTTCAGTCGTAAACAGTTAAAATAAATCTAATGGGCTCCTGATGTAGCTTATAAATTGTTAAAAAGCTGACAACGTAGTAAGACCGGCCCTGTGTTGGTCGGTGTTTTTTATTCTGATGTTCGCCAGATATATCGGAACACACTATGGCATCAGCTGAGATGAAGTCATCGTACATTATAAAAGATAAGGTCAAACCTCTATTAAGCAGCCACCAATTAAGTGGCCAGTTATCAATTCAAAGTCCTGAAAATATTGTCCGTAAAATACTGTAAATGAGCCAACTTTTGGTCGTCCCGACGAGGGGTTTTCTTGTCCTTACCCCTAAACACATGAAGTCTGCTTTTGTTTTGGTAGAGGCGATGACAGACTTGCGTCCGAAAAAGAAAGTGTCGACTGATAATTAAGAAAAACATTCAAACAAACGTTTATTATGCCTGTGTTGACGTGCTTCCATGTAACTAACTAATAACCTGATGGTAAAAAAACTGTGATGGTATTTTTTAAAGGAGATAGTATTTTCGTGACAAGTGCATCAGGAAAACAGTGATAGGCTTTATTGTGTGTAACAAGTAGTGCAGCACAAGCCTTCAAGGATTGTTTGTATTTGACTAAATATAAATTGACGTTTCTGTAAGTCCGGTGCTAATTCCTGACGAACCCCCATTACGTCCCAATACCCCGAGGGTGGCCTTAGCAAGGGTTCCGACTGTGGTGTAATTAACGTTTGTCCGGCCGATTTCAACTGACAGTTTGTTGACTGAAAGAGTAATTTAAGATTTCCACCTTCGTAAATTCTACTGTCACCAAACCGGCGTGAAGCGAGAACACCTGCGAAGCTTAATTTGAATATCATCTGCAGGTGAGAACAAATAAGCTGAAAACAAATACAGCAGCTAAATGCACCAAAGGCAACCCAGACGTTGTATACGATTAATACGTGACATTATGCTGTTGGCGATTGCGTTACAATTTTAGCCGTTCATAAGACAATGTATGAGAATGCTTCGAAAATTACTCTAAATGCTACGTGTAGAAAATAATTTGAATGAAATGGCTTACCTTATGTTTGCATTGCGTTGTTTTGATGTCTCTGGGCTCCTGGAGGTGGTTTAGAGCCATTTAGGCGAGTTTTACTTTCTGGCGGTTTGCTTCCCCTAAAGAGAAGCAATTAAACCGTCAGAAAGTAAAACTCGCCTAAATGGCTCTAAACCACCTTCAGGAACCCAGAGACATCAAAACAACGCAACGCAAACATAAGGTAAGCCATTTTATTCAAATTGTTTTCTACACGCAGCATTTTCGAAGCATTCTCATACATTGTCTTATAAACGGCTAAAATTGTCACGCAATCGCTAACAGCATAATGTCACGTATTAATCGCATACAACGTCTGAGCAGGCTGACCAATCCAAGTTCATAACCTTAACTTGTCGAATGGTTTCAAAAAGGAAAGAGACACAAAGCAAGTGATTCCAAACAAATGCAAATGATGTAAGAACGAGAAGATCGATATAAAATATAATGAGGGCGCTTTTCGTTAAGTGCGGGTCCGACTTTCAGCAATACTATTGATCCCAGACGTCCTTTGAAATGGCTTTTATTTTTTTCAGGCCGTTTCACCCACCGTTGGTTTCATTCACGTGATTCAAAAAAAGTGATCACATGATGATAAACATATCTTGGTGCGGGTGGCCAAAGTTTGCAGCACACCCGGGGCAGCACAGCGGCTGCAAATTCCTCAAAAGTTCCAAGTTCAAGGCAAATCCATCCATGCGATAGATTTTGCATCTGTTGAACTCTTCTCTGTAACATATCTTGGATTGCATCTTGTTAGAAAGTGCGAAACTCAACAAACTTGCAAACAAACTGAGAAGCAACTTCCCCAACGGCAGAGAGTCTCTCATCACACGATCATGAATTCGTCATCACGCGGTCACTATATCAAAATACGACCACTGGTTCAACCGTGTAAACAAATTGAATATCAAAATTTGAAAAGAAGTACTACTGTCGTACCAATATTGTTTTATCGCCTCCATCGTCGACAAATCAACAACTTTTTATTTAACTGTAAATCAACTTCAAAATATTACAAAGAAAAAAAGTAAATGATAACCTCAAGGATATGAACTTCTATCACAAAAAATACTGACCAACTTTATTCCCAGTTCGCTCTTATACAAGGTTTCAACTTACGGAAAGAATCAATTCGGTTGAATTCTACAAATTTTAAGGTTTCTCGATCGAGCGACAATTATAGTTTTTAAATCGCGTGAAATAAATTACGTAATAAGGTTGCATGAAAGCCCAGCAACTTCGCCGGTTGAACAAAACAAAACACATGTACAAAAATTAGAATGATAATGATACTTGGCGCCTCTTTCCCTAAGTATTACTTATTTTATCATTCATATCTCAATGTATTTTTTAATATTACCTTGGGGAATATGCATAATTCCCACTGTGACTCCTCCAGTTATGTCTGCTGTCAAATCTTTCTTCACGCTGTATTTTGGCAACCAGCGAAGAATCGGAGCGAGCCGGGCAAGGAGAGAGCAAAAACCACTCGCAGAGCATGAACATGAAGCAAGCTTTTCACGAAGAGAGCGCAAATACTGTTTCTTGTCTCGTGACTCCTCATAGCCTGAGTAACCGTGAGCTGAGGCCAGAAGGTTCTCATCGTACACTTTCCGTGCGATTGTTATGTCGAGTTTTTCCGGGTTAAGTGAAATTTCTTCTTCCATTACGTACGTGCGATAGTGGCTTGATGGACACTTCGCTAACGGCTGTCAGTCTTTCAATACAACCAGGCAGATGTTGTTAACATTCGCATATATTCTTACTTGAACAATGGAAGTTAAAAATAATTCGCGTAAGCCGTCTATCGTGAGATTTATAACCCCACATATTTCCTTTTGCGTCATATGATTGGTTTTTTAAACAACCACTTGTTAAGAGTCATTTAGATGAATATTCTAATTGACGCCTGAAGACATTTTCTAAGTTGAGTTAATATACACAATTATTAAAAAGTGCATCATTAGATAATGCAGTTCAAGAGTTTTCATTGGCTTAGTCCGTCATGGTATTTTAGCAATTATACCACGCTCGACATGATAAGCGTATGCGTGATTTTGGGGGGCGTTTTTTATTTTATTTTATTTTAGTTTTCTGCATTTTGGGGGCGTTTTTAATAAAACAGTTATTCCACTCTCGCTTGTTACCGATGAAATGGTTATAGCCAACTCAGTGTTATGCGTCTCGTTGGCTGTCTATCATCTCATATCTACCGAGCGCTCGTGGAATAATTGTTACTCATATGATATAGTTGATATACGTTCCTTGCTCGCACTTCAGTCAAACAGTTCACGGACTTTTGGCAGTTCCTGTGGTTAAGAAATATGCGGAAAAATTTAAGACGTTTCTTAGTTTAGTTACTTAGTGCACTTATAAGCAATGTACAAATGAAAATAATTTTTCTAATTCCGCTGTACAGATTATACGTTAACAACACATCACGAAAAAAATAATTGAACTACAACTAACCTCAAGTTTAGCGATCATATGATAGACTAGTTTAATTTAGGTAGTCATACCTGCCCCCTATCGGTAGAGGGCGTTCCCTCGGCTCTTTTTAATAGCCAGATGGAATTTAATTATTGCATATATCAGTCGCCGGTCTGTTCTGTTATTCTAACCTTATTTTGTCATGTCCTGTTATGTTTGTTACTTGTCGTTTTCCAGGCACAGTTCATGTCCTTTTGTAACACCAGTTGGGTGGAAATATTTAAAACACTCATCCCCGTAACGCTCACTGAAGTTTGCGAATGGTACTATTTCCTTTTTAAATCAGTTTTCTTTGTTAATCATTTGTTTGAGAACATCAAGAAGGCCTTATTGTGATTTTCTTTCTTTTTCTCAGTGTTTTATAAAAGCAGTACTGAGGAAACATTTTCTCTGCCTTAATATATAGAAACACCCTTAACAGTTTGGGAGAACTCGAAAGAGAGTCGAAAAACTGTTAACACCCGCCTGAGACCCGTGAAGAATTTTCTCGTTTTCCCCGGAGCACGAGAAATTCCCAGTTGACCTCATTTGGCACGGGATTTCTCGTTTACCCAAACGTCCCGTCAAGCCTGTCCAATTATATATGTATAACTTGATAGATAAATTTGGGATAATGATCTATACGTAAGTAATTTGTAACTAGGAATGAAAATACACTCATGACACGTACACACTCCGATCCTAGTCCATTCACGTTTGGCAAGAAGTGGAGCCCAAGCTGACTAATGAGGTCCATAGAAACTGGGTGTGACGAGGGGTGGGACTGCGTGCACAGAGTCTGACGTACTATCGGAGGACTCAGGAGGTCGGTAAGTTTAGCCAGTCAAAATATGATTGACCATGCACTTACTCGTTCAACTGCGGAAAATGTGGAATGGTCTGGAAAGACTTACAACTGCTGTGTTTTAGCGAGTGCAACTGCAATTAATTTTGAAGCCCTACGAGATGGTTTCCTGCATAAAGAGTCTGGGGACACCAATTTACAGTGGAATTAGCATAAACCTACCAGCGTCTTATCAACAATACCGTTTCCAAGTTATTGGCTACGTTGCTCCGATAAATCTATATTTTTGTAGATAGTGAGTAGCCTAACAGTGTGCATTATTAACAAAATGGCGGCTGTTTCTTTACGGTTTGGAAGTGTCTGTGAAGAAGATCCAGATAAAATTTTGAGCGACTTGAAGATTTACACTACGGCAGGTATCGATACATTTTTTTGTGACTGATGAAGTAGATTATTCCACGCTTTGCTGGTCTACCGGTACCCTCATTTACTTGCAAGAGAATAAGAATGAGTTGTTGAGCTATAAGCAAGTGAAACCAGAGATGACATCGAAATCCGTTTGAGTCAAGAAAAGTCAGGGGTGACGCATGGGGTGGGACGGGCTAGGCTGGGTGATACAGTAAAAACCCGTGTGTAAAAACCTACATTTTTTGAAGTCTGGGAAAACAGGTTCTTGTATTGGCAATTTAGGCTAAGTAGATTGTTAATTTCTAGGTGTAGTAGGTGAAGGATTGAATGAACAACGTTTTTTTTTTTTCAGTCAGCTAATAAAAGCTCGCCGACAAGGAGGCGAGCTTTTATTAGCTGACTAAAGAAAAAACATTATTCGTTCACGCCTTCACCTACCACTCACTTGATGTAAAGCGAGTCACTCGAATTTTTTTCGCCAAACGCGGTGCAAAATACTAGTAAGCGAAATGGGTGAGCTTGCTAAACAACCTTTTTGCACAGAACAAGAAGGAATATATATTGGTATTGACAGGGTGACGTAAGCAATAGACCACAAGTTTTTATGGTTTGTAGGCTGATAAACCACGCGGGATGTTGGAAGAACACGAGAAGAATTCGTAAATCACTCGCCTGCGGCTAGTGATTTACGAATTGTTCGAGTGTTCTTCCAACATCCCAAGTGGTTTATCGTGCCTCTAAACCATAGAAACTTGTGGTCTATTGCTTTTATATCATAATTCAGGGGACACGCGAGATTTCCATGAGTTTACTGGCACAATAAACCATAGCTGATTGACCAATCACAGCGCGCGCATTCATTTAATTATTATATAAAATGACATACACTTCACAATCATTGTAAAATGTTAGAAACCGAAAAACAGTCAAAAAACGAATGTCTAAAATATAGGAAAATGTTATGCAAAACGACAGTTTATTTTCATTCAAGAAAAGGATGCCCAAAACCAAGAGGTCGGCAGGTTAAGGCAACTTAAACATTTGAACCCCACCAGTATAAACTTGGGACGCGGACGTAAAGGAGTGTTGAACAAAGCCATAAAAAAAAAAAAAAACAGAAACGGCGAGAACAACCGTGGCCTTCAAATAGGTACGCGATTGTTGGTGGTTTATTTAGGAAACCGGCTTATGTCGATATACTGGATGATATTGTTGACGCCATGAAACTAATGGTCCGCAAGAGGTTGTCAATAATCTCCCCCCAAAAGAAATGTAAACAGAGGCTTGGGGTGGTTGTTTACCCGAGCATGAAGCACAAATTGTCTCATGACTGAGCGAGCGCGTTCGTTAATTTTTTGTTATTAAAAGTAACCAGAAGAAAGTTTTCCGGAAACAAAACCTGTTCAGAAATGGAGAGAATTGTCCCAAGAAGTTTATGCAATCGTTGGTTCGAGCGAAATCACCGGAGGGAAGTACGGTCTGTCGATGATATTGAGTGTGTTCACGTGACGTCATCAAGTTCTCAAATCCAAAACTTAAGTGCCACTAAAGGCTTTATCCTCATCAGGCATAAGAGGTACTAAATTTATATCTGTTTACAGCTTTCCAGCTCAATAACGTCCTTCGTTTGGAAACCAGCGCAATTTGAATTTCGGAGTTATGGCGGTGCGTGACATAAACCTAAGATCACGTTTGTCGAAAAATATACACTTAACTCGTGATTTTTAGCCATTTTAAGAGTTAAAGTATTAGGAAAAGTGCTTGTGTAAATTTTTTTGGTTCGGTTTAGATAATCAGTCGACTAGACAGCCAAAGTAATTTCCAGATATTAACACTATTTTCCGGCCACCATATTGGAGGACTAAGGAGGTCCACCATAGCGGTTCCATACTAGGCTCTATAATTTTGCGCGGAACATTTCGACTGAATATCTCAACTTTGGGACACCGCACACACCTTAAACTTGGAGAACTGACTTCTTTATTTATCGTCTGTAATATCGCAATTTCTTGACTTTATCCACTAAATGGTTTTTTAGTTTATTTTTTACTATAAACGGTCGTGATAGTAATATAAAACATGAAACAGAATGTTCTAGAAGAGCATGCTTTCCGACGCGTGGGAAACTACTTTTTAGTGATGCTTTAAAAACAATGGATGAATCACGTGAAAAACAATACTAATTTGCTTTCCAACGCATGTACTCCAATGCAATGAAACAAAAGAAGGGAAAGTACCTTACGGTTGCCTCAAGCGAAATTTCAAAAACATGTGAAAAACGGCCGAGTTAAAAAAAGCGATCAGTTTTGTGAATCTCACTGACGACGCTTCTTTTTCCTTAAAACACTCAACTACTTCGCGTGTTATATCTCTATCCTCTCTGAGAGATATCGGCGTAAAATATTCATTCACAGTGAACGCAATCAAGTGTGTTATTACGAGCATGTTTTTTTACATCATGCTATGTCTTCAAATGTAAAGCTTATTTGTAGATCGTTTTCACTGTCACGCAATACAAAAATAAATCGAAAACCATCCAGTGGAAAAAGCTATGAAAGTATGATGTTATAGAAGATAACTAAATAAGCCTCTTCTCCAAGTTTTAGGCCTGTGCGTTTCCCCAAACTTCAGATATTCGTCGAAATGTTTCGTAGATATTTACAGAGCCCAGTATGAAAACGCCATGTTAGTGTACCTCCGTTGTACACCAATATGGCGGCCGTAAAATAGTGTAAACATCTGGAACTTACTTTGGCTATCTAGGCGACTGATTATCAGTACTGATCAAACAAGCATTTACATAAGCACTTTTCCTAATGCTCTAACTTCTAAAAAGGCTCAAAATCATGGGATAAGTATATATTTTTCGACAAACTCGATCATAGCGTTGTGTCTCGCACCTCCATAACCCTGAAATTCAAAATGCTCTGGATTCCAAACGAAGCTCGCTATTGAGCTGTAAAATTGTAAACAGATATAAATATACCGCCTCTTGTGCCTAATGAGGATAAAAACTTTGGTGGCTCTTTAGTTTTGGAATCTATTGTGAGTCACACAAAGCTTTGGCCTTTTCGTGCGGTGACCGTCCCGTGACGTGCTTGGTGACAGTAACGCTTGGGTGTCTCAGTGTCACGCTTAATAGCGGAGCTCCTGCGCGCCGAAGACGCTCGAGGGGAGCCCCGTACCTTACGTCCGACCGTGCGTCCGTACGCCAAGCCCCTTGAAAAATAAGAGAGTACAGTCAACTCTCTCTAAGATGGACTCCATAGGGACCGGCCTCAGCTGTCCGTCTTAGAGAGTTCTCCGGCTTGTAGAGAGTCGACCTAATATGACCCCAGGAATTTTAAGATAATAATGCTGAACCTGTGCGCAGTGAATACGCGTCTGTTTAAAGTTTGTTTTAAGTTATTTATTTGAACGAAACCTACAACCTGGAACAAAAACATATTTATAGAATTGAATCTCTTGTCGTATTACAATCAATAGTTAACGGGTTAACTAGAGTCCAAACAGTGAACACTAAACTCCGCAAACGGGAACATAACCATCTTATGACTCAGGAAAAAAAAACCGGCAGCAAGAGGAAGCACCAAGGGCCTGATAACAGTGGAGAAAGCTGTAGTTCAGCTAAGAAAGCAAGAAAATAACTGCTTTAGATTACAATACAATTCGGTTGTCACCTCCAAGTTATTTTTTGAATGGGACTATGACTGATTTAATTTCACTTGTACTGTGTGTATTCCGCCGACAAGATAAGACCAGTCAATTTAACGTCTGGTGTTAAAAAGATTCACGTACTTGGTAATTTAAGAATTTTTCTTCCCTAAATCGTAATTTGCGGTCATATTCAGCACCTTACAAGTATCCGTTGTCCGCCTTATGGAGGTGTCCGTCTTACAGAGAGTTTGCTTATAGTAAAATGACTGAGGAACGACCGGAACCAGCACCAGGTTACCGTCTTATAGAGGTGTCCGTTAAGAGAGGGTTGACTGTAGCACCATTACCATAGGTACATCTTTGACATTAGACATCCATGTTATAATTGACAGCTGTCAAAACAAGGTATCCTCTGACCACTAACACGTGACCATATCGCGGGCTCAAGCCAGGTTATTACTAAATTTCCGCGCAAATTAAACCCTGACGCGTTGTTGACTTTTCTTCCGACATATTCCTTGCACAATCGTCTCTTGGAGAGTCCTGATATATTGCGTGCGTAATTTCTACAATCTTGGGTACACTTACTAGGTATGGTTTGCTAAAATGTAACTAAAAAATAGTGAAACCACGGATCGAATTTTTTCCTCTTGTCATTTATGGTTAATTATTCAATCAGAAACTCCGCGTTTAGGTTTGGCTAAATCTATACATTAATTGTAAACCACCCAAGTTTTTGTCAAGAATTTATAGCATTCCTTGCCAGCGTGTGGCCCCACTGTCTTTTTTTTACGGAATTGAATCAAGCGACTTTATCATTTTAGTGTCTGCCGTGTTTTTACATTTTTTTCGTCTTCGCCATATATCTGTTTACGAAAAGCGCAACTACTGTAATCAACGTCTTGTTGCATAGCAGGTCGTTAAACCACTAGGTTGTTACATGCGGGTTTTTACTATAGGTGATGTCATGGGGTGATATTGATGCAACGTTTGCACAGAGCAGATTTTACAGAGCATGTTATACATGTAACTGAATTCTTCTTCAAATTCTTACAGGAGTAACCACTTTTCTCCATACCGGTCTTACGTCAATACTTCCCATTTTGTGCTGTCGCAAACAACAAGCACACCATTCTCCACACTGTTACACAGAGCTTCGACAATACAGCGATTTATTTCCTTATTGATGTTTTTTCTTTCTCATGATACATATCAAATCTAAATCAATTAATTCTTTTATTTCCATAATCAGTATGAAACATAGCAATTTAGAGGGCAAATACATCTCAAATCCGTACAAACAAGACTAAAACGCCTAGATTCTGGGAAGAATAATGTTGTATTCAGCGACAAAATGTATGATATGACTGGGTATTTTCACTAGTCAGTTTATTTTGCCACTGAAGCAAAGCTGACTCTTAAAATATTCAGCCATATTATTCAACTCTCCGCTGAACATCTCAACAACAGTTTATTTCTACTACTGTAAACAACTAAAAGAATTTACAAGATTATAATTATAAATATATAAATAAACAGCACAGTACATACAGTAGTGGGACACCCAAAATAACTAAAAAGCTAAACTAGTTGGGTGACCGTAATTATAATAATTAAAAATGTAAGAGTCAGGAAAGAGGCACAATAAATACATTGGTACACATAAGTATCACAAACTTGGTACAAGATTAAATATACAAAACAAAACAAAATAAGGCCCAGTTCAGACGCCGAACTTTCCATGAGCCGAACCAAATACGTTGAATTAAGTACATGAAAAGTTCGGCGTTTGAATCAATTAGGAACGGCTATTTGAATTTGGAACGGCCCAGCCGTTCTTCCCGCCTAGCTCAGCCGGGAATTTCGGCTTTGGAACGGCTTTGATTCAGACGTCGAAATTTTCATGAGTCGAACCTAATGCCTAAATCATTATAACGTATTGTACAAGCGGTTTTCACTTTGCCTGAAAATCGCTGACATTTCGATGTGATTTGGTTTAAACTAAATAAAGTTCGGCGAAGTAAGTTCGACGTCTGAATCAACAGGTGTAATTTTGATAATTTGGGTCGGTCCAAATTCGAATTAAGTTCGGCTCATGAAAAGTTCGGCGTCTGAACTGGGCCTAAGTAGATATAAACTATCAAAATATCAGTAAAGATTAATAGAGACTAATGAAATGCGAAGTTAGTTCTTTTTGCGGCACTCGACTTTCCATAAAAAAAATTATAATCTGTTTTCATTTTAAAATACTGTTAAGATTCTACTTCTCAACAAACACAGAGAAAGAAGGACTATTCACAATGATGGTACATATTTACACGAGCTTAATATAATTTTCAGGACCTAACAAATAAGCTTAGTTTACTTTAAAACTTTCACAAAACTTGAGCTGCCAAATCGGGCCACCATATCGTTCAAAATTCTCTCTTCCCATGAGGCGAACAAGGGCTTCCTGAAGACGAAAAAAGAAAAAAAATTAATAATTTAGTCAACTCTACACACATCTTCTGAAACCCGTAAGAGTTTCGTCCGTAAATCAACGAACGAACGAACGCACGAACGAACGAACGAACGATAGATAGATTGAGCAAAGGAGGGACATTGGAGGGAGCGAGTACACTAGTCAGGCTAAACTAACCAACGATAGCAGGAGCCATGGGCTCCTTACGATAGCCACGTGCTGCGTTACCTTTTTCGTCACAAAATGTATTTCCCCCAAACACCACGCAACTCATGGCATAACTTACCTCAACAAAGTCCTCTTGATGGGTGTCGATAATATTGAAGGCTTTTTGTAACAGATCTTCTCCAATACCACGTATACATTCCCTAGAAAAAAGAACATTGAAAGACGATTGAGGATTGTTATTTAGCCCAGTGTGACAGGTCCACTATTCTGGTCGGTTGACTTCAGAGAAATATAGTCTACTTCGCAAAGCCGTTATGTGACTTGTCACGAACCTCGCGCATCATAACAATTCCATGATGCACACTAACGAATGAATTAATTGCTAGAGAAGGTCAAGGTATACCGTGATCTTCTCTTGATCAATTGCTAAATACAATACATTTATTGAATAAACGTTTACCGCAGTAAAATATGTAACTCTCTCAGTTGTGTGCATACAAAGACAGAACCCTTACCTTCTCAATCGATCTATTCTGTCTCGTAATCTTCCAGATGTTGTAGGTGATCCACCTGAGAAAAAGAAAAAAAAAGGGGAGGGGGGGGGGGGGGGGTTTAGGGCTCGTGAATAATTGTAAACAGTTGAGTCCAATGTAACTTTTGAACATAAGTTTCTCTTATCCTATTTGTGCTTTCTCCATCGTCCCCTCTTTTTGTCTCTTTCCCCTTTGTTCTTATATTTTGTAATAACAACCGTACTAAGTAAGATATGATGTAAGTGTGTTATATATCTGTCTTGATTAACTTTTAAAACTCGAGTCTTCACTACAGAGAGTCTGGAGAGTCAAGCCTTCAGTTTCACTATGATCGCAACAGTTACCTCATTTGAACAACCTGTCCAGAATTTAAATATACCATAACTGTCACGATATTTGTAATGCGAAAATAGGTGTTGCTGTCGTTGAGGAACAAGATAAGAGCAAGTCCTATTCTCACCATAAGGCACGTCAAGTGGTTCCATCTCTTCGTATTTTTCTGGCGGAGTCTCCACATCCGGGGATTCCCTATCAACGCTGACATTTGTCATTTTCAACGTGGTGTCCAGTGCTGTGATAAGAGAAGTGACGTCACTTTGTCTGCGAGGGTTTCTACAATAATAAAGGAATCTGATTGGCCAATCAACTTTCCATTTCTGTGGCTGTTCACTGTAAGAAAGTTGAACTCATGCAATTCCCAAGATGGTGACCTATATAACAAAGATTATCCTGCTGCCTGTAAACGAGAACATTTTTTTTTCGTGTTGAACACGTCGCCGCAGTATCCAAAACTGTTACGTAACACTGTTTTTGGTTTCCTTTAACAATCCGTCCTAGTTACAAATAGTTCTTCTGCTGTCTTGCAACATTTACGTTTCCAGGTTTTAGGTTGAAATATAGAGTTCTTAATTCCTACTCCAATAGAGACCCAATACAAACATTCTGCTGTCCATTGTCCACATGCATAGCGAGGGATTTTGATTTCTGAATCAGATTTTACTTCCAGAAACCTTTTTATTCTCGTTAACATTCACTTAAGGTAATTCCATCGAAATAGAACTCACAATAGACTTTCTTTCAAACTTTACCGGTTGGCTGCTTATATCAAGAGAACTTAAAATTTTAAATAAAAAACGGGGGTCCCCATATTCGTTTAGGAGCAAGAGGACCTTCAATAAACCCCATAATTCCTGAAATTATCTGCTTTCAGAAAACGTTTATATTTGAACCATTCACCTTGCGCTTTAAGAGAGCAGAAAAACAGAGATAAAGTTAAGCGAGAAATACAACAATGGATGTATTGCATAAATATTAAGGAGCAATTTGATGTGCGTTTCATGATTAGGGCACTCATCTTTAGTCGACAGGGATACAATATGTCCCAAGCTCGCAGTGTTCTGGTGCCACAAATTATCTTTTACGAGTGCTAGCTATGCACTCATTTTCCGTGATAATTTTTTACTCTGCAACACAAATTAGTCTATACTCACTGTATAGAAAGAAGGTGATCGCTGCATTCGATCCAAATAAAAAAATCGTTGGGTCCCCGTACTCGTTTCCGAGAGAAAACGATGATTTGTCTCTCGCAAGGCAAGCCGTTTAGCAAAAGCCACCATTTTGCATATGCACGCGCTTGTGGCCGCGCGCTAATGACGCGAAAATCGTGCGCAGTAGGGATGCGCAATGCAATTCTGAAGAATCACCTTAAACAGCCGAATTTAAAGGACTTTTAGGTGTGCGCGATTTCCAATAATTATCCAGTTTAACTACCGTTTGAGCCATCTTGTTTCAATTTACAGTTTTCCCGTAGCAATTGCTCCATCATTACGACAGGCCTGGGCGTGCTCACCGGAAGTTCTTTACTTAGTTGTAATTGCTGTTACCCACCTAGGAGCATGCGCTGAAGGTTCATCTAAACTGATTTCCTCTAATTCCGAGTCTGTGTCGCTATCATGTTCAACAGAGTCCTGTAAACAGGGAGAAAAGGGTTTAACGCCTCACAAATATCTTTCTATGTCAATCTTTTTCTTTCCTTTTGTACAGTGAAAGAAAACGTGAACATTAACCTGGAAACTTGAAGTAATGCCGCTATGCATTTAAGTACAAGACAGATGTTGCTGTTCGGCACATGTTTCGACATGTTGTTCGTGGAGACACTATACTGCCATTGCATAAGCTGTTATGCCGGCCCTTTTCACATCCAGAAGCAACATCAAACAAGGCCTCCATTGCTCCTGAGCTGTATTCAAACTCCTACTTTCGTCGACAGAATTGGAACCTGTTCCTATTTCGTGACAGTCGAAGAGTGATTTATTTTTGTCTTGTTTGACAAGCAGATAATGTCAGCTCTAACGTACTCTAAGCTCGTTTGATCGGTGCGCTTTTGACCATCGTCCAACTCTCACTATCTCTCATTTTCATTTGATAGCCTACGATCACGAGAACCTACCGCGATAGAAGCACTTGATTCTTGCCGAGCAATGGGCGTGGGACCATCCGGGGTGTCAAAACCCTCGGGGCCTAACTGACGTCTAGGATCACGGACTGCTGACCCCTGCCTGGGGGTAGCTAGAAAAGCAAAAATAAAAACAACAAACAACATAGGAAAACTGCATATAAACTCTCTCAATGAAATGACGAATGTCGTACCTCCTTGGTAGCTCTCCTGTGATCTCTTGACTTTGGCAGCAATCACCTCACTAGGGGAGGGGAGTACAGGCACTGAGGGAGGAGTGGGTGCGGCATTTTTGTCGCCTTTCTGTCGTTGTTTGAGCCTCCGTCTCTCGCGCGCAGATAAGCCACTCTGTAAATCAAATTACCACAACGAAAAAGTTCATTACTCGAAGAAAACATGGAATGCCTGCGGGCACGTAGGTTAGCTATCTAAGAAGAACGTGCGCTATTTTCAGCGAGGTCATACTCACCACAGGCGTGTTGTCACTGACAGACTTGCAACTAGAGGAAAAGCAAACAAGAGAATTTAAGTTAATCGTTAAATACAATGATGCAAGAGACCGCAAACGAAAATGCTGCCGGTGTACGTAGACCCAACCAGGTCGAAACGGTTAACGGTTGCAATTCTTGGCTTTCAGTTTGGACTCTATCATATTGTTATCCCGTTAAGCTTTCTACTTAGTAATGAGCCTTGCGTCATTTTTATGTTAATCGTTACATTCTTAAGAATGATCAACATTCAAATTCCCCTTAAAATACCAATAACAATGAGCTTTATTTCCCTCATTCCCACCAACACATTTCGCCTACTCATCAGGTATTTCTAGTAACCGTACTTTCAACTTCTGCTTCCTTGGGCGTAACGAGTCGCATAAGGAGAACTTGAAACTGATTGCTGGTCGCATTAGCGATGTGCTGTAACAGAACAAGGTTTCTTCCCCTTTTTGTTCATTTCGGGAAAAACGGTTTTTTTTTTTTTCGTAAGGTGAGTCCCACTGTGCTCCAGTAACTTGCCATACCTTGCTTCAGAGTCCGCAGCACTAATTTCTTCCTCCTCCTCTTCCTCCTCCTCGGCATAATGTGATCTGGCCGCGTGTGAGCTGGACGTGACTTTGTATCTCCGCCTCGCTCTGGGGCTTCTAGAGGCGGGCAAATCTATCCCTGGGACCCCTCCCTTGGGAGGCTGTGGTAAGGGTCGCTGAAGTTGATGAGACTGATGTTAAAAAAGAAGAGCAGAGAAATGTTAATTTGTAAATTATACCTCTGCATATTTCATAGATGTCCTTCAGTGTACCAAAGTCAATTAATATAATTATCTCAGTTACCTTATTTTTACTAATTTTGGTACGTAATAAACTTCGAGATTGTCGCGTTCTGGGAAAAATCGGGAAAATTAGTACTTGCGAAAGAAAGGGAGCGCAAAACTGAAATGCGGATTAATTATTTTAAAAAAATCGTGACTAAGAATTCATTTTTTAACAGTATTCACACTAGCCAATAAAGAATACAACTTGCCCAAAACCTCTGAAAGTCGCCAGTATAACAGTTATAAACACTCAAATAAATAAACACCATTGGTTTGTACCCCCCCCCCCCCCCCGAACTAGTGACATCCTTAAGGAGTCCCCTTGAACAGCATTGAGACTTCCTTTCTTATTTTACACAAAAGGTAGATCCATACAGTACCTCTGCCTTGGGTGTCTTTGACTTGACGGCACTAGGCAAAGGTCTCTTTTCATCTCCAGCTGCAGCCTTTTTAACATCTTCAGCTGACCGCCTGACCGAAATATCTTCGTCTACACCTCTCTGCTTTGCTGCCTGTCTATTACTAGTCTTTTCACTGCCAGCTGACTTTTTCCTTTTAGCCATTTGTTTCTTAATTGCTTCTTTTTGTTTCAAGTCCACTACATTTCTCTCTTCAATTTTCTTAACGTTCACCTCAGTTTTTCCTTTTTCAGATGATCCACTTGAGGAACTTGTTGAATCCACAGACGATCTTCCCTGGTCATTTCGTGACGAAGGCTTGGGTGATTCCTTAGCAGGTTTTTCGTCCTCTATAACACAATCCACAGCAGAAATTGTAGCAATAGAAGCCTCTAGTCCTGAACCGGAATATCCTGAATCGGACTTGGATGTTCGTGAATCTGAAGACTTAAACTTAGCACTTGAAATTCTCTCTCCTTTTGATGAGGTTTTCTGTTTTTGCCTGAAGAGTTTGAGAACAATTTGGGAGTATCAATAAAGTGTGTATCATGCATCACAGACAAAAACATATCTACATAGTACTCAATTAATTTTCACAAGTGGAAAAATACTACAGGTACAAAAGCATAAATAACAGGTAGAAAAGTATTTTAATTAAAAGCTGGATAAAATTTGTCTGAAATAAAAACATACAGAACCAAGCTACAATTTGGGAGACCTTTATCCTACGCAAGAAATACATAAAAGTACCTGCTCTTTGGCAAGAAATATTAATCTAGTCGTGAAAAGGAAGGAGCTAAATGCTCTAGGGCCTAAAGTTCAGCATTCTTTAAAATAATAGGTAAGCTTCAGTTTACAATTTTAAACATGCTTATGATAAGTTACTATTCATCACAACATCAAGTTATCTGTACCACTAGCTTAAGTAAAATGGATTAACTGGGTGCAAAATAAATATATTTTTTCCTTAGGCATTTTAAACTTTTAAATTTCACCAACACAGAAGAGAAATCTAGAGCAGGTCTACAGGAGTTAAAGCAAGGCAAGCTCACCTGTTTTTCGTGCCCTCAAGAAACAAAGCAATCTGTTTTTTGATGTAGTTATGACGCAGAAGGCGTGAAGCACTTGGTCTTTTCTCAGGTTCCAGCTCCAACATGCTTTGCACTATTGAACGCAGATCACTACTGTAATGTGTTGGTAGAGGTGGAATCTGTAAAGAAGGTGTAAATATTTGCTAAAGATTTCCGTCACAGGTTATGTTTGCTTTTTTTTTTTTATTAACTCATTCAGTCCCAAACTTATTAACTTTAGTTAGTAATTCTCCTTAAATTTCTCCTTACATTTCCTTTAATGTCACTTTTGTGAATTTGGCAATGCATCAAGACCATATACGCTAGTTGATGAATTTCAATATTCTCCTTACCCTTTTGTTTGACAATGTATTGACCTTGTGAGGGAGAACAGATGTTTATCACAGACTTAATGTATTGAGGGGCTGTGGTCAAAACAGACACTGGTATGATCATACTGGCAAAATCATTTGACACCGCAACCTCCTGACAACAGCTATAATAAAATGTTCAGCTAGTAAATTTAAAACAACTGCTGACGGTGTCTCCTTTTGTTAGTGCAAACACATTCTGCACATCATGGGATGCATGGTTGCCATAGAGATCACTTTTCAAAATTTCCTGACTTTTCAGGCTTTTCGCCTCCCCTTACAGCCACCCAGTCTGCCAATTCATTGAGACTGATAGGTTTTAAACAAATTTTCCTTCTTCATAAGGAAAGACATTGTTTATGAAGGTACACTTTAACAGAGACCCCAAGTGTTTCTTCCAGCCTTAATGGTATTAAATCAGTAACCTTGATGGTATTGAATCAGCCGTGTTAAATCATTTCAATTTTCCCTGACTCAAAATAAAATACCCTGACTTTTCCCTGACCTTGAAGAATTTTTTCCCCTGACTACTTCCAGACCTGTGCCAACCCTTTATTTTTACCAACAATCTTATACAAACAAATGCAGCATTGCACCATCTCTCACAGTCTATTACAATACGTATCTTGAGAAAGCTTACAAACAAGGGTAATCAAGGTTATCACCAATTTTTGAAGTAGTTTTTGAAGGTTTTGTTGTTTTAGTGATTTAATTATCATACTAAAATCAGTACGGGATATTTATATTCATATACCTTTCCTTTAAGAATCTTGTAAACCAAAGAACTCATATCCTTTGCATTGAAGGCATGTCTCAGTGTACACATTTCATACAAACAGCAACCTAAAGCCCACATGTCAGACTGAACAAGTGAGCAGGAGAAAAAAAAAACAGCAAATTACCTGTTCATGTTACGCACTATGATTTCGAAAAGATGCACAACAGAGACTATTTAACAATAACCATGCAATATGAGAATGCAAGAGGAAGAATGCAATCCAACCAGTGTGCAAAGACAGTCCTGTTCAAATTAGCTTAGTCTAGTGCCTTTTCTTGTTGGACTACAGTACATGTAGCGGATTCTGTATTGTGAAAGTTTTGAGGAAATTCAAATTACAGGCTGAAGTACTGTTAAACCGCAAATTTAAAGGGCAATATCCATGGATGATAAGGAGTTAGTCAGAAATGTCTCATACATTGTACACTGTGTAATCCCTGTCAGATCATGAGAGAGAAATAGACTCTCAGCAGTCTAAAGTACATGTACTGAAAGAGATGGATTTTTTGGTCCCTAGTGAGAAGAACTTTCGCTAAAGCCAAAGCATTTGTTTTCTTTGTTACCCTACCAACCCAACGATTCTCTCTTCTATCTTTCAAATAGTTCTTTCCTCGCATTTTTCAAGATTAGTGGCAGGTATGTTAAGTACAATACCTTGTGATTATAGGGTTTATTAGAGAAGAGTTCTGGTGACATGTAGTATGGTGTTCCTATAAGTGTTGTAGCCATGTCAGAGGATGTTTCCAGCACTCTTGCTATACCAAGATCACCAACCTAGCAGTACAATAAGAACAATTTACATATTAATTGCATCTTTTGCATAGTATGATTTATCTGAACAAATTATCAGTGGACACTACCTGTCTTTACTCAGTATAATAACAACTGAGCACTACATGAAGACGTTAGGGAGTCTAAGCAACATGGCACTGATTCCCATGACAAAGTTGAAATAATAGATGGAATTTATCTTCAACCTCCAAATATTGTGACCTGTAGAATTTTCAGATGAACTTTAAAACTCTTGGTGTTTCCTAGATCATACAAGTCATGTAACTTACTTTAATAATGTTGCTCTTTGTCAGAAATATATTTTGAGTCTTCAAATCCCTATGAAGAACATTCCTGTCATGAATATACTGAAAAGGAAATGTAAGATATCAAAACAGTAATGAGTCCATCAGGTATGCCTCAAACTATCTCATGGCTACTAACTGCCAGCAATAATTATCTTAAAGAGAGTAAGCTCAATAAATTTGCAGGAGACAATAGAAATTAACTGATTACATGTGAACTAGGGGATGTCTGAGAGTTTCTCTGCCTGCATGTGCTGCAAAAGGACATCAACTGGTTATGTAAACTGTCAGGACAACCCAGAAAAATGTAAGAAGGGGGGCCAGCAACCTTCAGTGAACTAGGATCTTATATAGATGGGGTAGAGTGGAAACTTCACTTTAGTACCATCTGGGCTAGTAAAAACACCTGAAGAAATGCACCAAATAACACAACCATGCGTAGTATCTCAGAGGAATCGAGACTTACCAAGGAAAATTGGCATGCCCTAATTTCAGTCTACTGCAAGACCCCAGACTACTGCCATAACTGGCATTTATGTGATGAAAATACTGACACAAAATGAAATGATAAACCACCTATAATGCTTTAACTGAGACTGTAACCTTTACCAAATTAGTCTACTGTTTACCTGTAATGCCATTGCAATTTGAACAAACCACTCAACAACTTGTGTCTCTTCCAGAATTTTTCCATCTTTTGAATGTGCTTTTAGCTTTGTGTACAAATCACCTCCCTCACAAAAGTTCATTACAATGTGGAGAAATCCTTTTTCATCTTGGAATGACTCTCGGTATGAAACAATGTTGGGATGACGCAACTGGGATAACAACTGCGCCTGCAAAGTAATAAACATGCTCAAACTATCACTGGCACTTATTCATCTATGTTCACTGATGAAAGAACCCTTTCGGAAGTTAATTTACTTCGTAACTATTCACACAGACTCCCTATACCTTTTTCCTTGATTTTCCTTCCCTGCTGGAGCAATGCGTCCAGCATGTGTGCCCTGAGCTTGTAAAAGCCCCGTAAAATTACATGAAATTTAGTTTGAGATTGGCACCTTTAAATTTTGGCACATATGCACAGCCTAACAAATTAGTGACCACCACTTGATTTTTGAAATCTGAATATATTTCATTCAGTTATGCTGTTCAATCTTGTCCCCAGAGGACAGGATGCTATTGGTCAGCACCAAGAATTAGGACTTCTGGGCAAAATCAGAAGGTGAGTAAGCAATAATCATGGTGGTTGCCCTCTCTACAAACATTCAGTATCCAATGCACGCCCACAATCAAACCAGAAACGAGACTTTCTGGCTCAAGCTATTTTTCTTTTGCTCAGAGTGCAGGGCATTCAGCCAGTGCTGACCAAAAATGCACAGGCTCTGGAAGGAGATTGGTATATGCTACTACGAGGGGGACATTGGGGGGTTCTGAACACTGCAATACCGCAAAAAAATTTGGCAAATACCTCAATACTACGAAAAAAAAAAAAAAAAATCGCTAAATACCCCAATACTTCAATACCAAGTGGAAATGTGGTGTCATACCAAATCACTACTCTGCATGTTAAAGTTTAAAGCAAATAAACTGGAAATAACAATTCAGAATTTGTTAATGAATATTAGGTCAGGTAGTTTTCAATTTAGGCAAAATAAGTAACATCCATTGGCATGTTGGTTAATAATTAACACCACATAACATACCCTTTTACGATAGCGACACAAGGGATTGCAGTTTACCATTACCACAAGAGCTAAGTTTCATCGGGAATGTCCAATCGAAAACTGGAAAAGGCTCAGAAATGTTGGAGGACTAGGAGAATAATTTTTGATACCGTTCAAAATTCTAAATTGCATCCTGCAGGTTCGGAGAATACCACAATACCGCATTTGAAGATTAAATTACCAAAATACCACAAGAAAAACTGTCCAATACCGCAATACTGCAAAGGCCAAGACTACCTGAAAGGCCTTAGCCAGCTGAAAAAGAGGTAAGGGTGCCAAAATTTCAAAACATACGCAAATTATTTGTTGGTTTTGCGCAAGAATATCCAAGAAAGATGATATACAAGAGAGTTTAGAGAGACAGAGGGAACGTACAGGAAAGTGTATAATTTTGTGTAATTGTACAAAAAAAGCTGTATAAACATGTAATAATGTGCAGTTCCAGAAAATATCCATACCCACCCCAAAGAAAGTTAATAGAAATTCCAAGGGAGAGGGGGGTCTCAAAAGCCCAATTTTTTAAAGGAAAGTATGATGGTAAACTGGAATTTCCAGAGGGGTGGAGAGGGGGGGGGGGAGTCAAACTAAAAAACCTTCCATGGGAGGGGTATGGATATTTTCTGGAACAACACAATTGTTGCATCATGTAAATGTCAGTGTGGGAGCCAGTATGTAAACAGTTCTTACATGTAATTCTCAGCAAAGATTTTACTGCCCCAGACTAGATTACTCCCCATAATTGCAAGCAAGCCTGGCACAGGAACCCCTGTCACAGAGACAGCTCCCTTAACCAGGCCATTATAGTTTAATTCTTCACCAAAACTTACAAATTCACTACTAGTTTATCCCGGGTAGTTTATTAAGGTTAAGTAACCTATGTCAAACTACAAAACAATGAAGTTGATCTTTACCTCTTGCTCAGCAGCTATTCTTTCTTTAGACGACGCTTTCGAAAGATCGACCTTTTTCATGACATACTGCAAGTAACAAGAAAACAAATCAACAGAACAGTGTGAAAATGCATGTAAGCTTATTAAAGTTTATACAAGCTATAAGTCACTGAAATCAAAACCCACTAAACCTTTTCTAGGACTGAATAAAAGCTCACCTGTTTTCTATCCTTTCGATGTTTAACCAGGCAAACCTCTCCATAGCTTCCTTTTCCGATTACTTTCCCAATGGTATAGGATTCTAAAGGCATTTTTCCACACAATGGTGGTAAATTCACGTGTACGTTTACTTTAAGTATCTCAAAGAAGATCTTTCGTGCTTCGTTCGTGGCCGATAGAACACGCTTTCCCCCGGTTATTTTGACCAAAACAGCTGCATTTGACTATGGACGCTTCAGCTACATTTGATGGAAATCTGTGGGTTATCCTATCATGTATAATTCCACAGACGAAGCCAGTAATATAAACTACACATGCGGGAAGCGCTTCGAAGAAATTCTTTGCGTCGTCAGTAACTATGTGAGCGTGGTTGTGGTGGTGAATGAGTCATCCTATGGAAGAGTAAAGACTGGATCTAGCAACCGACGCGTCCCGCTTGGTCTCGATTGGTCCCGCTTCACTCCCGCTAGAAGCTCCATTGGGTGAAAAAGATTTTAATAATAACTACTTAATAACCTCGACCGCTCGGTCGTTACGGGAAAATCTCAAACTGAGGTCTTGCCGTATTGACCTCGCTATCGCTCGGTCAATACGGCAAGACCTCAGTTTGAGATTTTCCCGTAACGACCGAGCGGTCGAGGTTATTAAGTTGTTTATTATATGGCTCACGAATTAAAGAAAAAAAATTATTCGAGCGGAAGTCGTCAATTTACATCCGGCGATGCGCGCGTTTACCGATTCATTCATCGTCTCAAACCCAGGGCAAAACTACACAGTCAATGAACTTTACCGCTGTATTTCTTTACGGGAAAAATGATTGTCACATCCCTCAAAAAGATATTTTAGTATCGTGGTGCCATAACTTGATGAGGGAGTTTTTCCAACTTTTGTGGCGAAACGTCAACGCATATAGGAAAGTGCTTCAAAATAGTCCAAACCAACGGTCTTTCGGTGAAAGAAAATACGAACCCTTCAGAATGCACTGCTCAGAATAACTCGATCTTCCCATTCGCTTTTGACAACACATCTTGGCCTTCTTCATTCTGGGACTTATGAATGAACTTTTCAAGCCTTGTGAGCGTCTAAAACTTCCTTCAGGTATCAGAAACACTGCTACCGACAGAAACCGCCCGATTGTTTCAGCATCTGATGATCCTGGAAGCTGATTTACACTTGCTTGTGTTAAAGCGAGGGAATCTATTTGATGAGAACTGAAACGGAGTTCAATATTTCGGTAATTGTTGTGACTACGATGATAACTTATAAGTTTCTTCGTGGTGTTCTGCTCAGGATACGCGACACATCTGCCGATGGTGTTTTTCACTTAGCGATTTTAGCTTTACTCAACACTCGGCAAACTTTGATTGTTTTTCACTAGTGCCCGCCAAGGTTACCGGTAAGTCAAAAGCTACTTCTATACAAATTTTATTAAGGAAAAATCCCTAAACTTTTAGCTACTCGGAATTAAATTTACTTTTCTTACTGTTTTTAATCGGCCTTCATCGTTTCACTGCGCTTGAATTTTCCGAGCCGGGCTCTTCCTAATTTGCATAATCCGTAATCGGCCCGTGGGCATTACGGCTACATAATGACAGCTCAGATCTCGCTCTTAGCCAATCAGAGCGCGCGTTATATCGGCCACAAGCCAAAGCCATATAATAATTAGCTCTTATTAACCGAGCAGGAGGTCTGCATGGGAGAAACTTGACCGAGATCGTGAGTACAGACCGAATGCAGTGAGGTCTGTACACACGACCGAGGTCAAGATTCTCCCATACAGACCGACTAAGCGCGGTTAATAAATAATGATGTTTATTATATGGCAAACAAGAACAATTTAATTCGTTCAATGTAACTGCTTAGTAGTTAACTGGCATTTTGCTTGCGAACGGCGAAGAGCGGAACTAAAATCTCCCAAAGTTTGCTCGTCTTCTTTATTTTTTTTTTCTCATCAGGCTTTTTGGTATAAATAAATATTGTTAGAAGAGAACAGTCAATGTTTGCGATTTAGTTTGCAACATTTTCACCGCAAAACGTTACCGCTCTAGATGCCGGTCTAGATGGGAAATCTAGACCGCTATCTATTCATCGGCCATTTCAACTTCAGTTGGAATAAAAGGCCCGCTGTGGTGTAACACGACGAAACAACAAACGACTCAAAGTGCATAGGACAGAAACTTGTTTATTCGTTAGATGGAATCTACACGAGATCGTTCTATGAAAAGTGAAACATAACATGGAATATCATTGTTTCTTCGCCACGTTTTTGCTCGATTTTTGCCCTCTAAAAACGGGAAATTTGACTTTTCACTATCCTCCCCACCCCCGGCTATGACTTCAAATTTTCTCTAAGGCTTTAGCTTCGCACTTGATCATTACATGAAAAGTCGCGCAATAAAATTTTTTAATATAATTACTTTTATTATCATCATTATCATCATCACCATCATTACTGTCATTATTACTAGTAGTAATCGTAGTTTAAAGAGTGCGTTCGAGTTTTGGTAGGCTTGGTATGTTAAAAAAACAAAAATTCTAGGGACATCATTTTGTTCCTGAGCTGTTAGGTTGGCCTGAAATTGGTCTCCCTTCAGCAGCGGCGAAAACAAATAAATTGATCGCAAAGCAGGCTCGGTATGATAAAAAAAAAAAAAAAAATTCTAGGGAAAGCATTTTGTGCCTGAGCTGTTAGGTAGGCGTGAAATTGGTCTTCCTTCAGCAGGGGCAAAAAAAAAATGATTTGATCGCAAAGCACGTGCATACGAGAGGGTTTCTTCTCGTTTTTACATGCAATGTGTAATATTAGTTACGACCGGTCAGTGAAAAACATAACTGCACTCGGGAGGCCACATTTAGTCCGCAGTCCCTATTTTATACCTGACTCCGCGCGCGTTTCATGCCCAGTCCGTAATGCTTAGTCCGCGTTTTATACATAAGTCTGTGTTTCATACCCAGTCCTAGTCCGCAGTCCGCAGTCCGCAGTCCGCAGTCCGCAGTCCGCAGTCCGCAGTCCCCCGTCCCCCGTGCGTGTTTTATACTGACCGTGTAAATCGACACCAACCATGTTTGTTCCGTCGGTATGTGAGACGACGTGCTTTTAGTACCAAAACTAGTACAATTATTTTGTTTACGAACACGACTTTGAATCGCCTTGGCTTTGGGGTAACAGCTACAGGGCATTTTCACTTCCGAAACAATGAAACGGAGGACATGCTCGTGTACCAAAGCAACCCTGTGGGAGTTGAACTCATTTCCTATGTAAACACTTTCGTTGGGTTTACGTTACATAATAGTTTGCGCACAGAAATCTAGGCCAGAGAAGTGGGAGAAGTGAAACTCATTTCCTCTTTTGATTTATTCAGCACAAAGCAGCACTGGTTTCGGTTGAAGAGAAGAGGGTACACAACACGCAGCCAAACTACAGCTTTCTGTTCGTACGAAAAGTCGTACACATTTCGTGAAGACACGTCTGCAAGGTTTTTAAATGCCATTAACACTGACCTCGAACTTTAAATAAACAACTTATCTGCTACAGTCTTCAATAAGCTGCCTCGAAAAGTCGTACACATTTCGTGAAGACATGTCCACAAGGTCTTTAAAAGCCATTTACGCTGACTTCGAACTTTAAATAAACAACTTTAGTATCCGCTACTGTCCACAATACTGTGCTTCCTCGACATTCGAAAGTCCGCAATATTGGGCAACACTCGAAAGAAAGCACATAGACGAACATAGACATGACGTCATTCGCCCCTGAAAAATTTTTTTGGGGGGGGGGCCAAATCGGTGTCCCCCGATGGATAGATAGATACACAGATCTCGAATTTTCATGCATTACGCGATTAGAACTGCGTTCTGTCGAACGCAATTATTAGTGATGAGAAGTTTATATTTATTAGTAGTAGTATATATAACTACAGTCGGTTCTAATAGCCTCCCGAGTCTTCTACATTTGATCATATTCACATGTTAATTTGCGCCTTAGAAATATTAAATATTATAATTATTATTTTATTACTGAATAGCCTTTTCCAGTAGCAGTTGGTCAGGTGACCAATAGTTTCTAAGCTTTTAATTCTGCTACAGCTCTATGAATTTCAGTTCTGGAAAGAACATGTTTTAAATAGCCAAAACACCAATTTTCAGACCAATGCCGTGCAAGGTTGAAATTTAGGGACGATTTGAATATTGCATAAATATAAAAAGGCTCTGTATGGAGGCGGGGATGCCAAGGACGTTTTGCCTTCCAGAAAACTATCCCGTTATTAACCACTAAAACATGAAGCTACTGGAGACAATTGGAGAGGGTAAACAGGGGGGTAATATACTAGGAACAATTGAAAAGATGCTTAAACCAAAAGGCAGTCTGGAAACTTACAAAAGTACAAGGATTGGTATGGAAAACCACAACCTCGTTGAAAAGCCCTGAGAAGGAGGTTGGGAAACCACTGAGTGGTGACTGGAGGGCAAAGGGGCTTCTTCTCTGAGTGTACAAATCTTTCTAGTTTCTAACGGCCATAAAAATTCCCTCTTACGGTTTATAAGCCTGAAATTTTGCCTTTAAGTTTATTAAGCTTCCTTGTATATGAATTTTTTTCCTATTTCTGATAACATTATGCATTCCAATGACTTAATCACTGTGTCAGTTGAAAAGCACGTCACGTGACCAACTGTTGCAAAAGGCTAGCCTGAAAATAATGTCAGTCATCTCCCGCCGTCAGTCTTATTCCCGGGAGTCTCTCGCTCAAGGATTAGGCTGAGGGCGGGAGATGACTGAAATGTCAGACTAGCTGAAAAGACCTATCTCTTTTCCATAGTTTTAGTTGAACTTTCTTACATTCACCGTATTATGGTAACTTTTAGCAAAGCTACGCCATTTACTTTTAGGTTTCTATCTATAAAAACATTTCTATTAGGTTTTGACTGTCAAAGTCTTGCTCATGGTCAAGTACTCCTGGCGCTGACGCGACTTCTGACACCTACGCCACGTGCTTTGTCGGTCAGCGCTGACCGAACGCTTGACGCAGGAAAATATCGACAACGAAATTGAAAACCAACCACAAAATCCTAGTTCTTGTTTGACTGCGGCTGGCTCGCCTTCCGATTCCTCCCAAGTCCCATAAACTCGTGAACTTACGTAAACTGGGGCTAAGGGGGTCACAATGTCAAGCGCGTGGAATGGGGCAAATGGCACCACAAGTTCACGCGGGTGATCTGTTACCCTACAATGGTTGGTATGACAATTTCGCAGGCGTGAACAGGACTGAAGTCGTAACCAGATGTCACAATTTACACTCCTGAAACGATACTCAACTCGTGATAGAATTGCAAGTGTGAACTGAGACCCGAAACGTGACAAGCTCGAACGTGTGAAACGGCACTTAAACATGAAGCAAAGCTGGCAGCTTGAAAATGAGACATAAGTCGAGAAAAGGTCGTGCGAGCCAAGCCTTGACATGGTCGTAAGCTTGAGTTGGGGCACAGGTCTTGCATAGTCGAGTACGAGAAATACCAAACCCAAGAGGTGACTAAATAACGCGCGCGTGATAAGCAAACTAATAAGACTTATAGCAAGAATGTCTTATCGCTTAAATCATCCCTCGCATTTCCAAGCAGGAAACGAGACAACAGATTAGCCATGGTCGCATTCTTTTATTTGTTAACTGTTTGTGATTCACATCAAGTTGCCTGAATGAACTTCTCAGTGCAACTATTAAACCAGATATATTTGTTACAAAATTCACACGGATCACACTTTCATACGAGCCTCGAGCTAACCAAAGTTCACTTTTCCCTCTCTAAGCTCTTAACACGGATTTACACGGTATGACGCCGTGGTGTCGAGCACCTGACTTTACGAGTACCATGTTACAAACATATGTGCAAGTGCAAGAAAAAAAATTTTCATGTTTCGATCTCACTGTGCTGACCCAAGGAACTGGGGACTCGCAAGATCCGAGAGTTCTGAGACGAAACTATTGTTTTACGTGCTAGAAACGATTTACAAAAGCTCTTTAAATAACACCCATCTGTAGCAAACACGACGTAAAACAGGCGTTAGACATCTATGCCACCTATTCCTCCTTGGCGATCACAGCCGCGACTTCGCGTTCAAACTGGATTCTTTTTAACAAGGAAAGAGACCTGCAACATGTGCAAAATGGCGAGTTGTTGAACGAAAAAAACATGATCAGTGTAAATGTTTTAACACTTAGCAAGAATCGTTATCATTCTCCCTCCTTTTTTTGGGTTGTTATTCCAGTTTATTATTGTATAAATCTATGTTTATATGAGTTATTGACCAAGCTTGAGGCCCAGATGGCTGGATATTAATTCTGTTTTTGCCTGTTAACGTTACACTATTTTCTTTCGGGACACAGCGGGAAATCCCGAGCAGGAAAGATAGCGCCATCTTACCCGCTCGAGTAGCCAATCACAACGTAGCGTCAGCCACAAGTTGCTCGACCCCTTTTTGGCAACTTTTGCTGTTTGGAGCATCTTTCTGGCAACTTTTGCTATTTGGAGCAACTTTTGATTTTGGGGCAACTTGATAAAATTTTGAGCAACTCATGGGAATTACCAAGTCCCATTATACTGTTTAAGCCTTGTTATGTATCCTTATAGGAAAATTTCAGTTCTTTCAACGTGATAATTCAACCTTGTGCCCCGCGCACTCCTCCTCAGTTGGACTACCCCGCAGTTGACAAGTAAGACCACGTTTTTCAAAATGGCGACGAAAACGTCGAATCTGAGGAAGAAACTTCCAACTCTTCCTCGAATAAAACGACTCTATCAGAGAAGCCAAACAGCTCAGTTGGAGCAAATCTCAATAAGCCTATTACCTCTGTCAATATTTTTCTGTTTGAAATATTATAGTACTCTGATTTTGCAGCTAACAAATGATATTACACAGTTGTACATTTGAACGTCACCCGTGGTTGTTGTGTTGCCAAGAAAAAAGCAAAAAAAAACATGAGTTTTAAATTGCATCATTGTACTTCACCAGTGGCACTTGGCTATTAAAAAAAGGAAAAAATGGTTATCATTTTGATTTTACTTAATGAGCAACTCTAATTTTAAGAAACTTTTTATGAAAGTCGAGCAACTTCAGGCAACTTGTAAAGAATTTTCGGGCAACTTTTAAGAAATTGTGGAGCAACTTGTGGCTGAGGCTATCACGGAGATTGCAACATAATAAATTAGGTTTCAGGACTTCGATTAGGAAAACATTAAACCTTCGAATAAAACCCTGTTTTGTTCATGTCACATACAGAAGCACAGTACAGAAGCGTTCGAAATCTCACAAACTTTCTCAAGTTTTCGTTGTTGTTGTTTTTTTTGTCTGCTTTTTTTCGCATCAAGCCATCTAAACACGCGTGAAATTTCCTATTTAAATAGTTGGCCCCGGAGCTCCACCCCATCTGCTTCGATGAAAAGCAATTGATTAAATAGACCCTAAGCGTTCTATAAACGACTCAATAAAAGTTTAGTTCTATAAAAGTTTAGGCCTGAAGACTCTATTTTAAGGATCGTGAAAAAGTGCGCCAAAGCTCACCTCTTGTGATTTTCCACCATTGGTTTCAGGGTCTCGGCAGTCTTCACCCAGTCGCTCACAATCTTACCCACTTGTTTCCCCCAGTAAGTGGCAACGGCCTTTGCGTATTCCTTTGCGTATTTCTTTCCGTACATCCGCATTGTAGTTTTACAGGAACCAGCGGACGTGTGCGTAACTCCGACGCAGACGTTTTTGGTCTTGTCCGTTGGGAATCCATCCTTGCATTGCCAACCGTGTCGAATTTGCTCGGTCCTATTGCGATGGTGCAGACACACATCGCCAAGCCACTTGAACTCGCACATGATGGGTTGTTTTTGGGCGGCATGGTTTGAGGCGAAGCTTGAGAGAGGATGATTTTATTCACAGAATCCAAGAGATGTGCTTTTAATTTAGCCACCTTCAAAATTAAGGCTTTTGCTTGTGCTGCTGCTTGGCTGTTCTTGCCTCTTTTCTTGGCCACATGAATCTGGTCCAATACTGTGTCCACAAAGAGTTGTCCGTACATGCGGAACAGAGGCAGGGTCTGCTCATAGGAACTGGCCTTGTCGTCTTTTGGCAGGAAGAAGTTGTACTGTTGCGCCATTAAAGCGCGCAGATTCTCTAGGCAAGCCGACATATCATCTGGGTCATACTTGTATGTGTTTTTACAGTGTTGAGCATAACCTAGCATTCCACCACTATTTATTCCAAACGCGTTCTTGATTTGATCGAATTTCAGTTCCTCGATCTCCTGGTCCATGTACCTTTGGAGCTGATCGATCTCGAGCTTCAAGGAGTTGTAAACATCTACCACATCCAAACCTCCTTTTCCATAAACACTGAGCATTTGATTAAAGAGCGAGCTTAGCATCATCCCACCATATGGTACCACCAATAGCGCCAGAAACCATATCCGCGGCAAAACCTTCGGCTGCTGCTGCTGCCGCTGCTGTCGCCTCTGCCAGTTTGGTTGGTTTCATGTCAATTACATTCTTTATGGGGCCAGAATAGTGCAGGTTTTTGCACACAATAGTGTCCTGAGCATTGGTGAGTGGAATTAACCCGTACACAATAAGGAGGAAGGCACATAGCCGTACGGTTCGAGGTGAAGTCATTCTAGAGACAGTAAGTGGAAAAGAAATGATGTCATATTTGAAGCTCAGAATAAAGAAGACAAAACAATATTTGTTGCTTGTTCTTCTTTCTTAGTTTGTCTTTTTTTTTTTTACAAACTTTATGGTGCCATTATCCAAGTACCTACATGAATGCGAATACAGTCGAACCTCCGGTTGCGACCACCTCTGCTTGGAGACCAGTATGGCAAACTACCGAAAAATTCCAAGCCAAATTAATCTCTATATTTGGAACCTCTTGTAAGCGACCGCGACCACTTTTAGAGCTAAAAGTTTGAAATTTTCTGTTGTCTTTAACCTCTCGTAAGCGACCATTTGACAGATAACAAAGCAGAAATTGGCCGGATAATAGGGTGTCGTAACATTATCGCATTCCTGGATAGTACAAGGGAGACAAATTTATCAATGCGAAGTACCGGATTTTTTCTCAAAATTGACGTTTCACACGAATAAGACATTTAAAACATGGGTAAGTCTTTGCCGTTACCTTATGCTTATGGAGCAAAATTTTGACCCAATATGGTCTAAGCCCTCGTAAGCGACCACCTCTCGTAAGCGATCACCTAGGTTTGACATTTTACGTGGTCGCTTACGGGAGGTCCGACAGAACCAAATGAATTCGGAGGATAATAAATTTGCGGAGTATTGACAAGTCTACTGAGCTAATCATCGATAATTAGATGCTTCGTGTCTTGAATACACAATAAGACCCATTTCGTTCATAGAAACCTCTCTTGATCGGAAAAACAACGAAATAACTTCGATGGAAAAGACTATTAATCAATCAATCAACGTTTCTGCGCAGTATGTACAGAATTAATTGACATCATGATTATAAAATAAATATGAGAAGAAAAATATATGTTGCATATGGCTGTGAAAAGAATAAAAACATGTATGTGCGTGGTAACCAGAGCAAGCATTGGCCATTGAGCCAGTTACCACCATATTTTTTTTATTAAAAACTTTTTTGAACACTTTCGTCCGATATCCTTGCTACCGATTGTTAGCAAAGTTCTTGAACGCTGTGTTCTCAATCGCCCTTATGACCATTGAAAGCGCCTGATAACTGACCTTCAGCACGGGTTTTGGAAAATCGATCTTGTGTGACCCAGTTACTTTCAGTACTCCACGATATCGGGTTTAATCTGGACAAGAACTTCCAGACCGATGTGATCTACTTAGATTTGGCAAAGGCGTTCGACAGTATAGATCAACAAATTCTTCTTGCTAGACTGAACGGGGATCTCTGGTAGATTACTATCATGGCTTAGAAATTATCTTTCTGCCCGCCGGTTCAACGAGTGGTTCTCGAAGGTGCTTTGTCACAATGGGCCCCTGTCACTTCTGGGGTGCCCCAAGGGAATACAGTCCAATGTGCCTCAAGGGAGTATCTGGACTAGCTTGCCTTGTTAGCCCAGGGGGCGGGAGGGTACTATCAGAAAAGTTGCGTGGGGTGTGCGGCCCACTTCCCAAAACCCTTACCCTGTTTATGACCAAAGTGTGCGAATTTTGCTACCCTATTTATGACCTGGCCAAAAATTTGATACCCTTTTAATGACCGTTGCGGCTGGCACAGTTGCCCTAAACATAAGTTATGAAGAGTTTTTGTTGATGGTCTTATTGAAAATGATGAAAAAGTAGCTTCTTCTAAGAAACGTACCCAATTCAAGACTAGAGTGCTAAAACCATACCCTATTTAAGACCAAAATGGCCAAAATAAATACCCTATTTATGACCAAAACGGCTGAAAAACCGTACCCTTTGGGGCCGCACATACCTATATAGCCCATACAAAGAAGTCCACCTTCCGCTGGGCTTGTAGGTAGCTATGACTTGGGGACCACACTTGCGTCCCAAAGCAAAGTTGCCATTTAACAAGCGACAAATACAATGTCCGTCTGACGGCCACATTTAACAATAGTGGGCAAGTACGCGTTAGAAGACCTATCAACTTATTCGCTTTCGACACTATGTTCAGGACGTTCGCGCTAATTGTTTCTGCGTCTTCTTGCTGCGCACGCAAATTCACACGCCACGTCATGCATCGATGAACGCGCTTAGTAATATAAATGAACAATGATAGGGCAGATGGCCATTGCTATATATTTGCCTGGAATTAACGATCTTGGACGTTTGGTGACCTCTATTTTTCTTCTGATGGATCATTTTCTCTACCGATTTTCTACCTAAAGCGAAAAAATGAAGAAAATCTATCGATTAGAAATTTGAATTTATTGCAAAATGCACCATCGAATTCCGTTATTTTTAGCTCTCCGCTTATCTTTGCGGCGGTTTCAAATGCCTCTTGAAGGGTTAGGTTTTGTGAAAACGTTGGCAACAAAATGTGTTTACTACAAAGTGTGACTAAAATCGATACTTTTAACTATAAACCCCTGTAGACAATGCTGAATTTCGTGCGCCGATTTTTCAAAAACAGGGTAGTTTTCCACACGCTTTATCTCCGAAACGAAGTCGGTGATACCCAATTTGTTTTTGCATTTCCGACACAAGTAACTCATTATCTGACTGCAGTAAAAATGGAAAAAAATCTATCTGTTGGAAAATTTTAGCGCGAAAGTCGTTAAGGTAAATGCGGAGAACAAAAACACATTACGCAAGAATACATTACTGAAAATACATTACTGGAAATACATTACTGGAAATACAAGTGTGACAAGGCCACAACAATAGCCACAACAATCAGACTCAAGAATAATTTGGCCAACGACAGTGTTATTCATTGTTTTTAAACCAGATGTAAAACAGTTCAGATGGTCTGATTAAAAAGCGACGTCAACAACAGTGACTGGCATTAAAAAACTGACCATTGCTTTTATTAGTCAGTGAAGTCGATAAGAAAAGACGCGAAAATGAGTTTCCAGACGAGTTCAGCTGTTCTGTTTCCCCGTCTATCTGGTTTGTAATAATGACGAGGACAATGCTAGAGTGAAAGTACTAGACTCAATTTTCATCTTATCCTACAATGTATATAATTTGCATTACCAGTCTAAACGAAATTTGAGATCAACTAAAAATTAAAGAAGACCCGGGAAACTTCGTGAGAGCGATAATGCAAAAAAGGAATGGTTTACTTTGTGGTTTTCGGGGGAAAGTTCAAATTTGCGAGGAATCACTGCTATCACCGAACAAATCACATGTATTTTCAGTTGGAGTGATCTGAAATACAGCGTTTCTTGAAAAACGACCCCGAGGAACAGCTGAGCAAAAGTCAAAAACATATCATTTACAACTGGCACCAAAAAAACGATCTACATCTACATCTACATCTACATTTATTTAGTTGATAAAGTCCCGCAAGACATCACATCAACTGTACCAAACATATATGCACATATGCATAATCTAGACAAAAAGGATAATTAAAAAATAATTCTTAAGTACAATTTACTTTACTTATCTGTGTGTCATGTTTTAAAGACGAAGAAATTGAAAAGAGTTAGAGTAAAAATCCCTTACCTCTGTTCAGCTGTGTAGTTGTTAACCTGATACCCGAACGCTCGCAGTGCAACACAATTATAATACTTCGAAAAGAGCGCGCTTTGTTGAAGTAGGCTCATTGTGGGTATGCCTTTTCAAAAGACTTTATTCCCATTGGTTGGTTTTTTATTGATGTAGTACTGTTGTTTGGTTTTCCAAAGCAAAATCTTATTATCGATAGTATGAAAACAATAACGAATAGAAATTAATTCTGAATTCATCAGTGTACAGACGGTGTTTTCAGAGGCTCAGCACATGAATAGCTATTGAAAGTACATATTACTGAATAGGCAAGAAACAACACAACAAGCAATAACTATTTTTTTTTGAGCCGACCTTCGAGCAACAAAATTGATGTGAAAAAGTGATAAATTTTCTAGCGTTATTTAAAGTGCGGAAAAGTCACTCCTAGTATCTCCTAAAACGCCTGACCTCGTTTGGCGCCATTTCTTAACGAAGACAGTGACAAGTATAAAAGAGCGAGGTTAGCATTGTTATGGCACGTTGTTATGGCCTTAAACTCAATCAAAGTTACCCCTCTGTGTTCCCAATTAGTATATTTTTTCCATGGTCTCTTTATTTCTCCATAAATTAAAGTAGGGTTGTCATTTTATGTATTCAAGGCACGATCGAAGTAATCTCTGCTGCAGATTGGAAGATGATGGGGCTAGACAACAGCAACCTACCATACCAGCGTAGTCGAACTCGTACCATGGAAACGTTGGCTGGCCTTGCAAAATTGGCGCACTCCTCAGTTAATTTATTTCTCTAAATCATTTCGGGCGTATTGTATTTTGTATAAATTATGCGCAAAACGTAAAAGTCATAAAAACCAACTTAAACATGTGCACACATTCTGCAGTCATTCTTCTTCTATAAGGGCAAGATGAGGTTGAACTTAATTCCGGCGTTAAAAGTTGAATTATCAACAGAAAAATAAGCTTTTTATAACTAAATACTTGAGAGCTTAGATCTGCAAAATTTAATGATAGCTGAAAACTCAAGTAAACGTTTGACTTAAACATGAGAAATCGCCTAAAATTTAGCTGATCATTGAGGTTCAAGCACCTCTATCCTAAACTCTCCTTTGATCGTCAAATTACATGATTGGTAAAAATATATCTTTTGCCCGCTCATTCCCGGCTGTCATTGCTGATTTTATTAAGCCGGAGCGAGCCAACTGGAAAATCCATTGAACCACATTACAGAGATTTTGGCACCTTTCAATTTCTTTGTTGAATTCAGTCAGGATATATTAATAATGTGCAAATGGCGAACTATATTAACATCAATTATCATCGATTTGTGAGGGTAATCATTCATAGCATGTTTTCATTTTCATAGCTGTCATAACTGAAATAATGTAACAGGTTCATGCCGGGTGCTGTCACTGAATAACACAGGATGCACAAATAATTTCTTGGCTTCTTCTGAGGCTTAGCTTGGGCAATGTTGGAATTTTGATACGTGGTAAAACAAATTAAATATTCAAGAGGCCATTAGTTTAGACAATATAATTGACGAGACAATCAGTAATCCTCTTGAAAGACAATCTTTCTTTCGATCGGCACTTGGGCATTCACATGGTCTTGTTATACGGTCTTAGGGAGCGAGTTTCGACCAACTTAAAGTGAAGCCTGACCCAGTCGACTGTTAAACGGATCAGCTAGTACCATCAACTAAGCAAAACTTGTGTTTCCTTGTCACAGAGGTCAAACTTTCGTTTTCTTGGTTCTAAGAGCTAAATACATGTTTCTTTTGAACACTCTTGTCGGGATTTTAATTTATCCCAGCCAACAAATAAGTTGTTTTCCTAAGCCATTAAGTGCCTTGACTTCTTGGTTAGCAGTTGGTTGCCCGCAGAAGGTTAAAATGTGCTCTAAACGTCAGCCGAAGTTTATTATATATAAAGAGATTTTGTGCAGGAGAGAGGACCTTTAAGGTTAATCTTTATCTATCGCATTTCAGACGGCAATAGCGAAATCAGTTTTAACTTGGCGTAACGCGTAACATTCAACTTGTGGCAAAGGTTCCCGCATCAGAACTGATACGAAGAAAAGGTTGCGCGTGTCAAATGGCAACCACGTGGTCATAGGAATTCCCTCGTAAAATTTAATTAACGCAAGCCGCCTTGATATGGTCGGACGCGTGAGACAGGAACCAAGTCTTGATTTGTTCAAGCGGGAGAAATAATACCAGTGCAAGACTTGGCTAAGACTTAATCGTAATATAACTTTTAAATCGGCTTTGCATCTAAAAGACTTACAAAGCCGGAGGCGGTACAACGGATTAGCTATGATTTCCTTTATTAATTTGTTCACGCAGTGTTTCAGTGATTCAACTGACCACTCGCTATTGTAGTTATAAAGTTCATACGAGTTTTACATCCATACGAGCTTCACAAAAATAACCCTAAGAGAGTAAAGCAAATTTCACCTGTCCTTCTTCATGTTAACACGGATACACATGGTACAGTCGGTGTTGTGCAAGTGTGAGAATAAAACGCTTTCGTTTGTCCCAGAGCCTTCGCTACTATTAATGAAAATCACAAGATGCTGATCCGAGAAACCGAGGGCTTACAAAAACCGACAGCTCTGAAATGAAACTATTATTTTGTGTGCTAAATTAATGGTGACTCAAAAAACGTGAAATTGCTTTATAACACCCATCTGGAAAAAAAAAAAAACCGGCTGAAGACAGGCGTCAGTCTTCTGCCATGTTTCTCTTCCTCATCATCCGTTTCTCCTTGGCGATCACAGCCTCGACTTCGCGTTCAAACTGGATCCTTTCTAATAAGGAAAGGGACCTGTAGCATGAGCAAAAAATAAATTATTGCGGTGTCGAGTTTCAAGGACAAATGAAAAACACTAATCTAGTCTAAATGTGTCAATACTTAGTAATCATGCCGGCTCAACTTTCGTGTCATATTATTTTGTTTAATAATTAGGTTTTAGGACTTGGATTGGAAAAACGTTAAAACAAAAAAGCCCTACGTTGCTCATGTCACACGACTATAAAACATTTTTTCAAAATCTCCCAAACTTTTATATTTTTTCATCAAGCTATCTAAACACGCGCGCATTTTACTGTTTTCCGTATGTAGACTTAACCCCAGAGCTCCATCCTTTGTGCTCCCAGCATGATTGAGAGAAATTAATAGTTTAAGTAGCACTCCAGCATTCTATAAAATTTTTATACTTGAAGTTACAAAAGATTTACAGCATCGTGAAAAAATCAGCCAAATCTCACCTCTTGTGTTTTGCCACCATCGGCTTTAGGGCGTCGGCAGCCTTCACCCATTCGACAACTGTGTCGCCCAGCTGCTTTTTCCAGTAAGTTGCTACAGCCTTGGCGTGTTTCGGAGCGTAGATCTTTTCATATCCTTCTTTGGTATAAGCACAGGAATCATAAGACCCATAAGTAATTCCCACGCAATAGTTTTTGGTCTTGTCAGTTGGGGATCCAGTCTTGTCAACTGCGTTGAATTTGCTCGCTCCTATTGATAAGGTGCAGACACACATCGAGAAGCCTTGAGGCATAGGTGCACACTTAGGGTTGCCTGTGGGCGGCATGATGTGAGACGAAACTTGAAGACGGAGAATCTTCTTCACAGAATCCACGGCATGTGCCTTAAATTCAGCTACTTTTGTAATTAAGGCTTGTGCGTGTGCTGCTGCCTGGCTGTTCTTGCCTCTTTTCTTGGCTACATGAATCTGGTCCAATACTGTGTCCACAAAGAGTTGTCTGTACATGCGGAACAGAGGCAAGGTCTGTTCATAGGAGCTGGCCTTTTCGTCTTCTGGCAGGAAGAAGTGGTACTGCTCAACCATCATAGCTCGCAGATTCTCCAGGCAAGTTGACATATCATCAGCATCATCCTTGTAAATGTCTTTACAGTGTTTAGCATAGCCCAGCATTCCACCCTTGCTTGTTCCAAACACATTCTTGATTTGGTCTAATTTCAATTCCTCGATCTCCTGGTCCATATACTCTTTGAGCTGATCGATCTCTTCCTTCAAGGACTCGTAAACTTCCTTCACATCCACTTCCCCTCCAAAAATACTAACGAGTTGCTCAAACATCGTGCTCAGCATCGCTCCAACAACTGGTATTTGATCTATTGCAAGACCAACCATAGTCAGGGCAAACTCTTCGGTTTCTGAGGCTGCGTTTTTTATCGCCTCTGCTAGTTCGGTTGGTTTTCTGGCAATAACTTCTTCTATGGGGCCAGCATATTCCATATTAAGGCAGATAACTTTGTTCTCAGCATCGGTCAGTGGAATTAACCCGTACACAATAAAGAGGAAGGCACATAGCCATATGGTTTGAGGTGAAGTCATTCTAGATAAAATGAAGAGAAATGATGTTATGAGTTAACTTTAGGATAAGAGGTCCAGAACATTTTAGCTTATGTATTTATTTTTTCATTTGTCTATCTTTTCTTTTTTATTTTGCCATCCAAGCGCTTAAATGCAATTTTGCGAAGGGGGTTTCATATGTACTGACCAAAACAAATATAATTTGCAAAAAGTTGATTTATTTAGTACTTCTAAGTACTAAATAAGTGTGCCTTGAATATATAAAAAGTTCCATTTGTAAGTACCTCTGTTAATCGGCTAAAACAAAGAGATAACTTCAATGGAAGAAACTAAGACTAGAACAATACTCAAGAATAATTTGTCTAGAGGCAGTCAGATCGACCTTTTAATTAAAGCAGAAATACAACAGTTTGGGTGGCCTGATTAAAAAGCGACGCTAACAAAACGATTGGCATTAAAAAAATCGTTTCCTTTACCTATTACAGAATTTGATGAGAGAATGTTCTCAAAAGTGTTTCCAGACGAGTGTTGAACTGGTTTGGTTGCCAAGCAGCTGTATACACGAAATAACTGGCTCGACCGTAATTGGCGAGTTCAACGCTATCAATTATTAGTGCGGTAAACGAAATTCAATTTAGAGCAGACTATTAAAAATAACTGCATTTAGTTCCTGGGTACTGTTCACAGGGAAACCTGAGCGCAGGGCTTAGAGATCTGCCATTAGAGAATAATAGTTAATTTAATGCCAATCAAGAAACTGACCTCGTTTGTCGCCTACCAAACTTATTATATGTCAACTCAGAGGATACACCAACATTCCAATTTTGCTCGCTTGCCGAAGGCGGCCTAGTATACCATATGGTAGCTTTCCAACCGTTGCTGAAATCTGAAATATGGGCGACTAATCGGCTAAGAGATGCGGTCTGACGAAAAGGCGCTTTTGCGAAAACCTAACTGGAAAACTAGCAAAGCCTTTGGTTCTGTTCCGTTTCTAAATAATAACTTACTGTACTTTTTTTGCTCCCCTGCAAGATGTCCAAGATCATTCTTACGCTGGAGCAGTAACGGTAGTTGTCACACTTGCGTTCCAAAGCAAAGTTGCGATTTAACAAGCGACAGATATAATGTCCGTCTGACTGCCAAGTTTAATAGTGGTCAAGTGCGCTTTAGAAGACCTAGCAACTTATTAGCTTTCGACACAATGTTCAGGACGTTCGCGCTAATTGTTTCTGCGCATTGTTACTGCGCACACAAATTCACACGCCACGTCCTGCATCGATGAACGCGCTAAGTAATAAAATGAACAATGATAGGGCAGATGGCCATTGCTACATATTTGCCTGGAATTAACTATCTTTGACGTTTAGTGACCTCTATTTTTCTTCTGATGGATCATTTTCTCTAACAATTTTCTACCTTAAGCGAAAAAATGAAGAAAATCTATCGATTAGAAATTTGAATTTTTTGCAAAATGCACCATCGAATTCCGTTATTATCAGCTCTCTGCTTATCTTTGCGGCGGTTTCAAATGCCTCTTGAAGGGTTAGGTTTTGTGAAAACGTTTGCAACAAAATGTGTTTGCTACAAAGTGTGAGTAAGATCGATACTTTTAACTATAAACCCCTGTAGACAATGCTGAATTTCGTGCGCCAATTTTTCAAAATCAGAATAGTTTTCCACACGCTTTATCTCCGAAACGAAGTCGGTGATACCCAATTTGTTTGTGCATTTCTGACACAAGTAACTCATTATCTGACTGCAGTAAAAATGGAAAAAACCTATCTGCTGGAAAATTTTAGCGCGAAAGTCCTTAAGGTAAATGTGGAGAACAAAAACACATTACGCAAGAATATATTGCTGAAAATACATTACTGGAAATACATTACAGAAATACAAGTGCGACAAGGCCACAACAATCAGACTCGAGAATAATTTGGCCAACGACAGTGTTATTCATTGTTTTTAAAAGCAGATGTAAAACAGTTTAGATGGTCTGATTAAAAAGCGACGTCATCAACAGTGACTGGCATTAAAAAACTGACCATTGCTTTTACTAGTCAGTGAAGTCGATAAGAAAAGACACGAAAATGAGTTTCCAGACGAGTTCAACTGTTCTGTTGCCTCGTCTGTCAGGTTTGTAATAATGACGAGGGCAATGCTAGACTCAATTTTCATCTTATTCTACAATGTATACAATTTGCATTACCAGTCTAAACGAAATTTTGGATCAACTAAAAATTAAAGAAGACCCGGTAAACTTCGTGAGAGCGATAATGCAAAAAAAAGGAATGGTTTACTCTGTGGTTTTCGTGGGAAAGTTCAAATTTGCGAGGAATCACTGCTATCACCGAACAAATCACATGAATTTTCAGTTGGGGTGATCTGAAATACAGCGTTTCTTGAAAAACGACCCCGAGGAACAGCTAAGCAAAAAGTCAAAAACATATCATTTACAACTGGCACCAAAAAAACGATCTGTGTGTCATGTTTTAAAGACGAAGAAATTGAAAAGAGTTAGAGTAAAAATCCCTTACCTCTGTTCAGCTGTGTAGTTGTTAACCTGATACCCGAACGCTCGCAGTGCAACACAATTATAATACTTCGAAAAGAGCGCGCTTTGTTGAAGTAGGCTCATTGTGGGTATGCCTTTTCAAAAGACTTTATTCCCATTGGTTGGTTTTTTATTGACGTAGTACTGTTGTTTGGTTTTCCAAAGCAAAATCTTATTATCCATAGGATGAAAACAATAACGAATAGAAAGAAGTCAGTGAGTTTGTAGCGACTAGAATTTTCTTTGCGTTTGGGTTTCACGTTTCGCCGTGACCCCTGGGGATTATGTAACCTATTTCTTAGTACTTAAGCGATCATCATTATGCATAGTTTTGTATTGATTTTCGCCAGTGCTTGTTAGCGGCTGGGAGATAAGTTTTGCTGGTTTCTACCGCGTTTTTCTTGGCTGCATCTCACTGTTGTGAGCTTTGAAGAATTATTCCAGAATGAATGATCATACAGGCTAACCGAGTAGCGAAATTGCACAATCGCCCAGGGAAGTCTAATTTTGGTCTAGACGCCCGAGGCGATGATGCGATGGCGTCACCGCCGTCTGGAGACTAGTGATTTCCCGGCTGTAAAATTTTGCCGCCAGAACGTGTCTATGACCCTTGTCTATTTCCGGTAATTAGCAAAAAAGAATTTTAAAAAAATGAATGTCCAAAACTATTTTCGAGATTCAACCTGCAGTTTACTTTTATTAAAAATATATACATATCTATTGATTTTTTTTTATTATGAAAATTCTGACCGATTTCCGTAAAACGGTGGAAACCGGTATGGATCCGCGCCTGCTTGTTTACAGTCTATCGAACTTTACCTCTGGCAACCTTTGTTAACCTTTCCTTTGTGTACTTTTACAGTGAAAAAGCTGGTTCACCGCGTCAAATGGACAGGATAAACCTTCAGATACGGAAGGTACAGGAAAAATAACAGTTTAATAAGATAGAAAAACACCAATGACATAATGATAAACCATAAAGGAACAAGGATGGCTAAGGATGGAGAAGATTAACGCTGATTGCAAACGACGAATTTGAAAAATTGAGGCTAAACTTTTCAATGTGCGCAAACCGTGACTGAGCTCCTTTAAATAAACTTAAATTTGGCTATTTCCGTAAAAAAAATCACGAGAAATTATGACAACTAAAGAAAATGTTAAAAAGAAACCGAACAAATGGCAAGATATCAATTCTACAAAGAAACTGAATTCTAGATATAGAAGCGCTAAATTAAAATACCGTAGTGCAGCACGTTCTTTCCAGCGAACTTCGTCCGCAGGAATTTTTACGGTCAAAATTTAAAATGTTGGTTGTATCGACGGTTGGATCTTCATGCGATTGCGTAAGCTCATTTATTGTCAGAGAAAAGTTTTTCTTCCAAAGATATTTTCCAAAGACGTGAAAAAGAGGTAGGAAAACTGAGTATGCGCCATAATTTGCGCACGCATAAATTTCGTCATTATTAAAGTTGAATTATGACGCTACTGTAATTACTCAACTGGACCAAAAGTGCGTTTTACGACGCTTCACCGCGCTGTTCTTGTCTGTGAGATTTTCGACAGTTAGAGGCCAATTTCGATTTATTAAATGTCTCACTTGGCTCCGAGGCTTAGGGGAATAAAACAAAAGAGACCACCTCGGGTCTAAGGGATGAATAATTAACTTCTTTTTTTATTATTCCGTTAAGCCTCGCGGAGCCAAGTTAGAATTTTAATATATCAAAATTGGCCTATTAACTACAAACATAGCATATTCGGATCAAAATTCCTTTCAGATGCGTGTTTTTCTCCCAAGTTGCTCATTTTTCACAATTCAAAGCACACAATCTTAGCGTGGGATGTATTTCTTTTGTTCAAAGCATATTTCTCGTGGCTGTAATGAATTTTAATGTGGGTATATATAAAGAAGTGTAGAATGACACACCCATGTTAGCGTCGGTCGCCGTTGCATTGAAGGCAAGGGCGAGGACATCTTAGTCGCTGTGCTCCCTTCAGGCAAGTCCATATTTTCTTTATTTATCGCCGTTGAATTGAAGGCAAGGGCGGAGACATGTTAGTCGCTGTGCTCCCTTCAGACAAGTCCATATTTTCGTTGTTTATCGCCGTTGAATTGAAGGCAAGGGCAAAGACATCTTAGTCGATGTGCTTCCTTCAGGTAAGTCCACATTTTCTCTAGCTAGTTACGTGTCCTAGCTGTTTCCCTCGTCTTTCAATTTGATCATTTAATAGTATAATAAAACTTTCCTCAATGCTGTGAAAGCTTCGAGGTGCATGTGTTTTTCCTTGACACCGAAGACTGTATTTAGGCGAAGTTGAAAAACCGAATAGCAAACATTTCTCTTGTGAGTAACTGAATGATTATTTTTAATAAAATGTTTGTTTGCAGCTTGATAATCTGCTTGGTTTGCCTTTTGACTTTGTCATTCGGAATTTGTTTCGTCACCTCGGAGCGCTACCATGTACACTCTTTTTAACTGTTATAAAAACTGAAAATTCCAACCGCCTTTGCCTTTGCTCTGATACGAAGAGAACAGTTATGTAGTTATATCAAAACCTATAACTAATCTTCAGTTCGTTCCCATTAAGTGCAAGACCGGCGTCATTCACCAATTCAAATTAAGTGTAGCACGACCAGCTTTGGACTCCTGGCAAGTTTCATGTTGACGACAACTCTGTTGAAGTTCAGATAAGTGAATCACAGTTGTCGCTAGATTTCATTTAATATAATCCTTTGAAGTTTTGCAGCTAAGTCCAGTTTGGGGGCATTCAGACGTAACATTAGAACCGGTTTGCAATTTAATAAAGAATGTGATCGATTTCAAAATGAGTGCATGTCGCTGGTAATTTTGTATGCGTTGGTGCTGAATGTCTCGTAATTTTAATGTATTTTAATTTTAATGGACGAGTCTCGTGTTTAGATGTATTTTTGCTTAAAATTAACCCACAGACCAAAGTGACACGTATTATTTATTTCGTACTATTAAGTTAAAACATTTTTCATTTATCTCACAAATACAGGAAATCGAGTACTGAGTCTAAGATATTACGATTTGGTGGCACTAAAGTTTTACTGTTTTTTTTTTGTTGTTGTTGTTGTTTGTTTTTTTGTTTGTTTTTTTGTTTTTTGTTTTTTTACATAATCCATTAGTAGAATGCTTCAGTTTATTGTCCTGCGATCGTGTTTTTCTGTTTTAAAAAAACCTTTTTTGAAATCCATAGCAGGAATCTAAGAACCCTTCTAACTTATTGACTACCCTGGCAAATTCGTTTATTAATTCTAAAAAAAAAATTTTATCTGAGCTGAAGCTAACTGACGAGCCTATAGGCGTAGTTCAATGAGGAAAATGACCAAAAAATAGCAAAGTTCTCAGCCCAGGGAAAGATTTCCAAGCTCGTTAGGCTAGCTATATTGTTATTTGTTTGCCAACATGAGAGCAATTGGCTTTTGAAACAAAGAGTTGTTTGGTTGTACAAAAATTAAATTCAAAACAATTGACGTCAATGTCTGCAAGCAGTGAATATTGCTCTTTATCTCTGATCCGTTGACAGAAAAACTTATTGCCAGAATGTTGTCATGGAAATCAAACGCAGATGAATCCGATGGATTAACCACACACTTCCCAAGGTTGCCTAGAGATGGACACCAACTGGCAACAGCAAACCTGGTTGGCCCAAAACCACCTGACGCCTGTCGTGAGCTCAATGAGGAACAACATATCGTACTAAATAGAGATAAATGTAGATGGATTGTGGCTGCCTTGTGTCCCACAGAGAACGAAGAGGATTAATTAAAAAAGTAAGTAAATCTCGTTATCAACTTTACAGCAAGTCTTTTATCTTAAATGGCGGCTAGCGCTGTCCTTCATTATCAACTCATTCTCACGCTACCAAGTTGAATAGAAATACATGAAGGATGAAGAGTTGTTCCAAATCGTTTGTTTTAATTTGTGACGGCCATTTATTATGGTTCAACTTTCTGACCACAACATGCGAACAAGTTTTTGGGGTGAGCAAGTAATCTGTCCATGAAATAATCATAAGTAAACCTAGGTGATTAAATAACTAAAATTGCTGCCGTTTGCTCTGCTATCTCCAGGATGACCAAAGATGTGTCAAAGGACAGTTCATGAGTTTCTAGATTTATTCATCAACCCTGATTAATTGAATTTCGTCAACTTTAACTGAATTTTGGATGGCAGTGTGCAGAGCTTCACTTCTGGCGTACGATGACTATTGGAAAAACATCTCAGCTCAGATAAGTAGATAACGGTTTTCCTATCTTTGCAGCACTAGTCCAAGAGTGCTAAAAATCATGACTCTGATTGCAAAATTGATAGATTTTCAAGTTTCGTACCATTGCTGTATGTAAGGGTACGGTTGTCTTGTCCACAAAATGCCATAATTTAGATCAATACAGTACTGGTGCACTGTATTGTTTTCGATAGTAATGATTATAATGATACTACCGTTTGTTTGAAAGGACTTTGAGCTACTTTGGATCGAACTTTTATTGGCCTAGATCATTTTCGCGTGAGGGGGGGGGGGGGGGGGCTGGGGGAGAGGGGTGGAGTTATTATGTGAAAGGACATCTTTCACTCTTCATTTCACGTTCTTGGAATTAAGCGTCTGAAAACGTTTAGGTGAAGAGGAGAATACCACGACGTAAACGGTCATAACAAAGATTCTTTAATTATCATCAAATCCAATTTTAATAGCTAGCTTATATTATTAACCAAGTTAGAAAGCATAATCCTTGATTCTTAGAAGCGCGAACAATACAACCATATTGGATTCCATGGGAATTCTAGCTATTTCATTTTTGAAGAAAATGCCAAAATTCGAAACCACATCAAAACACTACTGTTTTCTGACAATATAATTTTCAAAATTATCAACTGTATCTAACACGACCGTAAATTTATTTGTTGACAAGGCAGTGTTGATTAAATATTCTTTTTGTCTCTCTCGCTCGCTCCAGAGGGCTGATGTATCACTGTTGACAGAGAGGGCAGCCATCTTAGATCGCAATGTACTGTTGGACTCTGGCACAAGTTGACTTGCAGAAACATCAAATCTCAGATAAGTGCATTATTTCCACTCTCGTTAACTTCTAACGGTTTCAGCACAAGAATTATGAAAATCTAAGAAACTGATTAACCAGAGGTATTGTCTTGATGAAGAACCAAATTCTCAGAATTAATATTAACAATATCATGAGAAAATCAGTAACGAGAATACACATTTTGAGCACGGGATGTACGTAAGAATTACCACTTTAAAAAACTAAATTCTCAGAGTTAACATTTAAAACTATGAGAAAACCATTAATAAGAATATACATTTTGAGCATATGATGTGTTGAAAGTTACCACTGAGTTCGTTACGCTGAAGCTATCGATTATTATTATTTTTCAAGGTACTGATAAAGACTATAACCAAACGTCGCGGAAATGCAGATAAGAGAAAAAAATAGTTTGCTAAATTGAAAACAATGGCGGTTTCTTTTCGAGAAAACTTTAAATGAAGAGGAAGGGGTAGTAATTAAGACGTGGCCGCGGCTTATCTATAAAATCAACTCGTGAATGCTCACTACTTCTCCCATTAAGCCCGAGATGAATGATACATCGAATTGTTGTTTTGCATGTATACATCCCTTACACATGAGCAGTATTCTCGAGAATATAAAGTGAAGTATCTCCGTTGAAAGGTTTTAATCTTCCAGTTCGTCACATCTCATACATTGCAAACCTCATGTAAGGGTGCTGTTTGTACAACGTATAACTCTGGACGGTCTCAAAATGAGCCAAATTAAAAGTAAGATTGCTCTAAAAAGGGCTAAAGCTTCTTCTGTTTTGTTTTTGTCGAGTAAAGAAAGATTTTCAATCTTGAAAAAATTTTGGAAAGGCTGTTTTGTTTTATTTTGTTTTGTTTTGTTTTGTTTTTGTCGAGTAAAGAAGAATTTTGAATCTTGAAAAAATTTTGGATAGGCTGTTTTGTTTTGTTTTGGTCGAAGAAAGAAGGATTCTGAGTCTTGAAAAAATCTTGGAAAGGCTGTCAGATAGCCGGACTACAATAGATCGTTTTCACTGTCAAAAAAAAAAAAGAAAACTAGAAAATGTGATCTTATAGAAGATAAATAAAGAAAACACCTCTTCAGGTTTTAGGTCTGTGCGCTATCCCAAACTTCAGATATTCGCCTAAATGTTTTGCACAAATTTACACAGCCCAGTATGGTGTACCGTGTCGCCACATTGGTGTGCCTCCTGGTACACCAATAGGCGAATCTTTGTTTACAATATTTGCCTCACAAGTGATACAGTTTCTGATGGATCTACAAAAACATTACTTCTGAATATTGAAAGGGCATAGCACGATCAACTCTGTTAAGGAATTTGAGCTCGTTGTATTACATGCTTTTTGAGTGACGCGGGTTTAAAAACTCAAAATTTTATTAAGAATGTATAAGCTCATTAGCGCTTTTGTCACCCACAAATTTTGCAGTTTTTGAAAGCCAATTGCTCCTCGAATATTATACCCAAAGAGCCATTATTAAGTTTCACAAGCTCTTTAAATTGTTGTAGTCAATTCGTGTTTAAGGTGATACCTTCTCCGTGCAAAGTAGTATGTTATAATATGGCGGCCGGAAAATAGTGTGACAATCTGGAGCTTACTTAGTTATCTAGGCCACTGATTGCCTGTACTGCACAAACCTACATATTACTACTTTTATCTCTTGAAGGGCTAAAAATCATGAGATAAGTATATATTTTTCGACAAACGCGATCTTAGCTTTGTCCCGTACTGCCATAACACTAAACTTCGAAATGCACTTGTTTCCAAACGAAGGACGTTAATATTTCGCTAGAGTTTAGCCAGAATATATACTTTTCGCACCTCTTTTGCCTGATGAGGATAGAAACTCTGGTGGCTATTTAGGTTTGGATTTTAAAACTTGATGATGTCACGTGAAAACGTTCCACTAAATTAGGCATAGAATAAAGTGGCCTTATTCAGATCTAATCATTAATTAGTTCTACAATAATAAGACAAAATCCGAGAGGAAATCGAGCAATTTCAGTTTTTACTGGACAAAAACCTTCTTCCAGAATAATTGTAAGTATATCACAGTCCTTTTGGCATTTTCTAAAAGCTTGAGATATAAAAATAGTTGCCTGAAATAACATCGAAAACAACTTGCCATGGAAACGTGACAAAATAAATTTCAAAATTCAGAAAAATTTCATCATCAGTTTCATTTCACCAGTAATTTCAAGTGTTTCATATGAACTTCAAAATCTGTTTTCGACATTTGCTGTTGTTAGAAATAATTTCCTTTGAGAAGATATTTAAAACAGTCGCACCTGAGAAATTTGCAATACGATGTGAATAATCCGGGTACAAAGTTTTTTTTCGCACTTGTTACTCAAACGTCGACTTGTGGATTCCTTCTTAATTACTTGGAGGGAGATTATTGAATGAACCTGATGGGCAATTGTAAAAGAAGACCATGAAACAACTTTCATATTGTCACTGGACTTTTTTAACACAGGATTTGGCAATATGACTTCTACCGATACCACAGTATACAAGCTTATTGAAGTGTCTTTGTAATTAATTCTCATCCTGTTTTTTATTTGCATAATGTTTACATATATGGAACCCTGAGTAATTTTTTTTCCATAACGTCATGCTTATGAAAGCACGCAAGGATACTTTTTTGAATATTGCAACTGACCCTCCCCCCACCCCATCCCCCAAAAAGAATGAAAAACAGCCAAAATAGGGACCGTCGATAGGTGATTTCAGAATATATTTAGACATTGGCCCTTCAAAATCTGTACAATGCCTTCTTTGGAGGATTAAATCTTGCACAGATTCGTAGATAGATCAGAAAGAGAGAAAATTGTCAAAAAAATTGCTATGACTTAAGTTCCACGGGTTAAATTTCGCGGGGAAAACGTTTTTTCGCAATTTGCGATGAGTTACCTTGCAAATAATAATTTTTCTCTCATCAAATGCTCGTAATACAATATTAACTGAAAACTGAAGTTCATTTAAAAATTCAACAAAGCAAAATTGTACTTTCTAGGGTGTTTCATTTGAAAAAACGTTTTGATTGACATTCCAATTGTCGACTGGCCATATCATCTATCGGACGGAATTTTGTGCTAAAATGTTCAGAAAATATGCATTTTAAAGAATACATCATGAATTATTGTAACTGATCATAGAACGAAAATTAAATCTGTCTTAACAAATCGGTATTAAAGACATGATAAAAGGTCATCTAGACGTCGAACTGGATATCCTAGGGAAAAAAACACAGTTTATATAATTGATAAATGGAATTTCTGTCGTTTATTGAAATCGACCATAAAGATTATACTTCTCAACTGGTTTTAAACTCATTACTTTGCTTTCAATTTCATTGGAAACTGCATGCGAAGACCTGTTTCTCATGCGTGAGAGAATGAATTTTGAGTTGTGGATAAGAAAGTAAATAGGGAGCTTAAGCAACGACGATACCTATGCCAGGGAGGACACCTAGAAAGAAAAAGGATATTTCTAATCTCGTAACTATCTGGATGTCTGCTCAGTACGCCAATCAGTACTAAAAACTTGCTCAAACTAAATATGTAATGCCAGTGATCAATTCCAAATAGAAATAGGAAAAAATTACCATCCCGACACTCCTTCTTCAAAATACACAGAACTTGTTCATTTCCCGTTATTGTTCGGCACAGGACGGCTTCAAAATGTATAAAGATTTAAAACGCACGTGCACAGCCATTCTTTTACTCAATGAACCTCTTGTTTGGTGACGTTTTCGTTGCCTTTTTTTCTTCATTTGCGATTTTTTTTCCACAATTACATGCATCAAATACAATTCTTTTTCAACAAATAAGTTACAGAAAAATGAATAAAGTTTGGTTCAGAGAGGTTAACAATGACACCATATTGAATTAATTACGTAAAAAATTTTGTCAATTCTTATCTACATACTTATTTAACTTAACGATTTTTCTTAATAATGCTGTTGTGTACTTTAATTATTAGTTAAAATTGTTTCCTCAAAAATCTTACATTTTTCTTTAAACAAATTCGTTTTGTTCGATTTGAAATATGAGTTTTCCAGTTTCATATTTAATTACCAAAATTCTTATGAAGTGGCTCAACGAGGGTAATGTTTCTCTACATAGACAAGTCTACAAGAAAGATTTCCCTAAAATTACTATATAATTAAATAGATTCTTCTCCTCTTCGAAAGTCTCAACAATAACATCGCAATATGTCAAAATTTTTCATGCCAAAAGGAATATGAAAAAGAACAACCGAGCAAAAGATGGGATATGGTTTCTGTTAGCTGATGACAGAAGGTGCAGTTGGGATTAGAAACGAATCCTATTTTACACGGGCGATCATTAGTAAACAGAACAGAATTCAACACTTTGTACTGAAAGGAGCTTAGATACGGTTCATTAGCAACCCTCACTGGCAAAAGAAATACCTCTGAAACTTGCTTGTTATCAAGGCTAAATTCTTTCTTTAGCTTGACCTATTTACTTGGTTTTTCCAATTTTTGTTTTAGAAGAAAACAATAATAGTCATAGTCACATTAGAGCTTGCCTTTGCTGTGCTACGCAATGCAAGAAGACGGAACAAAATTAAGCAGTCATTATCAGCACAGCAAATTCAAATCTATAATCACATTGCCCTTGTGGGATAACTGCTTGCAAATGATTTTTTCCTCCGCCTCTTTTAGCGTAATTCCAGGAGTAATTAACGTAATTTTCTTGTGCTATTTTTTCGTTTGGTGACGTCAGATAATAAGTTTTCCTGATTTTCGTGAGTGGGTAATCTCCAGCTTTCTCGTTAAATTTTCGTCTTTCGCATATCAAAAATATACGAGAACAAATGTAACAAATAAGTATTGAATGTTTCATACTTTTAAGTGTAGAAAAAATATCAAACGTAAGATTTATTTTGTCAAATCGCTCGCATTGTTGGCTGAAATACCGCTACAAAACACCAGCAGCAGATTGTTTTCAGTCGTGTGTCGTGACGAAAGCTGACTCTATGCATTGTTACAGAGGAGGCTAGGTAGAAGAAAAGTACAATTTACAAGCTTTTTGCGGCGTTCTTATTGGAAAAGGTCAGAGAAAAGAATTGGATTTACGTGTTTGAAAACTTTGTTTAAGTTCAATCTTGACACCAAAATTGCAGTACATGTTCAAGAAAGGAAATCAATGCTCCCAAAATAACCATTACATTTGATTTAGGAATTCTGGCTTTATAAATTACCCACAGACAGGTTGTAAGAACTGTTCTTGTGGCATGTTGTGTAGATTTCATCTCGATACAGTCGTTTTTTTAGAGCATTAAATGAAACGGCCGCAATTTGTGGCAGCTCGACTTAGCATGTTTTTTGAAAAAAACTAAATGACGACTAAGATGTTCAACGACAAAATAGGAAAAAATTCCAAAATAATACCAAGAGTGCGAATTTAATTCCTTGCATGGTACAGTCACATGAAAAATGATAAGGAAAAACAGTACTTTTGTTTTAAGCGTCCTGTACAAAAAAGTTAAGGTTGTGAAGTTCTTAACTGGTGATTTGTAGAAGAAAAAGTGAGAAACTGTTGAACTGTAATTCAGAGGTGGATTGTTTATAAATTCAAAAGAAAGATATCTTTGCGATTTCCGTGCAAACGAAGATGTGATTTTCCAGCATTCGCTCCGCTCCAGTTTTCACGTATTGTTCCTAGAAAGCGATCACAAATTCAAGTTAAAAAGTCGTTCATCACTGAAACGAGTTATGTCGATTATAGAAATGAACTCTATTATTTCCAAGAAATAGTGATCGACAGCTCATTTCTCCTCTCTGCAGATGATGAGAATTTCAATTAATTTCAGTTAATTACAATAATATTAATTTCAACAAGATGATGAGAAAAAAGGAAGTCATCAACTTTGGATCATTGCCTTGATGGAGCAGTGAATAGGCCATTTCCGAGTTTACTTTGTCCTTCTGTTTGAAAACGAGTTCTCGTGCAAAACCACTTTTGCGATGGAAGCGCAAATTTCACTCTCGATTTCTGAATTTTTTTTCTAATTTCTTTGTGTACGATGACAATTAAAAAGTAAGATGTTCAAACGCAGACACGTGAGTTAAGTTATAATTATCCATTTCCAACGTTCAATAGTGCTGCCCACTTTGTTGCAAAAGTAAACAAGAAGTAAAGTTATATTATTCCATAATGATGATTAGCTTTCGATTTGCCATTATTTTATGGCAACCAAAAATAATTTGGCACCACTCTGTTAGAAATGCTGCGGGATAGCTTAAGGCATTTTAAAATTATTCAGTACCTTTAAGATTCCTGGAAGGAATATAGCCTAGAATAATTTAATATTTCTGTTTGTCGTAAATGGATATTAAATTTTGTACAAATTAATATTAGTTAATAAGGGTTAATGGATTGTATTCTCAGATCGTATTTCGGCCGCACCTATCTTTACGCGCATCATATTCTCCCCGAGGTCGCGCGATCGACGACTCGTGCAATTGTATTTTACCCATCCCCGCCCGTCCCGGGTAGTATATAGGTTGTCCTATTAAACTGTCTTTCGTAGCCCAACTCGCGTGTTTTGTTTGCGTTTGCTTGTATGATATGAAGACTGTGACATAACCGGTTAGTACCGATAAAAAGTGGTAACTCCATGCATGTTTGGAGCGTTTCTAGCTACGGTCTTGAGACAGGTGTTGGCGAGGCATCAAATTCCCCAACAAACCCCGTTCTCTGTATAAAATGACTTACTCTACACGACAAGTTCAGTGAGAAAATAAACGCACTCTGTTTAATATGTCTGACAGTGAGAAACTGACAACCGAGAGTTCACAAATCTGATTTTGCCATCAGTCTCCAAAACAAAATAGAGCTTTTCCTACCAATTTTGAGTTTAAAATATGTTTCTTCACACTTCAGTTACACAAATAAACAGTAATTTGGGGTTCACTTAAATAATGGCTTGATTTAGCTCGAAAGATCATTTCATGGGCACTTTATAACATAGTAAATGAGTCAAGTTAAATGCTTTGTCTTACGGATAATAAAGGTTTAAAATTGACAGTAGAAGAGCAATGTGCTCGTCACGTAGAAAATAGCGGCAAGGTAGAACTGAATGAACTTTTCAATTCTCAAGAACTAGACATCAACACACAATTTCTGCTAACTGTCTTAACATTCTCAAAAAGTCAAGTGATGAGAATAAAGAAATAAAGCAACTGTGTAGGATATTGTCTTGATATCAAATCTCACAACATTGCCGAATTTTCTAGTATAAGTTTATTCAGTGTATCCATGGATACCATGTGTGTTCCTTGCTGTTTTTAAGGTAGCTGGTGTAGATCTACAGTTCTTGTTCATTTTAGCATAACACGTTGTTAACTTGACTTTCTATAGAATGATAATAGAATCCTGGTTAACGGATTTTGTGACAAAGTAGCACCCACGTATTGATGGCAACCTATCAAACCCAAAAGATACGAATAGCTTGTGTATATGAAAAGAAATTAAAGAAAGAAAAAACTTGACATAGAGATTTGAAATTTTTGCGCTCATTCTTGTTAGACCGGTACAGTTGGTAAATTAGCATATAACGTCTCAGTGCAAGTATTTTCAGTTGTCTAGGTAGCACTTACACTTCCCTTCTAACTGATCGATAATGATAATCCTTCTCAACAGGTTCACAGAGATTAGACGGATCCGTTAAGAAAATGGGCTGCAGCACTTATCAATATTAAATTCAACCACCTTAAAATAAAGTGTTTAAAAAAGATGGTGAGCAAGTCTTCGAAAAGAGTTAAGTGACTTTTTTTAAAAAAAATTCCTGAATTTTTGAAAGCTATCTAATCAATAAACAGGACTTGCAACGTAGCTTTCATCAGCATTTTCTTCTCCGAAACAATGTGAATCAAAGCACAATACTTAACTGAAATTTCGCAAAAGCCTTTCCTAGTGTTAAGAAGGTGTAAGGGCTAATTAAAGGACTCACAACAAAGAGCTCTTGAAACCTTCTACAACATTAGATCAAAAGAACTATAAACAAGCCGCAAACTAAGTTTGCGGCAAAATCTTGTGTCCTTGTCCATTACTTAAATATTTAAACAGAGTATGTTATTAAATAAAGATCTAACACCCCCAAATGATCGCAACATGTAAACCCAACATATCACAAAATTTTTGTGCGTAACATGTCGCGCGCGCTTGGCCACCCTATTGAGACGTGTTCCGACATATTACGTGCCCGTGGCTCATACTTCACACAACACCAGATATGTCGCAACAGGGTGGCCAAACACACACAACATGTTGGGAGAAGGTAGTAGGGAGCAAGATGACTCTTTTTCCCTCCTTCCTCCTCCCCAGAGGAGGTAGTAGGGAGCAAGATGACTCTTTTTCCCTCCTTCCTCCTCCCCAGAGGAGGTAGTAGGGAGCAAGATGACTCTTTTTCCCTCCTTCCTCCTCCCCAGAGGAGGTAGTAGGGAGCAAGATGACTCTTTTTCCCTCCTTCCTCCTCCCCAGAGGAGGTAGTAGGGAGCAAGATGACTCTTTTTCCCTCCTTCCTCCTCCCCAGAGGAGGTAGTAGGGAGCAAGATGACTCTTTTTCCCTCCTTCCTCCTCCCCAGAGGAGGTAGTAGGGAGCAAGATGACTCTTTTTCCCTCCTTCCTCCTCCCCAGAGGAGGTAGTAGGGAGCAAGATGACTCTTTTTCCCTCCTTCCTCCTCCCCAGAGGAGGTAGTAGGGAGCAAGATGACTCTTTCCATGGTTAATTTATTCATATATTCAATTTAGTTAATGACTCCAGAAATCGTAATAAACAAGGTGTAAATGTTTTTATTATTAACAGTGATTATCTTCTACGTTGCTTGGAAGGAAAATTACTTTGCATTTAAATTTAGTTGAATCCAAGGTTCATTTTCTATTTCCAAATTGAAGCGCAATGCCTAAAGAAAATCGTAACTGAGAGATACCCCTACACGTTGTTTTGGGCACAGTGGTTTATCTTTTGGCCAAAATTGCCCGCTATCTCACTGGAGAATATTGTTCGAAGAGCATTAATTTCTGTTCCTTAAACCTCCACTCCCCTGAATGAAACAATCGCGCGTGAGGAATAAATTTCTTCCATAATCCTCTACTTTCCTAGGAGGGAGATTTGGAGGGAGGTGTAAGTCTTAACCATTATCTCTTAATCTTTCCTTAAAAGTCAAAAGTGGTTACATTTTGAGTAAAACTTCCTCCCAAAGTAATTTTCTTTAAGATGGTCAAGGTTTAGGAAATGGCTGAAAGACTAGACTGCTTATTTATGCCCATAGTGTCGACACAATGTAGTTTAGTCTTACTGCTACTTGTTAACCTTTAACCCTCTCAGAGAAAAGTACTTTAGGAGGAAGTCTAACTCTTATTACTACCCCTTTTTGAACTTTAAAGGACGAGTGGAGGATTATAGATGAGAGTTAAACTTCCTCTCCAAATATTCTTTCTAGGAAAGTAAAGGATTATGGACGAGATTTAATCCTCCTTCGCGATTGTTTCATTCAGGGGAGTGGGAGCTTTGGGGGACAGGAATTAAGACTCTTCGAACAATCTTCCCCTGTAAGATGGTGGGGGATTTTTGGCCGAAGATATACTACTGTGCACAATGGCTCGTGTAGGGGTATCTCACGATTTTTTGATTATCTCACGATCTTTTTTCTGGCATTGCCCTCTGCTTTGGGAATGAGCAATGTTCATTGGATTAAACTGAATTTAAATGCAAAGTAAAGGACAACGAGACAGGTTTAACCGCATTCACCTTTCTGGTTCTGCGGCATATTTTTTTCTACAGTTATTTTCTAAATAATATTTTATCACAGGAAGGTGTAAGAGCTTATTGGAGTCTAGTCTTTAATTTGCTCTTTGCACCTTCCTTACATCAGCTAAGTTTACTTTCGCTATTTGCGAAAATCTCTATCTTTTTATTCTTCCCTCATACAGACTTGATATTATATATATTCACGTCCGCTTCATTTGTTAATCAACTATTCCATCGTAACTTACTATGAGGATCGACAGATTTACGATAAACGGAGTACAGGTGCTTTTCTTAAAGTTTATTTCCAAGCTCAAAGAGAGTCTATTTGAAAGTGTTTCCGCGTTTGTCTTTTAGCCAGTTGTTCGCTGTGGTGTATCATTGTTCACTTTCTTTACTATTCCTCAGGCTACCTGTTGATCGAATCAAATATTAACAGTTCATTAGAATGTGTCACGCAGAATCAACATGTATTATTATGCGATGAACTGTAGGAGTGAGGGTGCTTCTGCGATACTCTCCTACTTGTTCTATATTTTCTTTCCAAATAAACTTACGGTGCTTACATATACAATGAAATGTTCACAAGGTAACGCTAGCTTTTGGCTTCAGAAAAAAATAAACATATACTAAGCAAAATAAATTAGTTGTTTAAATATAGAACTCTAACTAAATGATTGCCAATTAGATCTCTACACATTAAAACGTCACCATAGTGTTATCGAGCGCAGAATGAACTGTCTTTTGAGTCCATCTTTCAGCTTTGTCCGAGCGATTATCAATTTTTTTTTTATAAAATTCCGAGTGCTGTGGCAGCAAATGGCCTTGTTTCAGTCTTCTGGAGAATTTGATTATCCATTCAATATTTCTAAATCCTCTTCCGAAACTTCGGTGAGACGAGAAAAAATGCCCCTATTTTGCAGACAATCTTCAACCACTGAATAGTAATGGATGATCGTACAAGATATACATATACCTCAGCCAATCAGAATGCAGTATTGCATTAGTATAATCCGCTAGATTTGTACTAATGATAAACAGATTACTGTACCGTTGTCAAGCACAATAACTGTTGGCTATTAATTCTTACATAATGATCAAGAGTGATCACAATAAAACGTTTTCATGAAATCATTATGAAGACTGATTGATTTTGTGAATTCTTTTGTTAGAAAACATTTTTGGACCTAGAAATTTTAAAGTCAAAATTGTAAATTTAATTTTCAAAGTTAAAACTCTGCAGCAACTATTTACTTCTGCTGGCAGGTTGACACGACCTTGTTTCCTTACTTAGATCAACAACACGCTCTGTCTCGATCTGAACGAGTAGGGAAGAAATGACTTGCATTTAATGTCTTTTTTCAGGTTTTCTGAACTGCACTTAACAAATCTTAAGAAAGAAACTGACATATTCATTTCCACTTGCCTTATTCGCATCCTTGGATGGGCTGTGCCTTAATATTTCTCTGCAAACTGAAGTCGAGTGATACAAAACTTAAGGCCTGCTGCGCTGTGTTAATACTTGGTTGGATTATCGCTTACAAAAACAGCACCTCTTGTTAAAAATGGTTTTTCATGTTTTTTTGTTATCCTTAAAGGGACACAGTCGGCTTTGGGACCGCGCTGACCTGAACACTAGTTTTCTCACTTTGAAAAAGTTCACCTCAACCTGAAATCAAAGATACTCGTCGAGTACATCTAGAAATCCGCTTCAATCTTCGCAATTTTTTGCTTGATTTTCAATCGTTTACTGAAAAACCTGTTTTTGAGTGGGCTTACCTTTTGCTCATCCTATAATAGTTTTTGTATCATATTTGGTTAACAACAGTATGGATCGTGTCTCTGATATGCAAATTACCTATGAAATCAAATGGTATCTAATGCGCATGTGCTCCAGGTGACTGTGTCCCTTTAACTTTTAATAGGGTACCACTGATTCACGCTTCAATAGTATTGATATTATTGATAAAAGAACGTAAAACTGAAAAATCAAAAACAGAAGCCTCTGCAATCTTTTCAAGGCAGTAGGCGTTTTTTTTAAGCTTTTCGAAATATATGAATTGATTATGTCGTTCTCAAACCTTTTTATCAGCCTATCGTTTTTGTCAGTAGTCCGACATCACCAAGTCCAATTACATCCTTCACTGGGACAGGATCCGGTACTTCTTTTTTTATTAGGTTACGTCGGTCCTTGCAAATTGACCTTGTGTTTTCACTGCTTAGCAAAGCGTCGCTTATTTAACTATCAGAAACCATAGTACACTTGCCTGCCAAGGAGTTGAAAAACAAATATTGTTTCGGAAACAACATCAAAACTCGATCTGCTATTACCGACCAACTGAGAAATAGACTTACAAATGCGGGGTAAGAATACAGCCTTTAACAGCAATAATGTGAAATAATTTCCTGCTGCAAATTATTAACGACCTGTTAACATGTCCACGACTAAATTTCCTCACGGTTACGTGTTTGATTCTCGGTTCCAGTTTCTTATAGGTCATCGATACAATTTCAAGCATATCCTTAATACAGTTGTATTTGTTCAAATCATAGTTAATAGAGGGAATGGTTAAGAATCCCAGCAAACATCAAAAAAGCAAACAAACAGGCTAAGAGTTATGTTGGAAGGTCTTTGACCCTGCACATCTTTTTGTTTTATGCTCCTAGACTGTGCATGAAATACGTAATCGCAATGTTTGTATTGGTTAGTTGTATGAGCACACATAACCACTTTTTGTATTTTTCCAGATTTTGTGCAGGATCAACCTCCCCCCCCCCCCCCCAAATAACCAACAAAAACATAAAACAAAGAAATTTGCAATGATTCATAACCATTTTCCTCTATTAACTATGTTCAAATGTATTGTGTTTAAGTACTTTCTTATCTCACTTTAATTATTGCCAATGCGTCTCGAAACAGGATTTAGATCAATGCTCTTTCCAGTATCTTGATAAAGTGAAAACAATGGAAACTGACGCAGGTCAATATAAATAACTAAACTTGGTAACTCCTTGTTAAAACAATCAGGGAACGTTTTGTTGTGTCAATTAGTTCATTACTTTTCTTGACGTTCCTGTGGCAAACAAGCACATTCAAAGGTGTTTTATTAATTTTGGTGTACTTTTCTAAGCTCAAGTCTATGTTTTAGAGATTTTTATTGGTTTTTACAAAGTCTTAATTAAAAAAAATTTGAATCGCCATATTTTTTAGTGTTTTCAAACTTTTTGACATATTTGCAAAGTTTTGAAATCCAAGATGGAGGCCATTTTCAAAAGCACGATATCATTTTCACCTGACAGGTTATTGCACGAAAATTAACATTCCTAGATGATTAATCATCACATACTGCATATATGTTTTATTACTATACCACATTTATGATTTGATGAACATGGAAAGAGGCACTCTCAGTTAACCTTCACCCTTTGCATGTTCTAAAATTTGTTTCATTTTTAAGAACTCCATATAAAAGATGAAAAGAACTGACGAATATGATTAAAATTCAAAAGGTTTGTTCAAAAGTTCCAAAGCAAAAATTAAACCTTAATGATAATGATGTCTTGAAACCTTTCCTCAGTAATACTGCTTATAAATACTTCTTGTAGAATCACGGTTCCTGCACTAAGTGAGACTAGTTTCTAACTTCTGATAATAACGTTTTCCAATGGAATAACTTTGTACTAATATTCCTTATGTCGAATCGATGTGAAAATCACACACTGAGTTGCTAAAATGAGCTTAGATCAAGAGCCATAATCGGGGACGGAGACCGAAAGCACACGCCATTTCTAGTATTGGGGCTGTCCCTATGGTATGGGACAATTTTTTCTATTTTTAGAACAAATTGCGCCATCGTGTGCGGAAAGCGCGCGTACATGCTGCGAGGATTTTTGCGGTTGTAGCTCGGGGGAAATGGCATCCGAAATTCCCGACATGTTTTATGCTTTTGGCCCACAACTCAATACGTTTATGTATTTTCGTCGTAAGCTGCTCCAATTCGAGTGAAGTAAGACGGTGTCGAATTTAGGTATGTCCCGTTTTATATCACTCAGACCAAGTTGTGTTCCACTGCTTCTTTTACAAGAGTTCCACATTACTCCACTCTAAATTTCACATATGCTGAAGATTAACAGTTTTTCCGTAACACAGCAAAAAACTAGTTGGAAAAATTTGGATATTACAGCGTTTTAGGATTTCAAAGTTTCCCTCCTCTTGCCACACGCTTGCGGGGATTTCGCCAGAGTCTATATCGCCACCGAAAAGTAGTAAAAAATTGCAAGTTTGCATTTCACCTGAATTGTAAGCAACGCTTGATATTTCATCAAGGCCCAATAAGTTTACTTCTGTAGATACGGCTAGGCTTTGTTTGTGTAAAAATTCAATAAATTGTCTGTTGTCGATGAATAAGAGCGCCCGCCGATGCGTGTTTTGTACAGTCAGTAAACATGACAAATTGGACTTCCGCAATAATATCTGTAGTTGTTAAATATGTTCAAGGTTGATAAATGTTTGAGAACATATTAAACTGCTTAGCTGAAAATATGTGAATACAGCTGGAATTGTCAGCAAAGTTACGATGACGCTTTCTTTAATCAACTCGAATAACGATCTCGATTTTGTTGGCCGAGTTATCAAAACTCCTTGTATTTTATTTTCGCAGCTGTGTAAAATTTCACTACGTTGAAAATTGTTGCAGAATCTCAGCACAAAAGATAACGAAAGAAATCTTTGTCAAGATCTGTTGACAATTAGCTACAATTGAAAACAGCGACTCGAACTTTAAAGTGCACGCCCTGGAGCTACTTGTACGCGTCAGACTTTCCTTCCAAAAACTTTTGCAAACTTGCCAAACGAGCAGAAATGATAAGAAAATATCAAAAACAGGTTTTGGTTATGATTAAGCACTGTTTGAGAAATTCACAAATTACTTCGATACCAGAGTAGAGAGATTTCTTACATAAACTTTATTCTTTAGACAACATCTACGCGAGAACCCACGACATGTGCGTGGATCCGCGCGGATGTATGTCGTCAGGGTGGCGCAATTTGTTCTAAAAATAGCAAAAGTGCCCCATATTATTAGGTGCGCGCAGATCCCGAGACTTACGGTCTCCGTCCCCGGTTATGGCTCCTGCTTAGATTGAAGATAGTTTATTTTTTACGGAAAACGACATTCCAAGGAAGCGGGAAACTGCGCGTGCAGCAATTTACATACTATGTAAATTTAAGGCTTTCTAAATTTTTCTATTCTATTTTATCTATTTTCCATTTCACTATTACATTTTATATGTGCAAACAGTAGTTTTGACACCTTTTGAACTGTGTACTTGTTTTATTTATCTATTTTTCTCAGGGTCCATTTTTTTTTTTGGCTGTTTGTTTTAAAATATATCGACCATTACTTCAATTTATCATTTCAGCTACCCTGCGAGACTAGCGTCATATATTTATTCTAGCTGGAATGTTATTTGTTTGTTGTTTGTTTGGATACCGACACAAAAACTTTATTTACATGCAACAAACTGGTGTTTTCTTGAGAAAAAGAAAATACTCAAACTACACTTTGAAATCCATGTCAGTGAAACATCGCTACTTCGAAAACATGACATTTCTCTCAAGGCTCGAACGCACTTGTGCCCGGACACATGCAAGTACGTATCGAAACCAAACAACGCTCGTAAATATTTTCAACCACCTGAAAAATTAATTCTGTTTTCTGTTCTAAACGTTAATTTTTCATATTAAACGGTGTAGCAAGACACTAATTTGCCCTAGGCGATGATACTTTCATTCACCTCCATGTTTAACATTGTACTTATATCAAGTTATACAGACGAAAAAGTAGTGCATGTTTATATAGATTTTGGTCAAGCTTCGTGTTTACAAAAGCACAATTAGGATTGTCACGCCGATAAAGTCATGAGCTCTATCAGTCGTTATAAATTAAGTTGCTGTTCGTTCTTGAATACCTGACAATACTATTTTAAAACACATTTGATTTTGAGCAATTCCTTCTCTAAATGAATTGCCTTTCAAGTTCATTTGCGGCCTCGTATAAGTAAAGCATTGTTCGCACTGCAAATTATCATTATACTATTAAACTGGAATTGTTCTCGTAAATTGTCGTACATGGTTCTCTGTCTGCAGCATAAGTGGATCACTTCCTTAAATCTTCGTCCGCAAAGCCAAGCCGAGAGTAAGCTGAAATGCTACTTTAGAATCTTTGTTTTTCACGCTGTTTATATCAAAATAAATTTGTAAGAATTACTAGTACCACCACCACGTTTTTATTCTGTTAAATTTGAATTCAAAATGTCAGGAAAAAGCACTTCAATTTTGCATTGCGGAGAATATTCGGCCGTTTCAAGTTGTCCTTTAAAATAATAAATTGCGGTGTTCAACCTTTCATGCACTTCAGTCTCAAACTCAAAATATTAATTTTCCCAATTGATTGTCATACATTTCTTTTGTTCTTAGTTTATGAATTTGGAAACATTTTCTTTGTAACATACTTGACAACGCAGCGAGATACGATGAGATTATGTTTTGATCACTCTTGGACTGAATCCGTTATTGGTAAACGACTGTAAAGAAACAAGAAAACGACTTATCTGAAGTAAGATATTTCCAAGAGCCAGTACACTGCAATCCAAAATGACTACATATTTCTTTGAAAGGGCATTCAACCTAGAAAGAAAGGAAACATCAGCAAAATAGCTGGTTAATATTGATTGTATCACTTAACACTTATGTTTTCACAATGTTCTTACGAAAGTTATAATAATTAACACCAGCATGTTGTTTTATTCTGTTAACTTTGATTCCACTATGTCACTGGACAAGTCTCCAGTCTTCAAGTAAAAATTTTCTTGCTAGTGACAGTATATCCTGATTCCAATATTTTCTCTCCAACTGAGATACTTATAAAAAGGGTCAGGAAGGCATTTATATGGGCAGACTCTGATCACTCTTTGGACTGAAACTGTTCAATGGTAAACAGAGAAGAAAACGACTTATCTGAAAAAGGTGTTTTCAATGGCTGTCAACGTGAGCCAGGCGTCGAGAGCTTACACACTTTGATCTAGCATGGCTACACTTTTTATTGAAACGATGTTTGCATTCAACCTGGTGATAAAAAGAGCAAAACACAACAAATCAAATTACTTTTCAACGATTATCGGATCTCCAGTTGTGTTAATTTCGAATATTTGCCCCTAAATACACATTTACAGTGCTTTTCTAAAGCATTACTTTATTGAAATTGATGAACAAATCTCTCGCAATCGTGTTACTTTTAAGAATTCGTTCGGACATCAGAACAATTCCTCATTGCCCAACCGGTATCTAAGAGTTTATGGGTTCGAATCCCGTCACGGACTGAGATGTTCAATTCTTTGTCCCACACTCACCACAGGATCAAAATTTCATCTTTCACCACTCCCGATTAGATTTATCTACAGGATACTTGGAATGACACAGTTAATATATAGATTTAGGCTAGCCTAAAAGTGTAGCTCCTGGGCCGGGTTGCTCAAAGCCCGATTAAGCTAACTCAGAAAAAGATAGAATTTTGATTTGAGTTTAGTAACTTTGCGGTGAGGTTTTCTGCATATTGTTTGGCCTTCTGCTTTGAGTTTTAATAATCACCCTATACACAAAACAAAACAGCAAAACACATTTGTATAGAGGAAAAAGTTATAATTTGGTTAACTTTTAATCCTGGGTTAGCGTTAACCGACTTCCCAGAAATCTGCCCTGTTTCCAACAAGTTAACCTAATATGAGCCCGCGATCCAATCGATAACCAGCACTTGGTCAGCGGTCAACTTCAAAAAACACGTGACCTCGAGGAGCTGTAAACTTGAGCCCGCGATATGGTCACGTGATACTGGTCAGCGGATACCTTGTTTTGACAGGTGTCAATTGATCATAACATGGATGTCCAATATCAAGGAAGTACACGGTAAACCAAGGCTGCATGTCTGTCAACCTATTATTTGGAGTATGGCCGCCATGTTGGGCAACTCGGTCGCCGTCGTGCGTACGCGCCCACGAGCAATACCGCTAGCCATGATAACCATGAGAAAATCAACTCATGGGTTTCTTTTTTTTCCTATATGAGTATGGGGCTCCGCTATTAAAATGATCGACGACAAATTCAAGTAAAATAAGGAAAGGGTGAACTTATCTGAATTAAGATTTTTCCAATATGTCATAGTGCACCAGCGTTCAAGAATTACACACTGCAATCCAAAATGGCCACACTTTCTGTTCAATATCCGAGTTCACCTGGCAAAACATAAAACGAACTATTTTTTTCAGCAACAAATTCGAGACGTGTTTATAAATTTAATAACAGACAATTCTGCAGTGGCGTCGTAAAGCAGACATCAATACTGTATGGTATAATTATTTAAGAAAACACTAAATTTTTGTTGGCTGGCAAATCTCAAACAAACTTCCTGGTTCTGCCGAGGACATTAAAATAGTTAAAGAATTTCTTTGTAAGATACTTTGAAATGTATTGACATGGAAGGAGATTTTATTAACTTTGGACTGAAACCGAAAAAACGGAAAATTTGAGGTGCTGGACTTATTGTAGAGAAAAAGCGTTTCCAGCCATTAGCAAGCAGTGAACTACTGATTGAAACCACTGAGTCCAAGAGCTAAACAAAGTTGCTTTTCTTGCATTGGCAAATTTTCAGTCCTTCGTTTCATAAATTTGCCAGAAACCAAGTGAGGCAAGTTGCAGATAAATTTCTAACACCGGCAAAAAATATTTTATGAACGTCACTGCTGAGCTTTTGGTGGTACATTTAGACAACATTTCTCAGTTAATGAATAGAAAACTGCCAAGATAATATCTGGTCTATCTGAACCAAGATGTTTGCAATACTTACTTTGTACCAAAGAACATTAGAGCCACGCACTGTCGTACAAAATGGACTTGTTTTCTCTCAGCATATCTATTTTAAAACCTGCATGAAAAAGAAAAGAGGAAGCTTTGATATACTGACTTAAATTGCGTTAGGTTTAGGAATTTGGTCAAAAACAATGTAGAGCCAGCGGTTTATAGAGACATTTAAAGCATAAATGCTATTCAGGCAGCGTTTGAACGCGCACAAAGCAGTATAAAATTATTAATTTTTTGCTACAGGAAGACAGTTCATTTGGTTATTTCCCTCAGGATGTACTCAACATGATAAAAGAAATTAATTATTTTCTTTCCTGGACTGATACTGTAAATGGTATAAGGCAGAATAGTTAAGAAAGTACTTGGCTTCACACTAGAGCTTGTAAGTATAATCTAAGTGCACTTGGAACCTACTTTGATTGTGAAGGGGTAAAATGTGCTTTCTTGTACTTAACTTAGTGACCATGGAAACGTTCGTAGTTCAAAGAAGCCGAAGTACGCCGCCAAGTATGGTCTACACCACACTTGAGAGCACACTTGACCAATAGGAAATGGAAGCCAACTGAAGGCGGTGTGCAGCGTTGCTACTAACAGTTCTAATGAACGAACCGATACTAGTAAACAACTTGCTTGAATTTCATTTTCATAGACAACCTTAACCATAGGTTTTCATATCATCCGACACAGAAAATGCTCTTCTGCAAATTACAAACCAGCTGCTGTTTCAAGTTTCAACCAGGTCATTTCTTTGCAATCGCACAACTCTGTTGAACATTGGACGAGTCACACGGAAACACATTTCCTAGGTTAGCTAAAGCCCTACAGCAATTTCTTTGCCGAAAACCGCGTTGTTGAGCCACTCTAGAGAAATACAGAAATATGTCGTTTGTTCCTTTGTTTTGCTGCTATTGCCGTGTTGCTCTTTAGCAACAAAGCAACCATATGCATTTCTTCACGATTTTACTGCCGAACAATCGCATTTGTAATATGTATGAGTTATTTTTCTGCGAAAATGCTCAAGTAATATACTTTGTCATCAGGTGTGAAGCCAAATTTTCTAAAGTGCGACTTGAGATTTTCAAGTGCACTTGAGTCAACTGCTTTCTTGAAACTAACTTAGCTTCTAGTGTGAAGCCAAGTAATAATTAAATGACAACGAGCTTATCTGACTATAAGATCTTTCAGATGTCGTCTGCTTGCATCGAAGCGAAGGGTAAAACACCACAATCCAAAATGGCCGCTTTTTCTTTCAATGCACGTGTACTCTGTGTTCAACCTTGGAAAAAAGAGAGGAAATGTCAATAAATGAATAAATCTCCTTTTGTTCAATAGAACAGTCTTGCAGTTGTGCGATGTTGCTATTTTCAGGCATATTACATTGTATTCGCTAGCCTGAAATCAATTGCAAGAGACTAGAGAAATGCATTTTATAGTGATGACTGGCTTTCTTTTCGCTTAGAAAATTTACTGCGTACAAACGTGTCAGGTCTGGGATTCTGGTGGTATATTGTATTCCGATCAATCTTGCTCTGAATTAAATCGTTTACCAGGAAAACGACGAACAAATAACAAAACTACGATGTACTTATCTGAAATCAGTCATTTCCTATAGTCAACTTCCAGGTTGCGCTAGAGCCCAAGAACTACAACCTGCAATCCAAAAAGATTTTTATCATACACTAGAACAAAAAAGTTATCAAATTGTAGCAAAGGTCAAACTGAACCATAACAATGCATTTATCGTCATAGCTATCTTAATCACAACTTTTAAATCAGACTTTGCAACAAGGTCAGATGATACGTGTAAAATAAAGATAAAACAAAACCTAGAATTTACCTGAAATTGGAGTTGATCGCAACATGAAGAGGCTGATAAGGAGAGAACGGAGCTCCAAAGCTGAACACGGCTGCTCATAATGGTTACATTTCTTTCGGATACCCCTCTGTTCGTCTGGTGCCAGAAGGAGAGAGAAAACTGTCAAAAAATATATTCAGTCGGTCAATCTGTTCGGTAGTTAGAAACCGGCCATATAACGTAACATCTGTCCATATCGGCTGCATTAACAAATTTCTTAATGTTCTCCTAGAATTATTTTATTTGAAGTGAGGTAGTTTTAATGTTCCCGCCAGAATTCAAAGCAAGTTTGTTCAAAATTGGTGCTATTCGTCAAGTAATTTCTGATTTCACGAAAATGTAAACAATCATGAAAACATGAAGATAAATGAACAATAACCACAAAGACAATTATAACACATATCTGCCTTTATGTCTGAAATTCTAACGCAATATTTTGATATTACTTACCCGAAAATGTATCAGAAATCACTCCTGAAGTAAAGGACAAAGATGGCTGTATAACAACTCAACAAAATCGCTCCCAAAGTAAAACTGACTAAATTAAACTCCAATTAAAACCTTCACGAGCAGTTAGCTCAGCGATTGTATTGAGACAAACTGTTCCTGCATGAGAAAATAATTTAAATGCTCAGGAAATATTATTGACGTAACTTTAAAACTGTTGATATTAAGTCAGTCAGATCTTCACACCCTTAGCAACTCAGAGCATCAGAGCAATGGACAACAAGCCGGGTCTAAAACACAAGTCACATTCCACAGGTCAAGAGTAGAAATCGCTACTCTACTGATGAATAACTATGCCAAAAGTTTCCCCTCGATCTAAATCAACATTTCGCAGAGTGCTAGGTTTAATTAGGGCTAAGAGACTGAATCTTGGTGCTGTTTATTTATCTGTAGCACAGTGACCTGTGCTCTGACCTGTGGAATGTGACCTGCAATTCAGACGCGCCGTGGACAACATAAAACAGGTACAAAAACGACGAACGAGAGAGCTAGTAAATTAACTTATTTCTGAAATGTGGTATTCAATAAGAAACTTTCAAACCTGCTATTCCGATGTGTTTGTCTACACGAACTTAGTAATTCTTTATTCCGAAAGTTTCACACCCTCCCAGTATTCAAAAATTTTTTCACTGTGTGGACGTAAAAAATTGCTCAACGAAATAGTTGTACTAAACCACTAAACTGCGAGAAAGCACAGGCGTAGCGAAACGAAGCGAAAAGCTAACAAGGACATGAAAAGAGAAAACGAAAGCGTACACTTACCTGCGAAGGGGAGTTCGTACATCGACGAAGATGCTGGTTCACGTTCACATGACACGACGGTTTCTGACACTAAAATGAACGGGATGTCCTTTGAGACTTCCTTACATACACGATTAAAATTCATTCCACCCGCTAGAAAAGTGTTTGCTGCATCAGAATATTTCATTGAGATTTCTGTGCGTTAAACAATAGAGCATACAATGATATCAATTTAAAAAATATGAAATAAGGCACGCACTCAGTCGCCAGTTATTTTCTTCTAAACAAGTACAGGTATTTCAAATGAAATTCGTTGAATAGTTTTCAAGAAGTTGACTCTTGAAGTCCTCTGTGATATCACTAAAAACCCCAAGGAAAGACTGAACATGTGTCTTCGGGAGCTTGAAATTCATCGCCGCGTTTTAAATGCACAACGTGTCTTATTCTCAGTTGTGTTGGCATTTTACAGAGCCAAGCCCTGAAAACTGAAGGTGTGAGGTATTCACCAAGATAGGCACGGAAGGCGTGCTCGGACTATTTGGTGACAACACTGGGACTGTAAAATTGTGTAAAAGCGAAAAATATAAACATATCAAAAATAATTCTGATAAATGTATTTAACATCAATTTTGTCTTGAATTCCAAACATGATTTGTTACCCACAATGGAAGGATTTGAGTTAGAGACAAAACTAGAGGTCCAGAACAATGCTTTTCTCTGACTTTCCCTTGATAAAAATAAAATTTCTCTAACCAAATAAATAACAGATATAGTAACGGTTTCTAGCCTGCTCTCAGGGGGTAGCCCTCCTTTCCACCCATTCATTGACTGACAAGTTTTTAACAAATCCTTTTTCATAGGGAAAATGTATTTTTCCTGACCATTTCCCGACCTTTAGCAGGGTGTCTAAAAAAGCTCGAATAGCAAATAGCGAATAGTGGCGAACAGTCACGGATAGTGGCGAATAGTCGTCAATAGTCAACGATTTAGGTCAGCACTGATCTGGGTTCGTTGAAACTGATCACGTGAAAAAAAAAAAAAACACAATAAAATACGAATGTGAGGTAAGTGCTCTGTGATTAGTTTATCAACTGAAAAGACACAAACGAGCTGCTCTGATAACCGGTTATAAAAACAACAACATCTAAGCAACATCTTGCGTTAATTAAGTATCCAAACAAGCATGAGAATTTCAGTGAATTTATTACCTTTTCTTCTCAGGACTTAGGCTAGGGCCGACAGTAAGAAAACAGAAAACACAAGGATAACCTAATAAAGACGTATCTACGCTTTTGCGGTGGTGAAAACAGAAGAAATTACGTTTAGAAACACATTTTGTACTGATAAGCATCTATGCTTTTTAGCGGGAAAATTGGGTACCAAATTCCCCCAATTTGGCAAATTCCCCACTATTTGCCACTATTTGTCCACTATTCGCCACTATTCGCGACTGTTCGCCACTATTCGAGACTGTTCGCCGCTATTCGCACTATTCGAGACCATTCGTACTATTCGCACTATTCGCTATTCGCGACTATTCGCTACTCGGGTTTTCCAGACAACCCCTTTGGCAACCCTACATGTGAATTCGTGTTGTCGGTATTTTCACAACTTTAGCGAGAAACACTTACAACTCTCAGGCAATTACCATTACTGAGAGACATTAAAATCTACTAAAATAAAGTGTATTTGGTCAAGTTCCCTTCATTGATCTCAGTTGAAATGAATTAATAGCAAATGACTGGTCTGGCAAAAATATTGGTACGCAAATCAGTAATGACGGCTGCAGCATTTAGTAACTGTGGAAATCAAGAGAGATTGCATACACTAAAATTCTGTTGGAAAGCCGTCGAATTAAAAAGTTGATTTTTCAGCGTAAGTTGTCAACGGCCGCACAAACGTCTATAGAAAAATACAAATTGAAATATGTGTTTTGAGACAGGTTTCGAAAACGTTTTTTACAATAACTGCAGAAATTCGATCTATCCTTGGAGTGTAATCTGTGATTACTGGTTGTTACGTATATACATTATGAGCATTCAAAAATTGCATATATTCAGAAACTTTCTGATGGAAGACACATTTTACAGGTGGTCTCATATGACCTTTCTCCCTTTAGAATTATGGTCTACGGAGAGAGTGTTTTCGTGATCGCGTGATATGGCCATGCATCAGGAGCCATAATCGGGGACGGAGACCGTAAGCGCGCGCCATTTCTAGTATTGGGGCTGTCCCCATGATATGGGACAATAATTCTATTTTTAGAACAAATTGCGCCATCGCCTGCGGCACACGCGCGTACATGCTGCGAGCATTTTTGTGAATGTCGCGCGGGGGAAATGGCGTCCGAAATTCCCGAAATCTTTCATGTTTTTGGCCTACAACTCAACGCGTTTACGTCTGTTGGAATTTTGCTTAAGTATTTTCGTCATAAGCTGCTCCAGTTTGAGTGAGGTAAGACAGTGTCGAATTTAGGTATGTTCCGCTTTAAGCTTATATATATCGCTGACCAAGTTGTGTTCCGACGGATGCTTCTTTTACATGAGCTGTACATTACTCCACTTTAAATTTCACGTATGTTGAAGATTAACAGCTTTTCCATTACACAGCAAAAAACTAGCTGGATATATTTAGATATAGCAGAGCTTCAGGACTTCACAGTTTCCTAGCTCCTCTTGCCACACGCTTGCGAGGAATTTGCCAGTCTATCGCGACCGAAAAGTAAAACAAAATAATTGCTAGTTTGAGTTTCGCCTGAATTGTAAGCAACGCTTGATGTTTCATCAAGGCCCAATAACTTTACGTCCGCAGATACTGCTCAGTTTTATTCGTGTAAATCCAGTAAATTCGTGTAAATCCAGTAGATTCTCAGTTGCCGATGAATGAGAGCGCCCGCCGATGCGTGTTTTGTACAGTCAGTAAACATGACAAATTGTACTTCCGCTGCACTTTCGTGTGAAAGCGTACATCGAACTCAAACAATAGCTCTATAGTTTTTAAATATGTTAAAGATTGATAAATGTTTGAGAACATATTAAAAGCTAAGCTGAAAATATGTGAATAAAGCAGAAATAATCAGCAAAGTTACGATGACGCTTTCTTTAATCAACTTCGAATAACGATTTCGATTTTGTTGATCGAGTTATCAAAACTCCTTGTCTATTTTCATTTTCGCAGTGTAAAACTTCAATATGCTTATGTTGAAGAAACACACATGATGTTAGTAGCCTTTTTTGCGTTTGTGAAATTTGTTGCAGCATTTCAGTACAAAAGATAACGAAAGAAATCTTTGTCAAGATTTGTTGACAATTGAAAACACCGACTCGGACTTGAAAGTGCACGAGCTGCACTATGCAAATGAGCTAATTGTACGCGTCAGACTTTCCTTTCAAAAACTTTTCCAAACTCACCAAACAAGCAGAAACAATGAGAAAGCATCAAAACAGGTTTTGGTTATGATTAACCATTGTCTGAGAAACTCACAAATTAACTCGATACCAGAGTAGCGAGTTTTCTTGCTATATTCTTAAGTCAGAACAAACGCAAAAACATACGCGTAAGCTTACAACTAGCACGAGCAGATCTTATTATTCATTCCCAGCGCGAGATTGAAGTCTTGCTTTCGACCCTGAAAAACCCACCTTTTCCGTTAGCTCAGAGCATATAACTACATAAAAACGCCCTGGTTCGTATTCCCTGCCTTATTCCCTGCCATCGCTGTGAAAAATACGCAAGATAATCTCGCAAGGTCTCTCAACTCTCACCATTTGATCACGCAACGTGACAACATCCACGCGAGAGCTCCCGACATGTGCTTGGATCCGCGCGGATATATGACATCAGGATGGCGCAATTTGTTCTAAAAATAGAAAAATTGTCCCATACCATAGGTGCGCGCGGATCCCAAGACTTACGGTCTCCGTCCCCGATTATGGCTCCGGGTAAAACAAAGTAATTGCAAGTTTGAGTTTTGCCTAAATTGTAAGCAACGCTTGATGCTTTATCAAGGCCCAATAAGTGACAATAAAGTTTATGTCTGTAGATGCTGCTCAGTTTTGTTTGTGTAAAAATCAAATAAATTGTCTGTTGTCGATGAATAAGAGCGCCCGCCGATGCGTATTTTGTACAGTCAGTAAAACATGACAAATTGGACTTCCCCACTTTCTTGTGAAAACGTACATCGAAGTCATATAATATGTCTAGTTTTTAAATATGTTTAAGGTTGATAAATGTTTGAGAACATATTAAAAGCTTAGCTGAAAATATGTGAATACAGCAGAAATAATCAGCAAAGTTACGATGACGCTTTCTTTAATCAACTCGAAAAACGATTTCGATTTCGTTGGTTGAGTTATCAAAACTCTATGTCTATTTTATTTTATTTTTTATTTTTGCAGTGTAAAATTTCACTACGTTAAAGAAATACACATGAAGTTAGTAGCCTTTTGGCGTTGGTGAAAACTGTTGCAGCATCTCAGCGCAAAAGACAACGAAAGAAACCTTTGTCAAGATTTGTTGACAATTGAAAACACCGACTCGGATTTGAAGGTGCACGCGCTGCACTATGCAAATGAGCTACTTATGTACGCGTCAGACTTTCCTTTAAAAAAGTTTTGCAAACTCGTCAAACAAACAGAAGCAATAAGAAACTATCAAAAACAAGGTTTGGTTATGATTAAGCATTGTTTCGGGAAACTCTCAAATTAACTCGATACCAGAGTAAAGAGTTTTCTTTCATAACTATTCTTTACAGAACAAACGCAAAAGCTTACGCGTTCAACTAGCGCGAGCACATATTATTCATTCACAGCGCGAAATTGAAGTCTTGTTTTCGACCCTGAGAAACTCACCTTTTTCATCAGCTCAGAGCATAAAACTACATATAAGAGCCCTGGATCTAATTCCTTGCCTTATTCGCTGCCATCACTGTGAAAAATCTGCAAGAGAATCTCGCAACTCTCACCATTTGATCATGCAACGTGACAACATCCACGCGAGAGCCCCCGGCACGTACGTGGATCCGCGCGGATATATGACGTCAGGATGGCGCAATTTGTTCTAAAAATAGAAAAATTGTCCCATATCATAGGTGCGCGCGGATCCCAAGACTTACGGTCTCCGTCCCCGATTATGGCTCCTGGTACAATTTAAGAGACAATATCTTCACTAGTAAGGATATGGAAAATACGCCACTCGAGTCCTGGATGTGGTTTCGCATGAATTTTACGAGTGGTGTATTTTCCAGTAAAACACTCGTGTCTATATAATAAATAGAGGATTTTACGCGCCCGCGCGTGGATACGAATTTTATCTTCGAGTGTTCAACTCGATATCTCAGGAGTGAGCGCAGCGAACAGTGAGATATGGAGTTGAACACGAGAAGATAAAATTCGTATCCACAAGCGGGCATGTAATATTCTGTTTATTATATAAACATACTAAAGACGACGTTTTTGACGATTTTCGAAGATTCCCGATCACTTTCCGAAGATTTTTCAAAATTGTTCCGAAGGCCAGACGAACGCTTCTGAACTGAGGATTAGCCGTGATAACCTTTGTTAATTTGTTCACGCGGTGTTTCACAGTGATTCAGGTAACCACTCGCTATTGTAGTTATAAAGTTCATAAGAGTTACACATCGATACGAGTTTTATTGAAAATAACCGTAAGAAAGTGAAGCAAATTTCACCTCTCCTTCTTTATATTAACACGGACATACATGGTACAGTGGGTGTCGTGCAAGTGTGAGAATAAAACGCATTCGTTTGTCCCAGACTCTTCGCTGCTATTATATTGGTGAAAATCACAAAATGCTGACACAAGAAACCGAGGGCTTACAAAAACCGACAACTCTGAAACGAAACTGTTATTTTGTGTGCTAAATTAATCGTGACTCAAAAAGCGTGAAACTGTTTTATAACACTCATTTGGAAAAAAAACCCGACTTAAGACAGGCGTTAGTCTTCTGCCATGTTTCTCTTCTTCTTCTCAAATTCATTAATAATTCATCAAGTTAAAACAACAAAAATCACAACCGTGAAGGAGGTATGGATACCCGGTCTAAATTAGCATAGATTTTGACGATTTTACTTCTCCGTTTACTCCTTAGTTTTTGTTTCGATTAAGAAGATATACCAAACACTCGAGGTAGTGTTTCATCGGCTATCCAAACACCTCGAATTTCGTCAAAAATACTCCCCTGTGCGTCGTATTAATTTTTCAACTCTCTTCTCAGTGTTTGGATATCCCGATGAAACACTGTCTCTCATGTTTGATACATTACATCATCCGTTTCTCCTTGGCCATCACAGCCTCGACTTCGCGTTCAAACTAGATTCTTTCTAACAAGGGAAGAGACCTGCAGCATGAGAGGTCTCAGGGAAAACGACTGTCACGTCTTCTGCGTTGACAAAATACTCGACATCAAATTTTTCTAGGTTTACTTTAAGAGGAAATCTTTAGTTTGAGAAGGAAGACCTTTGATAAAAACGCAGCAAAATTGGACTTTTTTAGTTCGATGGCCGTTTTCAACAGCCAGTTCATGATTTAAAATTCCAACTGCCTCGACTTCGCGATCAAACCGGATACTTTCTAACAAGGGAAGGGACCTGCAGCATGAGCAAAAAAAAAATTATTGGGGTGAAGATTGTGAAAGAGTAATGAAGCTAGCTTAAGGATGACTAATTGCTTACTGAAAAACACTGATCGGTCTAAATGTTCTCAATGCTTAGTAATCATCCTCATTAGGCCTTTTAGTTTATTATTAATTTGCTTCATCTTAAGGTTTCAGGATCTCGTTTCAGAGAAACAATAAACGTCTGAGCAAAAACCCTATGTCTAGTTTACTTATGTTACAATGGAGTGCTCTCAGCCTCTCCATTTTTCAACGCACGCGAAAGAAAACCGGAGCGAAGCGAGCCCGAAGGACACGGGGAGAGGAGCGAAGCGAGCCAAACAAAAAATAGAGACTGTAGACATCTTTGGAAAAAAGTGGTTTTATTAGGCTCCTCCCCCTGTTATCGCCTTGTCGCTAGCGGTTCCGCCTCTTGACTAACCACTTCCTACCCTGTAAAGTCTCCCGCTTTGCGCTGGCGTCCAGCTCTCTCGCGTTTTCATCCGTGCGTTCAACGATCGAATGAAAATACAAGAAAATAGAGGGCTGTGAACAGTCTATTGTTAATAAATATAGAAACTTTCGAAATCTCACAAACCTTAATTTCTTAAATGTTTTACATCAAGTTATCTAAACACGGGAGCAAATTGTTGATTTCGCGTGTAGCCTTAACCCCAAAGCCCCATCCTTTGTGCCCTCGCACGGTTGAGATTAATTGATGAAGTACGTAGCTCACCAGCGTCCTATGAAATTTTAGACTGGAAGGAGCGACAAATTTTAAACAAACAAAATCCGCCAAAGCTCACCTCTTGTGTTTTGCCACCAGCAGTTTTAGGGCGTCGGTAGCCTTCTCCTATTGGGCCACTGTGTCGCCCAGCTGCTTTTTGCCAGAAAGTGACAACGGCCTCCGCGTGTTTCCGGGCGTACTTCCTCTCATATTCGCGAGCGGTAAATTTACAGGCATTACTATACCCATAAGTAATTCCCACACAGAAATTTTTGGTCCTGTCCGTTGAGAATCCATCCTTGTCAACTGCGTCGAATTTGCTCGGTCCTACTGGATGGTGCAGACACACATCGGAAATCCTTGAGGCATAGGCGCACACTTAGGGTTGTCTGTGGTCGGCATGATGTGAGGCTCAATTTGAAGACGGAGGATCTTCTTCACAGAATCCAAGGTATGTGCCTTGAATTCAGCTACTTTCGTAATTAAGGCTTGTGCGTGTGCTGCTGTTTGGCTGCTCTTGCCTCTTTTCTTGGCCACATGAATCTGGTCCAATACTGTGTCCACAGAAAGTTGTCCGTACATGCCGAACAGAGGCAGGGTCTGCTCATAGGAACTGGCCTTGTCGTCTTCTGGCAGGAAGAAGTGGTACTGCTCAACCATCATAGCTCGCAGATTCTCCAAGCAAGTTGACATATCATCTGCACCATCATTGTAAATGTCTTTACAGCGTTTAGCATAGCCCAGCATTCCACACTTGCTTGTTCCAAACACATTCTTGATTTGGTCTAACATCAGTTCCTTGATCTCCTGGTCCATATACTCTTTGAGCTGATCGATCTCTTCCTTCAAGGACTTGTGAACATCCGTCACATCTACGCCTCCTCCAAAAATACTAAGAACTTGATCGAACATTGCGCTGAGCATCGCTCCAACAACTGGTATGCTATCTATAGCACCAGATACCATAGCCAGGGCAAACTCTTCGGTTTCTGAGGCTGCCTCTGTTCTCACTCCTGCGAGTTTGGTTGGTTTCATGTCAATTACGTCTTTTATGGGGCCATCATACTCCAGGTTAAGGCAGATAACTTGGTACTCAGCACTGGTGAGTGGTATTAACCCGTACACAATAAGGAGGAAGGCACATAGCCGTATGGTTTGAGGTGAAGTCATTCTGGATGTAATGAAAAGAAATGATGCCATCTGTTAAGTTTAGAATAAAAAGAAGAAAAACATTCTTAGCTGATATGCGATGCGTTTCTCCTTACTTTATTTGTCTATCTCTCCTTTCTATTTTAAAACCAAATGGTGCCATCCAAACATTTAAATGTATTTTTGCGAATGGGTTTGCACATATACTGACCAAAACCAAGAGATTATCAAGGTAAGTTACCTTGATCGCTCTTGCCAGAACATATCAATTTAGAATTTATTAATTAGTGCCTTGAGTACTGATATAATAAGTTCCATTTGTACCTCTCTTAATCAGAAAAACAAAGGCTGGTTAACTTCAATGGAAGAAACTGAGACGAGTTGACGATATAGCCTGAACAATACTCAATAGTAATTTGGCCAAAGACAGTCAGATCGATAAGACAGATGTATACAACAGTTCTGATGGGCTGATTAAAACGCGGCGCTAACAAAATGATTGACAATAAAAAGGTACTAATTGGTTCTGTTGGTGCGCCGATGTTATAAACGGGATAATGCTCGACATTAAACTGAGTATCAAAGTCAATTTCATTTATGTAACTTAAATTATTAGACAGAACGAAATTCAATTTGGAGCAGACTAAAATAACTGCATGCAGTTCCCGGGCATCCTTAGCAGGGAAACCTGATTGCAGAGCGTGGAGATTTTGGCCATCAGAGAATGATATTTATTGCCAATCAAGGAAACTCGCTTGACGCCTACCCAACTTATTATATGTCAACTCAGGCGAACATAACTTCCAATTTTGTTCGCTTGCTGAAGGCGGCCTAGTACGTCATGTGGTACCTTTGGAACACTCGTGCTGAAATATGGAAGGAATAATCGGCTAACTGATGCGGCCTGAAGAACAGGCGCTTTTGCGGTGTGGAGAGTGAAGTGTCAATTTGTTTTACCGCTAACGATTAAATTTTAACCTTTCTTACGCCTAACGGTTAAATTTTTGACCCTTTTACGCTATAACGGTTAAACCCCATTGAGGCCCTCACAAACAGCCTCGTTTACATTTATATTTATACATGGCAAAGGTTGCCCATCCCGCCACTGAGTGCTGGTGCAGGTGCATGTGATCAAGTTTTATGTTTCTAAGATCTTTTCCAGACGGCCTCTCTTTTGCTCTGGTGTCGATTTCGCAACTCGTGTAATCACCCGGCTGAGTATTTACCATTTTGAGACACTTTCAGAAGCAGCGCACGCGCGCCTTTTACGAGAGGGTGTTATCCAGCCCGACGGGATCGCTGTTTTTTATTTTGAAAATCTGATCCTTGGTTCGCCTCACTAGCATTTTGCTCTTGTTGTACTTCTTTACCATTTTCAACTTGTTTAGCTTGATTTCCTTCTGAGTCTACTTGCCTTCGCCCGCCAACCCGGGGCGCAATATCGCTCCTAGAATCGCCTGATGTCCTCTCTAAACGATCGGCGTGATCCTTCAAATTTCGGGCCGAGGGGGCGAGATCCCCGCGGGGGAAGGGGTACTTTAGCAATTTTAGGGTGTGGATGTGTCACTGGGACCCTGGAATTCTCAGCCTATACCAGAGCTAGTTCAGCTGAATTTTGCTACTCTATACTGGAGTAAACTCCCCAAATCCCCCGTATCCTAGCTTCCAGAAACTACTGAGGTCACTAGTACAGTCTAGCCAAAACAAAACATTATAGCACGATCGTTTCTCTCTCAAAAAAGGATTTGTTTATACTTGCTCATCATCGACACTGTTGAGGCTGAGTTGCGTAAATTGAAACTTGCCGATTTGATTTTTTTAATATTTTTGAGTGGCAATTCCTGGTTTCCTTAGTCTAGAAAAAATCTTCAACCAACTGGTCAGTTTCGTGAAAAATGATACCCTAAACTAGACCCAAACGCTCTGATTTATATACCCTATTCTAGAATAAACTGCTTGAAAGCCATACCCCTCACAGCGGCACATACGTATATAGCCCATATATGGTAGTATCCCATCCCCCGCCCCCCGCGAGACTGCTAAGAAATGACATACTAAGTTTAAAATTAAGATGTCGCAATTAATCGTCCAGATTTACAAACTTTCACATACTGCATTAATAAGAATAAAAGCAAGAGTTTTGAAAGTCAAGCACGATCCCCTTCTCCTTCTCCTTCTCCTTCTCCTCCTCCTTCCTTCTTCACATCGTTTCACAGGTAAATCAGGGCAAAACATAACCACTATTAAACCTTTCTCACTGGAATCCACGTGAAAAAGGACGACGGCTCGACATGTGAAATCCTCGTGTTGTTTGTGGCGCAATGCACTCTGCTAAAAAGTGGCGCAGTGCACTCTGTTAAATGCAATGCATTCTTGTAAAAAGTGATGAATTCGAGAATTCGTACCCCCTTCTATATATTCTTCTTAAATCCTGGCTAAGGTATCTAAAAGATAATAATGCTGTGGCACATTCTGTTGATAGTGACATATTTTACGAAGTGATTCATCTACAACTTCATGTAAGATGACGCATCGATGGCGAGGTGTGAAAAGGGATCGTGGCAAAAAAGCACATAGTGATCTGAACTATGTTTGGACATAAAACGATACACATCAATTTCTCCTTCACCAGATCAGGAAAATCGAAAGATGTGGAAATTGTAGGAGCAGAAATCTAACTTACAAATTCTGTACTGATACGCAATAAATGTCTCTAGAATGTTGACAGACTTTCACATACTGCATTAAGAACAAAAGCAAGAGTTGTGAAAGTCAGGCACTTGTCTCCTTCACATCGTTTTACAGGTAAATTCGAGCAAAACATAACCACTAATCTTTCTCACTGGAATCCACGCGAAAAGGACGACGGCTAGACGTCCGTATTGTGCGTGGCGCAACGCACTCTGTGGCGCAGTGCACTCTGGTTAAATGCAATGCATTCCGGTAAAAAGTGATGAATTCGAGAACTCGTACCCCCTTCTATAAATTCTTCTTAAATCCTGATTATGTTGCTGCTCGCTCGCTACGCTCGCTCCGGCCAGCAGCAATTAGGATGTCTCTATGAACTTTTAAAATTCTTTGTAATCAGTTTTCTTAGCCTCTTGAGGGTCAATCGACTTGCTTCCTTTGTTTGTTGTCTGACTGAAATATTAGATAATTTTCTAAACAACTAATATAAAGAACAAGTCGTCCTTGCATGTTTTCTCTGCTTTCTTTTATTTTTTTTAAGCGATGACGAAATCGCTTTATGCTGGCATGCATGCATTCCTTTGGATAGTGATTTCGCATAGTTTGTCGCGCTTATGTCCGTGCGCTTATGTCCGTGCGCTTATGTCGCGCACTTTTTATCCCCCTGTGGAAGCGAAATGCACTCTGGGAGTTCCTTTGCTGCTTTCCTTTGCTGTTTGTAGGTTCAGCGGAGTGCTTTTAATTGGAGCTTTTAAAAGAAGATTTAGGGGTGGATTTTGGTTTAAACAGTATCGGATAAATTTGCGTTCACGGGCAAACTCATAATAAGAACATATCCTCCATACATACAAGTTTAGATAGACAAGTAAGTCGCACAGGCGATAGGTGAAGGCTTTGCGGCTTTCCTTTGCTGTTTGTAGGATCAGCAGACTGCTTTTAATCGATACGACAAGTATACAGTTAAAACAACAAATTAATTTCCGGCGAGGTAATTAGTGTTGCCAAATATTTTTAAAGATAATAAGGTGTCGATTTCAGAAAGAGTAACATTCCTTTGCGGGTTTCCTTTGCGGCTATTCTTTTCTGTTTGTAGGATCAGCGGAGTGCTTTTAATTTCAGCTTTTACACGAAGATTTGGGGATTGATTTTGGTTTATACAGTGTCGGATAACTTTGCACTCACTGGCAAACTCGTAATAAGAACATATCGTCCGTACATACAAATTTAGATAGACAAGCAAGTCGTACACGCGATAGCTGAAGGGTCTAAATAAAATTTACGGATTGGTAGCGCAGTTGTACTTTAGCCAGCCTTGAAGTGAATTGAATGAGCATTGTATGAGCTCTGAAATATACAGTTTACAGTAGTGATAATGAAGTCAGGGTACGATTCATTTGCAGTTTTCAGTTTTTTATGAGGTTTTGCAAATGTGCTGTTTTATATTTTCTGTCAACGAAAGAGTGGCTGTGATTAAACAATCGATAATCGTTTTGTCAGGGTAAAGACAATACGAATGTTCATTGATGACAAGTATACTGTTAACAACAAATTAATTTTCTGTGAGGTAATTAGCGTTGGCAAATATCTTTAAAGATAATACTGTGTCGATTTCAGAGAGAGAAACTTGTACTTTGCGGCTTTCCTTTGCTGTTTAATTTGTAGGATCAGCGAGTGCTTTTAATTTCAGCTTTTAAACGAAGATTTGGGGGTGGATTTTAGTTTATACAGTGTCGGATAAGTTTGCGCTCACGGGCAAACTCATAATAACATATCTTCGATACATACAATGTTAGATAGACAAGCGGGTCGCACACGCGATGTGACAAGTCGAGAGAAAATGATTTTCTCTTGGACAAGTATATGGTTAAAAAAAACAAATTAATTTCCGGTGAGGTAGTTAGCTTTGCCAGATATCTTTAAAGATACTAAGGTGTTGATTTCAGAGAGAGGAACTTTTCAGCGGAATGCTTTTTATTTGGGTTGGTACATTTCGCTGACCCCTGGCATATGGACTAACAAGTTGGACCTGGTACATGAACTACTTGAATGAACCACCAATGGACTACCCTAAATGTAAACCCCTAAAAATTCTAACCCAAAAGCTTAAGAATCAGTTTGTCTGCTCATGTTCTAATCTTCTAGGAACAATTTTTAAACGTCATCGCTTCTGCATGCATTGCGTGCCGTTTATTTCCCATGCCCGCAAGCCTGCGTTTTGGGTCGTTACCAGGGTAACGCAATTTGTCGTGTGACCTTGGTCCCAGTTGAGCGCCAAACTTAAAAGAGAAGAAAAACAAAATGGCGTTTACAAAGTTCTTTGGTCTTTTATTTATTCTGTTGTTTTATAGTGTTGCTTTCGCTTCAGCGTCGATCAATGTCGGCAAAGTGGCTGATTTTGAGCTTATATCCAAAGACAGAATACACGATGGGAAATCCAAACTGGAGGAGTTCACTGCGAACGCCAAAAGCAGCGATTGCTGGAGGAAAGCCGTTCAAGGCATCGAGAAACGTTGCAAGAGTCTTGGAGATATTGAACAGAGTTATCTGGCGATTGATTTCACAAACTGCCATATGTCGAAGTCAGGAAGGAAAATATATTCGTGCTCAAGGGAAACACAGTCGATTGAGCAATGTACGGGATCAATGGACGACACGACTTATCTCGCTTACACGACATTTTTCACTCATACAACTAACATCTGTTTCTATGTTAAAAGCGAAATATGGCAACAAAGAACGGAAGATACAATCTCCAAACTGTCAAGAACTTCACAAGATGTCGCAGAGCAGCTGGAGGAATCTGCTGAAAGACAATTTCTGGTACTAGAGAAGCAAAATGTTTCACTGGAAAACCAGAAGGAGATCATTTCAAACGAAATCCATCTATCTGAGACACTTCGAAACTCTACGTTAAATGCTAAGAAAGCTTTTGAGGACATGAAGCAAAACGCCCTTGAACAAAAGGCTTTGTTTTCTGAAACATTTGATGGGTTCTTCAAAAGTGTGGAGAAAGTCAGGAAACTTCAATCCATGATTCTTGGAGAGTTCATAAGTTTGCAATCTGTAGCGTTCTACATTGCTGCAGTATGTACCTGTTATTTCCTTACCAGTACCCCGCGTACAGCAGCAGCTAGACTTCCACTGTTTATTGGGTTGTTTGTTCTTATGTTCATTGAACGGCTTATGACATCTTGGGGAGTGGCAGACACCCAGTCAACTGACACAGTAAGATGTGGGATATTGACCAAGTGAGAGGTCAAGAAAGCTTGATATTGACCAAGTTCTGTTTTCTTCTTGTTTATGGTCCAAGATGATTAAACAAGCAAAAAAGGAACAAGGCCTTCTTGATTGAAAAAGCTTGGTTAAGATAGGATGTATTAGTTCATATCTGATTTATTATTTAGCATAAATAACACCATTTTCTTGCAGGAAATGATGGGTAATCTGGAGTAGGAAGATAGCCCCATCTCGCTCACTCAGGTGGCCAATCACACAGGGCTTCCATTAAGGGCCGCGCACCAGGCAAATTTACCAGCTGTGAGGATAATTTTACCTGTCTGGTTTGACCATCTCATAAAGAAGTTCAGTTCAAAAACTTTTTCCTGCCTATGAAAACCAGTTGCCCTCCTGTTGAAAATGTCAGTGTAACCCCTGTCGTAGCACAGGATTTGGTTCATCTTGCCCTGACTCATAGAGCTAGCCAATGAGTGAGCCATATGATAAAATTGCTTTTGTTTATTATTACAATGACCTTCTTAACTCTAAGTGTCCTATGTAAAGTAGTGGTGTCATTGTTTTATTAACCTAACTGAATTTTAAGTCAAAGGTTTGTGTTTCAGTATAATTGGTAAAGGGTACACTCATCCTATGAACTACGGTATAAACAGTTCAAAAGTTGTAAATAGTAATAATGCAGTGCCAAATTAAAAACAATGTTTATAGCAGACGTTTCGGGCGTAGCCCTTCCTCAGTGCTAACTTAGCACTGAGGAAGGGCTGGGCCCGAAACGTCTGCTATAAACATCGTTTTTAATTTGGCACCGCATTACTACTATTTACGACTTTTGAACTGTTAACTGTGCCACACAGCAACTGATCCTTTTGGATTACAAATATTTTTTTACGGTATATACAGACCATTGACAGGCTGCTGAAAGTAACAAAAACTTTATAGTGAGTTATAGTGAGTTATCATCCACGATGGGAGTATAGGTAAAGTCTAGAACAGTCTAATGAGAAGCCAAGGGGCTCATAAGTGCCATTGCTTCACTCCAGTTTCTAAAAAATAAAGTAACAAGGAAAACTGTTACTCTTCTTGGATTAGACTCAATTACTAGCTGCTGTTAAAGGAAAGGAGTATGTACTCCTAGACTTTCTAACGTCCTTTCCAATAATTCTTCCCTGGCCTGTTGGTTCTGCTGCTGGAAAGGACCTGTTGGGACTTATGTCGCTCATGCTCGAGACTTCGTCTCTTGAAGATTGCCCTCTCATTTTGCTTGAGGGAGATAAAAGCAAAGTTTGACTTGTGGGAAGTCTAATGCACTTCTTCCCAGAAAAGAAACAAGACCAGCCTCAAAAGAGTGGCAGAAATTGAGCCTATTCCTAGATGGATTTCCCATCCATTGCAGGCCCACCTTCAGCAATTTTTCAACTTAGTTGCCCTGGCAATTGACTTGTGCCCAGTTTTGCTCATGTTTGGAGATAGATGCAGTAAGGGTAACAGCCAGGGTTTTTGAGAAATACATTGCATGGGTCAAAGAAGCCAATGCTATCATAAACTAACCCAGTAACCACATTTACTATTTACCCTTTTTTTTCCTTGCAGGAGGTTATTCATGGAAGACTGTGGCTCTGTAGAAAGCTTTCTATTATAGTAGCCACCCTTGTGCTTATGGTAGTGGGATATCAATACCAAGACTACAATAAAATCAACTTTGACATGCTTCGTAATATGCAACTCCAGATTACAGAAATGAAACGATGGCAGGAGAAGATCAATAGTATGAAGGCAATAACAAATGGAGAATCACCACCACACCAGTCTTTACCAAGTACAAGGTAATGTTTAACATCGGCAACAATTTCTGTGTACTTATAAACAGAAATCAGTACAACAACAGCAGAAGCAATAGTCTGATTGTCCTTCTGTTGTTGTGTATTTTTGATTTTGTATATGCACTGTGAAATCAGTGATTCGATCCTTGATTCGATCCCACAGAAAAATTCCTTATTACTCTACACATATCACACAACAATTCTATGCTCAAGGTTTTGAGCCTCTCAAGTCATCCTGCTTTGCTTTTTGTGGTTGTAAGATTTTTTTGTTGTTCCCTCCTCCAATTCTACAATCCTGAGAGTGGCCAGGGAGGGGAACTGGGCTCCCTAGTCAATAGTTCATTGAAGAAACTTGGTATATTTTCCATTTCAAACTGACCGCATTTCAAGGCTAGAAAATTAATGTTCAAAAGAAATGTAGCAGGTGATGCGTGCAAAACTTTGATTCTCTGAAAATGCACTTGTCTAGTAGAAAGAAAACTCATTTGATTGTTGCTGCTTTCTCTGAGTTCTTATGTACAAGTCATACATGTAGTTAATAGAGGGGAATGGTTATGAAACCCAACAAAGTTCATCGTTGTAGTTTTTGTTCACTTTTTTTGACCTTGACTGTGCACAAAACACAACAGTTGTTTACTTCTGACTGAGGAGCAAACCAATAGAAACGTTTTGGTTGTGTAATTCATGCATAGTGTATGAGTGCAAAACAAAAGTTTGTGCATGGTCGTGGACCTTCCAACAAACCTTGGCATCTTTGTTTGCTCCTCTGATGTTTGCCGGGCTTCAAAACCATTCCCCTGTATCAACTATGGTGTAAATCAATGAACAAATTCTTCTGCACACCAAACATTGTAAATGTGTTTCCATTGTTTAAGCCTTTCACAACAGAGTATCACTCATCCCAGATACTCAAATCACGGCAGGCCATGTGACATACCAGATGCTTCTATGGACAACAATGCACAAAATCTGGGTGATGACGATGATGATGATGATGAGTCTGATCACAGTTTTGTTCCCGACGAGTGGGAACTAGAGAGTTTTTCAGAAGAAAGCAGTGAAGAAGAGGAGGAAGAAGATGAAGAACATGATAAGGTTGGTGGCCAGAAAATAGAGCCTGATATTACAACACCAGTGACCAGGAAGAGGTCAAAAGGGACACCACAAGGGACGTCAACAATGACCTACTCTGCATCATCCAGGAGGACAAGAAGTAGAGAAAGAGTGAGTTCCAGTGCACTGACCAAGGGTGTCTGGAAAACCCGAATAGCGAATAGTCTCGAATAGTGCGAATAGCGGCGAACAGTCGCGAAAAGTGGCGAATAGTGACGAATAGTCGTCAATAGTCACCGCTTTAGATCTAACATCCTGCGTTAATTAATTATCCAAATAAGCTACAGAATTTCAGTGAATTCATTACCTTTTCTTCTCCGGACTCAGGCTAGGGCTGTCCATCGCCGACATTAAGAAAACAGAAAACAGAAGGATAACCTAATAAAGTTGTATTTACGCTTTGACAGAGGTTAAAACAGAAGAAATTACGTTTAGAAACACCTTTTGTCCTGATAAGCGTCTGTGCTTTTTAGCGGGAAAATCCCATCCTTCGTTGCCGCGAGGTTGACTGCGAGATACAGGGTACCCTATTTGCTACGATTTGCCACTATTTGCCACTATTCGAGACTGTTCGCCACTATTCACTATTCGCTATTCGGGACTATTCGTTATTCGCTATTCGGGTTTTCCAGACACCCCACTGACCAACGATTGTTCAGTATCTCTTAATGGACTCTGAACATTTTACAACAGTGACTTACAGCAATGACTCTCAAACCATGAACACTTCACGTTTTTGGGGTTTTTTTTGCACATTTTTGTTTTTGGCGACTATAGAATAAGGGCTCATCATATAATGCAAAAGAGGTTGATGCTGAATGCTATGTTGCTATGAAGAGCCCTCATTTAGTCACCAAAAAATGTCAAGTGTTCATGGTTCAAGTGTCCACACTACGAATCGAGTTAAATCATGCAATATGATTGGTTGCACTTGCTAGTTTTTCGTCTGAACCGTTCACAGTCCAGATCCAGAAAACAATTTTTTGCGTTCTTTTCTCAGCTTGCACGATGATCTTGAATTCATCTCTGCCCCCAAAGAACACTTTGCCCAGTATTTTTATATCTGGATATGTCAATTGCAACTTTCTACCTGACATCCTTGTTTCCTAGTAATATAACTGGCCGATTAATTTGCTCCCAACCTAGGGAGCTTGACTTGCCATTCCCCCTCTCCCCCATATTGCAACCCTTGTGACTAATTTACTTTCTCGTATTAGTTGCAGGCTCCTGATTCAAGTCCATCTTATCGTTACAACCTACGATCGAGAAGAAACACTCCTTCAGATATTCACAATGGCAGTTTCCTCAGCAACATGCCCTCGCCATCAAAACTAAAGGAGCTGATCAAAACTGTCCAGGAGAGATCCAGTAGGCGCTACACAGCTGTGATACGCTCGCCCAGGAACAACAACACTGAGAACACACCATTGTTTTCATCCGATGAAGAATGCTGAATATTCCCTTGGTCAAAACTGTTTCTGTTTTTGCCTTTGTATAATGCAAACGTTAATTCCGTTTAATTATCCGTGCCTTTGCCTACTGCGATTAAGCGATGAAAAGGCATTTTAAATAAAGAAATTATCTGAGAAATTTCATAGAAGTAGCTCGTTCGTGCGTAGGTTTTGTCTGTTTTTTTGTTTAATTCCTTTTCCTTTACTGCAAATCTGAAATTACTGAACTTTCGCTTTTAATTCCTTGACTTGCTAGTTATCACCAAGAGCTGCTCTTTCAAATAATTCTTACATTCCTTATTCCTTTTTCTCGAAAAGAAAAAAAAATGAGCGTAAACCTCATCTCAACTAACTACGATTTAGTCCCATGAATCATTTCAAATTACAAAGAGCAATTTGACCAGACTGGAAGAGATAAACAATTACGTATTTAGCCGATATCCTTTCTCATTTAAGTAGTTTTTCGATATCCAGGCAGGGCATTTTTTTATCCTGAGAAATGGATTGTTCCACACTCGTCTAGATCTCCTTTTCTGTCATGTAAACAATTTGAAAATATTGTGTAGTTAGAGTAGTTTTAAATCTTGAGTCGTTCTTCTGGTTGCATATTGTTGAGGCTTATTCACCTATGATATTGTCGTCTACGTTCTCCTTGCACAGTAGTTTGTTTTATTTCTTAATAAACTTTTCTCAACTTTAATGGACTCTCATATTTGAAAGATAGCTAATGACAAACTAAAAGGTGAGCTGTATTTGTTGTAATGTCTACTAGAAGTTATTTTAGAGCAGAATTCAACCACTTTGTCCCAGAAAAAGAAAACTAAATGATATTATAAAAATCTGAATCATTGGAAAATGCAATTAACCCATTGACACCTGGAGTTTTTGGGAAAAAAACGCATTTTTTTTGGACATTATTACCCTGGATATGAGCTAAATACTCAAAAAGGCATTTGCAATAAGACAACATGCCTTTCTCTCCACTAGCATCGCGTTTTATGACATTTTTGCTCGTGCATGCGCAGAGATGTTTTCTTTTTTTCTTTTTTTATTATTATTTTTTTTGCCTTTCCTTTTTCTCCTTTTCTTATCTTTTTGCTGCAGTTGTTGACCTGGGCTTGTTTCCAGTTCAAGAATTCCCGCGAAAGCATCATCGAGAAGGGGAATCCTTACCACGAAAGTGTAGTAGGGGGAAATTTTGCTCCGAGTTTTTCACCAAAATTTCTAAGCATTTTCGTGCATATTTCACGCTCTATCGACCCAGTAACTCTGATCTGGGTATTATTGGAAATATCTTTCCCTCCTTCAGAACTTGAGTGTAAGTGATGCCAGTTTTGGTCAAAGGTGATGACGTCAGAAGTGGAACAAAGGCCAGCGATCATCATGGGCGGCACAGGCATAAATAGGTTAAAGAGTTTTCATTGGCTTAGCCATCATGGTATATATAAACAATAGCCTCCATTTGGCGCGAAAATATGCCCGGATAATTGTCCCCGGACATTATCTGTTTCGAGAAGCGAACAATTTTCCGAGAACGTACGGAAAACTGTTCGCTTCTCGGAACAGATAATGTCCGCAGACAAATGGAGGCTATGAACTGTTTATTCTAGATTTAAGTCAGCATCTTATTCACATGGTAGTCAGCTTTTCTGGTTCACGATTCTAAATACAAAGAAATAAAACACAGTCGGACTATATAGAGTTTGATACTGCTATAGGACCTCTTTTACGATTCAGAAAAGACCCTAGCCTTGCAGTGTGCCCACCGTAATGCTCTGCGCTAACTTGCTCTAAAAAGTCTTTACACGTCTCGATATGTTTTTCTTTTTTGAGAAATAACTAGTACAAATTCACCAGAATAAATTTGAATTTTATGGCTTTAATACCGGCAGTGTTTTTATCGGAAACTTATTTGTGATACAACACAATAAATGGTCGTAACCTATTCGAGTTGATTAACCTGTGCTTTGCTTTCTGATGCGTGCTTGATTCAAGAAAGGCCTTTCTTCACTGGTTTGAGTAGTCTTACATGGAAGGCATTGTTTAACGCATCAGTTGATGAATTATAAGCACGGATATTTGTCCGCGGACATTATCTGTTCCGAGAAACGAACAGTTTTCCGAGAACGCACAGAAAACTGTTCGCTTCTCGGAACAGATAATGTCCGCAGACAAATGGAGGCTATAGGCCCTTTGCAGCTGGGGTCACGTGACCACATTTTTTCTTTAAAAAATTTCTATTATGGGCTATAACTTAAAGAATGCCAGAAATGGAAAGAGCATACTGAAAATACCAAAATGGCCAAGTTTGAGGCCCCCGTCTATAAAGAATGAGATTTTACGACGGTCTGAATTTTTAAAAAATAAGAAGATTTGTATGGTAAAAGTTGTTGGAGAGCAAGGCCTTGCTCTCCAGCAACAATTTCCATACAAATCCTCTAAATTTTCTGAAAATTCAAACTGTCGTATAAACTTACTCTTTAATACAAGGGACCTCAAACTTGGCCATTCTAGTATTTTTAATATGCTCTTTCCATTTCTGGCATACTTTAAGTTATAGCCCATAATAGAAATTTTTAAAAGAAAAAATGTGGTCACGTGACCCCAGCTGCAAAGGGCCTATTGTGAGCGTACGTGTAATTTTTGGGGACGTTTTTATTTTAGTTTAGTTTTCTATAGTTTGGGGGGCGTTTTTAACAATAAAATTATTCCGCTCATTCTTGTTGGATATTAGATGACTTTCATCGAATCGTAATCCTGTCAAACAGGTCTAACCAGATATTCTCCTAAGGGATGTCTGCCATATCTTTATTTTGTACAAGTGATTAAGGTTACCGTATACCTTCAGATCGGCAATTTTCTCCAAATTTGGATTTTTGGGTCAAAGTAATGGCAATTTCTGAAAAAAAAAAATTGAAAAAAACTAACTATTGGCGGAGAAATGGAGGTTTTACGTTATGGCCGGAAGTAAAACTTCCCTCTTGATTGACAGCCCTATAGCGTGTGTGCAATCGCGGAGACGACTTTCGCGGGAATGTTACCTATATGGATACCACGAATAGGCCCTTTGCAGAATCCGGTCACATGGTACGGAATTAATTATGCTGGGACGCAAGTTACACAGTGGGACTTCAAAACAAAGGAAAGTCGGGCTGGACTGGTACATGGTGCGAGTTCCTTTGTTTTTAAAATCCCACTGTCTAACTTGCGTCCCAGCATAATTAATTCAGTACCATGTGACCGGATCCTGCAAAGGGCCTATTGGCTGGCTACTCAGTTAATCAGCGTTGTAAATCCATGCATTTTTCGTAGTAGGTGTAATTCTATTAAGTTATAAGTAAACATGGACCACGGAAAACTCCGTAGACCAGTTCGAAAAAGCGAAAACAGCGAAGAACGAATGAAAATACATCTCGGAGTGAAGAAGCGAAAGTTGGCCTCGCGGATGAAGCTATAGCTATCGTATCAAGCGGGCAAAAAGATTGAGTCAAGAGAAGAGACAGGTTCTGTAAAAATTTGGGGAACTTGACAGCGATAACGGCGATGTTCACAGTGACTCTTCTGTTGAGTCCGATACTGATGAATCGTCGCACTCATCGAGATCCATTGGAATATTATCCATGCACAATTGTTCCGTTGCGCTTTCTTTTGTTTGTTTTCTTCGCCCAGCCACTCTAGCGTTGGTATCCTTTTTCGTCTTCCTCATTTTGCCAGATCAGCTTCAAGAAGAACTGAGATACAGAAAAATTATCTCTCAGTCTTGAGCGCATTGCAAAACACAAGGATGTTTTGGAGATTCGCGCGTAAATTTCACCGCGTGGTTAATGGTAGTAGACTTTCCAAGTGCTGATTGGCTCAGTAATTTGAGAACCCAATTGAAGGCATTCGTGGGCGGAGTTTGTTTGCGAAGCAAGAGGTTTTTCTTAGCGCTTTTTTCTCGAATAAATTTTTTCGCTTGAAGCAGACACTTCAAAGAGTTACAACTCAAAGGGAATTTCTTCGATTGCCCTCAAATTTGGACAGTAGGTAGATTAACATATAAACAACAAAAATGTATCTGCGAATTGTTCATTTCGAAATATGTTTTCTCCGAGAGCGATTTTTGTACGATCACTTCACAGTTTTTAAATCCTATTTTGAAAATGTTCTGTAACTTTTTACTGCAATTGAATATGGCAAAACACAGACACGCTTTTTTAGCGCTTTTTGTCCTGAAACCAAGGAAAAAATGAATTGGCGAGAAAGAAAATTCGCTTTCACTTGTAGCTTCTGAAAGGTAATTAGGGCGCTCGCATTTAGTGGTAATGAAAAACATCGGCATTTCATTTTATTTCAAAATTCTTGGTATGGTTTGATAGCCAGCTCTATGAGCTTTAATTTGATATGGGGGTTTAGGTATCACAGCTTAAAGGTCCGGTAATACGGGCAACATTTTCCTTCAGCTTGTCTCGCAACATTGTTGCATTGCAAGTTGAAATACATTGTTGTGCGTATTGCCACGTTTGTGACCAACTTGTCTCGCAGCAAAATACAGTGTTGCAAGTCTGCAGAATTCTACAGGTATAATTGCTTAATCGTGTGTAAATAAAGATGGCGACTTCTTTAATATAATTTAGCATTTCGACGAAGTTCCACTTCAACTTCTGGCCGTCATTTTTCTCTTAATTTTCCGTGCCAGCGAAGTTCTCTTAGTAAGAAGCTCAGTGTCGTTTCAGGTAGCTAGGCGAAAAGTTGTATTTTCGCGACAGTTCTTCCAAGCCTTTTGCCTTTTTTGCTGCTTGTTTTGAAGGGGCAAACGAGGCGTCCCGAAGACTAGCCCTCGTAGTCTTTGTAAAGGACAAAGTTATGACTTTCCGAGGGTTACTGGTCTCTTCGAATTCAGGCTCACCTTCACCGTCCGCCTTGTTTTTTATTATTATTATTATTATTATTATTATTATTATTATTATTATTTGCCACGCTTTGCGACAGCCAATGACAAGCGTTGAATTCAAATTTGTTGCTAGACAAGTTGTAGCTTCAGTGGTAGTACGAGCAGCAAAACTAAAATTTGTTGCAGAAAGTAGAACTCGAATCTACTTTGCGCAACATGTTGCCTCAACTTGCAAAACTGTATTTTGCTGCGAGACATGTTGGTCACAAACGTGGTAATATGCGCAACAATGTTGCCTGTATTACCGGACCTTAAACCGGACGCGCTACATCGCTTGGACGCGAGACACCCCTGAAGGTATACGGTAACCTAAGAATGCATGCTATCTGACTGTTTACAGTTTTATTAATTTAAAAAAAAATCAACTTCTATTGCGCACTACTTACAGAATTAATTTACATCAGTATTACAAAATAAATATGAGAAGAGAAGTAAATGTTGCACGTGGCTATGAAAAGATTTTAAAACACATGTGCGCGGTAACTATAGTAGCCATTGGCTTTCGAGCTCCGAAAAATACATTATGCAGGAATACATTACTGAAAATACATTAATTAATTGGTAACTGTCCTGCCATTTCATGATCGGTCTCCATCAAAGAGCCAAAGGTTGAATTGTAACCTTCCGTCTTGCAATCTTTGCCCGTTTTTACTTCCGCTGGGTTCTCCAAGTCCTCCAACCAGGAACCAGTTCTAACAAAATTTCGTAATATTAAAGGATTAAGCTTTAAGTGGTTATCTGTCACTGTCAGAACAAAACAAGTAAGCGTCAAAAACACCCGTCTTGAAAAAAAAGGTACTCGGCTTAAACGGTTGACAATTTAATCACTCTAATGAGTGAAAAGAATAAGAGTTTGGTCCAATTGTTTGCTTAATCTTTCCCACCTCGCTCGCCTTTTGTGTTGTCCAAGCAAAGCGTCAAAAGCAGAAGATTAAATAAAGCAAAGAGTATGCAAATTGGGCATCTTTTCTGTGCCGGAATGTAACCAAGGAATATACATCAACACTGTAAACTGATTTTACTGAAGACTACATGCGCGCACGGTCTTAAATGTCGGCCCTAGCGGTATATAATTCACCTTTCAATCTTCTTCTCCGCGATATCGGAAAAGAACTGAAACTCAGCGATGTTCGTTACATGAAATATCTTTTACAAGGACACGTCAATAAGGAGACTTTGGAACATCTCGATTCAGGACTGGAGCTCACGGAGCTGCTCAGAAAAAGAGGCTTGGTGTCCGAAAAGAAACTGGCTTTTATGAGAAAGCTTTTGATAGAAGCCAAATGTCTGAAGCAAGTCAACCTGGTTGACGAGTTCAAGGAGAAATTTACTTCTGTCACCATTATTGGTGAGTAACAAATTATTTTAATTGCGTTCATCAAATTCGTATGCCTCATTCGAACCGCTTGTGATCCAGACCGGTACAATGATTATAACTGATAAGTAACTTGAAAGCACGGTCTGCTTCATTTTGTATCCTTCTGTAAAACGCCAACATAGTACATGTCTTTTTTTTTTCTTCGGGCAATCAAAATATTAATTCTCGTGCAATCCGGCATTTCACGTTTATTTTTTAGAATCGATGGCACAGTTAGATAACCGCCGTAAATATAAGTTGGTTTATTATACCCATCTATCATCGAAGGAGCTGGCTACAAGTTAATTCATGTTCCAAGAAATGAAAATGCTTCTTAGTCGTGAAAAGCAATTCGAGCCACGCAAAATATTTCAGTTCTGGTCCACGTACATATTTATTACATCTTTATGTTTGGCCGAATGAGGTAAAAACCTCTGTTATTATGCTTAACACGACTTAAGTATGTCTTTATTCATTACATTTTGTGTTTACCCGTGAGTATAGTTTAATCCTACGAGACATTGGTTCAGTCCACAGATAGCCGGCGAGTGAGAATAAACGACCTAAACCGAGTCCGTAATCTCTTATCAACATTCGTTCAGTTTTTATCAATTTATTATTCCTCGCCGGTGCATATTCGTGCCAGTTGTATTCACTCTTGTTTCATGGCCGACAGATTGCTCTTGTTTGAGTCAGTTTTGAGGATTAACGAGTTTACTTACGGCGACCGTCTATCTACTAAGTGACCGTCAGCTGTCAGTTGTGAAATTAGAAAGAACAAAAAGCACAGGCTCAAAGGTCTGTATTAAGTTTTCATAGGTCTGCTTTGAAACGTAGGTTTTTTTAGGTTCCTGTAAGACGGCTATGCATCAAAAAATTAAATAGACGCGAAAAAAAACTGAAGTTTTAGATTGCTCCGATAAGGATAATTCGTCTGGCCAAGGCTTGAATGAAATTACTTCGAGACTCCCGGCTGAATAGAGTGTCAAATAATAGCCGATACCTTACAGGATTTCTAGCTTATGTACACATTTGGTCTCGCCATTGATAAAACCCTAGGTCTGACCCAGTCCTTTCCCTCCAGGTGAGAAGGAGCAAAGCCAGCGAGCCTCCAGGTTGAACAACAGGCGGGAAACTCTACTGCGCATGATCGAGAGCGTGGAAAATGAAATTTGCACATGCGAGGACGCAGAGACAGAAATCACTAATCAGATCAAGGGGTGTGAAGTGCAAATTCAAGCCAACAACGAGAATCTAGTCACTGTCGAGGAATCTATTCAAAACTTGAAAAACAAGATCGTTGAACAGGAGGCCGAGATAGAATCGTTTGAGAGAAAACTGGAGACGGTTCGATTCTTCTTGAAAAAGCGGCAAGTGGAGGTCGACAAGGTTAAGCAGAAACTTGATGAGAACCACAGCAGTGCGGCGATAAAGCGAGAATTAAAGGAGAAACAAGAAGAACATGAAAAGGGGAAAAGAGATGAAGACGAGCTCATCGCAAAACATCAGAACGCCCTGGACTTGATTAGGACGGCGCATGTCGAAATCAGGCACAAGACACAGGATATTATTGCACTGGAGGATAATATTCACGACCTTCTGATGCAGATACGCCAACTGAAGCAGAGCGCAAGGAAAAATCAGCGCACTTCGTCCGAGTTACAAGAGAAATTGGAAAATCTTTCACTTGAACTTGAAGATACGAGGCGTTTGAAACCGCTGACGCCTTTCTCAAGACCTAAGAGCCAATTTTCTTTGAGTGGTAATCATGGTAACACCATGGACGAGTCACACATTACAAGGAGACTGGAATATAAGGTACAGGGAGCTCGTAAATTTGTTAATGTTTTTAAATGACTGCCATTCATTCTCAGTCTCTTTTTGGAAATACTAATCATCTCTCCAATTGTAGTATTATCATTTTACGCACGGTGAAGTCCGCGTTTGGGCGAAATGGCCAATCCGGTCGAAGCTCGTCTCCAGTATTTTAACCCACTTATACATGAATAGCACTGTGAGGGCAACATGCCTTGCCCAAGAATAAAATGCGATTATTCGCGCCAGGGCTTGAACCTAGATCGTTCGCTCTGGAGTTCAGCGCGCTAACCGGTGGCCACTGCCCCTTTCTCATTCTACGTACATAGTATTCTGAAAATATATAACGCAAACTTATCTCACGTCACTAGGAAGAGACGAAAGCTACAAGTCATAGTCTTACTATAAACGTTTGCCTGCTTTTTTTTCCGGCACAGTCCTTGACAGTTCATGCAAATGTCTTTTTTTCTGTTCCTAAAAGGTTCTTGACTACGGCGAGATCTCAGAACGCGATTCAACTGTGATTGGTCGAAAAGGAAAGCGCGCTAATCCTCCTCAATTCCAGTACCCTTCCAGTGTGGCTGTCGACAGAGGATTGGGAAATATCTATGTCGCTGATTATGGCAACGCGCGCATTCAGATCCTGGAATTGAACGGTAACATGGCGCGGGAGCCTCTAGTCTTAGGCGGGAAATGTCGGCCATGTTCCTTGGCGGTTAGCTTACGGGGAGATCTGGTGATGACTGACTCGCAGATTTTACGGGTTTTTAGCAAAACGGGTGAGTTTACTTGTTGTGTAAGTTACACTGATCGTTTGATCAAAGAATCGGTTGATATGTTATAAAATTCGTTCCAGGACATGTCACTGAATGCGTGAACAAATTGACTACGTGCGTAGTTTACTTCCCTCTCCCACCCCAGACGGGAGAGTAGTGTCCAGGCCATGTATTCAACACAACTGAATTCTGTATTTATCCACTTACTCTGGAAATGAGTACATGTGAGTAAAGAGACGTGTTCCTATCTCTCTAGAGTACGAAGAGGCACCAAGCTGAACCGCATGTTATAAATACCACAAACCTTGATCAGGGTTTGATTAACCTCTTGTAGGTGTCAGTACTCATTTACTTATTCAATCAAACACAATCCGCGATATCTTTTTGATAACGAGTTTTACTTTGCATTTTTATTCAGGTGAACTGATTCGTCCCATTTTACCCGTATACAGCAAGAACGACAAACGACCCGAGCTTAGCGCTGTGGCCTTTGACATTCTCGGAAACATCTACGCCGCCGACAAGGCGAACCACAGAATACAAAAGTTTACATTCGATGGGAACTTTCTTTGTTTCATTGGAGGACTTCACGACTTGCACTGCCCCATGGGGATTGTCGTCAAGAAAAACGGTGACGTCATCGTTACTGAATATGAGAATCATCGACTCAAAATCTTCAGCCAAGAGAACCTAGGCGAGAGTAAAACAATTGGCACAAGGGGGGTAGGGTCCGGCAAGTTTTTCTGCCCAAGAGGGGTAGCACTTGATCAGAATGACAATATTTTGGTGGCAGATAGTCAGAACCACAGAATTCAGGTGGTTTCTTCAACTGGCGAATCACTTGGAACATTTGGGATGATTGGCTCCGATCCCGGATGTCTTGATAACCCGTATGACGTTGTCATGGATGCATCTGGGAATATCATTGTAGCTGATGCTAAAAATCACAGGTTGCAGGTTTTTACGAGGTTTGTGCCTGTCTATGCTGACCCTACAATGTATGATGAAGAGTATGAGTCTGCGGTTGTTACTGTAGATGAAGAAGGACTGGAAATGAATAATGATGACGCAGAGGTTCAACATGGCATTAGTGATGCTGAAACCAGTGAAAATCCTAAAAGGGTGACCGTGCAAGAAACAAGCAATGATAGAAATCAACAGCAAACCACAGGGACTGATAAAGTTTTGGAGGAATCTCAAATGTCAGGAGTCGAAAATGGAAAATTCTTCAGAGAAGAATCTTCAAGGCAAGCCTCTGGAGACCCAAGAGAAACGCAGATTAACAACAAGTAATGAGATCAGGAAGACGTTGGACTTCTGCTAAAGATGAAGCTGTGGAACTGTTTATTCTAGATTTCAGTCAGAATCTTATTCACATGGTAGTCAGCTTCTCTGGTTCACGATTCTAAATACAAAGAAATAAAACACAGTCGGACTATATAGAGTTTGATACTGCTATAGGACCTCTTTTACGATTCAGAGAAGACCCTTGCAGTGCGCCCAACGTGATGCTCTGCGCTAACTTGCTCTAAAAAGTCTTTACACGTCTCGATATGTTTTTCTTTTTTGAGAAATAACTAGTTCAAATTCACCAGAATAAATTTGAATTTTATGGCTTTAATACCGGCAGTGTTTTTATCGGAAACTTATTTGTGATACAACAACAATAAATGGTCGCAACCAATTCGAGTTGATTAACCTGTGCTTTTCTTTCTGATGCGTGCTTGATTCAAGAAAGGCCTTTCTTCACCGGTTTGCCAGTGAGTAGTCTTACATGGAAGGCATTGTTAAACGCGTACATTGCCTGCTGCGGCGGTCACTCCGCTTCAGTAGTTTTAACCACGAGGCTTTTTTCCGATTCTTTCCGCCCCTGGTCAAACAGCCATGGTTCTTGCTGTAGCTGCTGCACTGTTATCCTCTCCGCTAAATTCCACTGTAGCATTTTGTGAATGACGGCTTTGACTGGATCAGGGACGTTCAGTTTGGAAGGGAAGTTGACACGGCGATGAACCTGTTGCAGAAGACTCCGTAAATTGGAGTCATCGAATGGCAGCCGACCACAGACCATGGTATAAAGAATCACCCCCATACTCCATACGTCCGCTAGCATTGCGTCATAAGCTATACCTACGTAGATGATAACAGTGATATCAGATAGAGCAGTTTTTAGTACTTTTTTTTTTCTACCTCTGTAAACGAACATTGAACACGTCGGCGCATTTGAATACTTTTTAGGCCAATAAATCAATGCAGGCAACATTGCAAATTGTCGCTTGACAATGTTTCGTTGCAAGTTGAAAAGCATTGTTGCGTTGCACCATCCATCTTGTTAGTAGCGGTAGCATGTTGTACAAAGTTGAGCTCGATGAACATGCGTACAGGATCTGGTCGTGTACTGTGTATACCTTGACCATCTACATTCAGATGGTTTATTACGCAACATGTTGCTGCTTTTGAGCTTGTGAGATCGTTACTGGGACAGAAAAGCTTCTCGTCTTTTGTTTTGTCCCCAGTAACAGTCCCACAATCCAGTGCGAGATGTGACTTGCCCTTGGCTTCTGCTCGTTTCTAATGTGGCGAATGGTATTCCACTAGATACTTTAAAAGAACCACACCCTTATCGAATGGTACGCGAAGTTCCATCTCTCGTGCGCTTGAAACGTTTAACATATATACCCTTCACAAAGTATAACTTAGTCTTTATTTAGGAAACTAAAACAAGTTTCCTACCTTTAAGTATTTCTGGTGGTGCATAGGCGTAAGAGCCGCAGTATGTGTGGCAAAGTTTTCGCTTTCCAGTAGCCGAGGTCAAATTGTCTCGCGCAAATCCAAAGTCAGATATAATAATATTCTTTTCTTTATCCAGCAGGAGATTTTCACACTTGAGATCTCTGTGTACCACATCCTCACCATGAACATAATTGATTCCAATGACTAGCTGCTTGAACAACTGTTTAGCAGTTGCCTCTGGCACTGCTCCGTACTTTCTGATGTACTCTAAAAGATCGCCGCTTTCCGCCAGATCAGTGATGATATACATTCTTGTGTTGGTCTCAATGACCTCAATAAGTGAGATGACATGAGGGTGGCTGAGTCTTTTGAGAACCTTGATCTCACGAGGCAAAAATTTCGAAAGGAAATCCTCGGGTGCTTTCTTTTTGCAAATGATTTTGACTGCAACGTACTTTTTGTGTCTTCTAGAGTATGCCTTTCTCACAACTGCGTATGAGCCTTTCCCAAGAATATCTCCTAGCTGGTAACCATAGCGCTCAAGCAACGCAGTCACACCAGCTAGTGGGTTTTCTGTGCGACTTGCGTTTGAATCAGGTTTGTCCGACTTCTCTGTGGTTGGCACCGCGTCTGATTTGTGTTTGGAATCTTGCCCCGTTTCCGGGCTTTGATCTTTATCGTCAGACATTTACGATTTACCATTTGAGTCGATCTGCTTCAGGGAGACATTCTACGTCCTTCCTGACTTGATCTTATTCGCAATCCTCAACGATAATTACTTCCAAATAGTCAATTAGTGTATTGTTCCATTTATTATGTTTATGACGTCAAACTTAACTGAAAGTTTGCTAATTAATTACTTAAACCAGTTAATGAAAAACAAAAACAACAACATAGACATCACAACACAGAAGTTTATTTTCAATTTCAAACTTTTAAATTTCGGTTGTCTTCGTCACCATAGAAACCAGACATGCGCCATGCTCGCAGAGCTACTGACCTCACCGCTATCGCTCCGATCAGAAAAGAAGAAGGGAAAGTTGAAGGCAAGAAAAAGACCCACAAACACTCTAAAGGGTCCAGGAAAAGCTATAAAATGAGTACTCCTCGCGGTTCTAAGCCGCAACAGCAGCAACAAGCGCCAAGAACGGAATTGGACTACGAAATCGAACGTCTGAAAGCTGAGATTCAGCAGGAACGACAGATGAAGTAAGTTGTGAATATTGTGATTTAAGCGATGGACTCTTAGACCTCATTTGACCTCCGATGAAAGTTTGTTATTCCAAAATGTTGAGCTACATTGTCTAACTATTTATGCCTTTTGAGTTTTCAATTATAATTAAAAATCACTTGTGACTGTCCAGCCCTGGGAATCTCCTTTGAAGTTGTGTGGTCGTAAGGTTTTCGAAGGATACGAAATCAAGAAAAACAGTGAAAGCCTTAAAATTTTACAGACTTTAAACAATTATAATTTTGTTAGCGATCAAGTGCAGGAACAAGCATTTGCAGTTTGCTAAATAGATGTTCTTAGTCTGGTTTAGAAATAAGCTAAGTTAATATACAAATTAAACAATTCAACCTGTAATTTTGTTTTAGAGAAATGTTAGAACAGTCTTCAGTTGAGCTTGAGAATACCATCAGTGATTTGGAGGAGAAAAACGACAATGTCGAGGATGAAGGTAGATAATTAGCAGAACTTTGTTTTCGCTATAAAACCACTAATGTACTGAGTCTGATTGTTCAAAGGTTTGTATATTTATTAAAGCAAACTCCCAGATCAAAATGGTGCAGTTTGTTTTGCTAAAATTTGATAAACTTGAAATTGATTTATTTCACGTGGATAGTGTTACCTGCCGTTTGAATAACAGGGGCAAATTGATATGGTTATCCGGTATCCGGGTATATGGGTATATGGTATCCGGTCACTTTGTTCCATGGTCACTTCGTTCCATCTGTTGGTCACTAGTGATATGTATAAAAGGGATCATTCAATTGTGGATACTCATATTATTCAGCAAACATTACAAGTGAATCAAGCCGCTCTATATGTTACAATGTCTCCGACCTACAGTACCTTATGATGTGTACATCTTGTCAAGAAGGCCTGCAGTGTGATGGCTGCCTCTGTTGGCAACACAGCACTTGCGATACACATATATCACAGTTGCAATGCTGAGAAGCAGTTAAAACCGGTGTGTCTATTGACTGGCACTGTTTAACATGCGACAGCCCTCAGGCTGAGAGTACCGCCTTAAGTGAAATCTCCGCATATGCCGAACCTGACGCTGACTTCAATTCCAAGCTTCCTGGCGCTGACTTCAACTCTGAGCTTCTTGATGCTGACTTCAACTCTGAACTATCTGATCAGTCAAACTTACCCGCCGAAGTAGCCTTAAACAAGTCGTCCTTAGCTGATTCGCCAACCGTGAGGCAAAACCTCTCCAGCTCCTTCTCCATCAGCTTCCAGGTCATCAACGACTGCACCAACAAAGGAGTTGGAGACACCTAGTTTTTGCCACTGATCAGCAGCTCGAGTTCCTTGCCCATTCAAAGTTTTGGTAGGTCGATGCTACATTTAAGCTGTGCCGCAGACCCTTCAGTCAGCTGATGACAGTGAATACCTTTTTAAAAGAGGACAACCACACTAAAGGAGACACTCTGCAGGGAGGCGTCGGAGCCACTTCTCGAGTTTGTCGACTACGTATCCAGCACTTGGGTCCACGGAAGCACCTGGCTGTCAGAACCAACAACGATGTTGAGGGTTGGCACTATGGCTTAAATTGACAAGCATCCAGACGAAGACAGCTTCCAATGTACCTGCTGATCCATCTTCTTCACAGGGAAGCTAAGCTTACATTACTTCAGATCTGACTGGTGTCCGAAAGGAAGCTGAGGAGAATCCAATGACGAAAGTACAGAGACCTACAGCAGAAAATCTTTGAGCTTTGGGACCAGTTCGAAGCCAACGAAAGATCAGCAAGACGGCTATTGAAGGCCTGCTCTCATCTTAATGGACCACTTGAAATGTGAAGACAAGTTAATAAAGTATACCAAACCAAAAAAATGGCTCTTTTAGGAGCCACCAAATAAATGAAAGCAATGACCAACATGAGAAACCTACTTGAAAGTAGATAATTAATGACATTTATTAAAGATATAAACAATGAAAACACTAATGCAGGAAAGACTGGGCTCCACAACAATCTAAGATGGTGGAGTAACTTGTTCATAAACAAAGATTCAAAACAGACCAAGCATTTGTTAACTTCGAATTTTCAGAAAATCTATTGAAAATAAAAGTTTAATAGCTTAGTTTACATTTGGAACGAAGTGACTCTTTGATGAAACAAAGTGACTCTTTGATGGAATGAAGTGGTTGGAACGAAGTGACCATGGAACTAAGTGACCATAAACCCTTGTATCTTATGGTGTAGAGATTTGTCAATATTTGGTACAACATGCACCTAGGAAAACCTAGAAAAATGGCTCCTTGTACCTTCTGGTTTTATTCATGGGGGAGAAGCATGGCAATTCAATTTGTTGTTTTCGAAGTTTAACAATGCCTGGTCCTTGAAGTGCTATGTTATCATGTAAAAAGGGAAGGAGGGTCAAGGGCATAGCATACATTTTTCATGGAGTACACACCAAAGAGAAAGGTCATCAAGCACCAAAGGTGTGAGTCACTTGCAGCATTTGGGGGCGTGCCCCCCCCCCCCCTTCCCCTTCCCTAAGAAAAGTTTAATTTATTAGGGGCTCAGAAGTGCTGTTTCTGGAGAATCAATCAGTCAATCAATCAATCAATCATTTATTTTAACACGTTTCGTCAAGGAGCTAAGAACTTGTTCAAAATATAAGCACGTATAAGTGAGAACTGTAGTAATTACAGCTAATAATATTATTCTATTCTAGTTAATAATGTTATTCTATTTTAAAACAACTTAATAGATATATAAAAATTAGCAATAAATACATAATATATAATTTGCTAAGCCCTACAAAAAAAGTAAAAAGCTGTAAGATAGCTTAAAACATGACAGAGAAGCTATAAGACATGTTCTAAAAAGCTACAATCTTGCAATTTACTTATGAAGTCATTTACATCACTTGAAAGACATACCTGAGAGGGCAAACTGTTCCATAACTTAGTTAATAAATAAGAGAAAGAGTTCCTTTTAAATTTAAGATTAAAATTAGGTAATTCCAGAGTCAAGCCCACTACTCTTAGCCCATACCATGTATGCCTATATTTAAAAAGGTTTACAAGATAATAGTAACAGTGTCTCTGGTAACTTACATGTAAGTTGTTCAATATGCCAACCTTTGAGAAATTGATTGTAGCTTTAATAGGAGAGACTGACAAACCAGCGAATTATACAATGTATATAAATATATATCTATTTATTCTGGACCTCCAAAGTTGTGCATGTGTATACGTGCATATATATGGTCACTACGTCATTGAGGGTGTAGGTGGGTGAGACCAGGAGGAAGTGAGTGGGTAGGACAAGCAGGTCAAGAGAACATCTCTCCTTCTAAGAGATTTGTTTTGCAGTTTTTGTTGTTGTTGTTGTTGTTGTTTTTTGCTTTTTGTTGTTTTTTTGTTATTGTTGTTGTTGTTTTGCAGTTAGATTTGCATGTAAGTTTGTTCAGGAATTCAGCTATTTGTACATAATAATCATTAGACTGTTGCTGTAGATAATGAATGGAAGACCCGTTTTGAGACCCAGCAAGAGATGAACAATCAACTTGAAAAACAGGTTGTATTATTGAGGGACAAACTGGGACAGCTTAAGATTCCTTCTCGAGATGGTAAGCTCATTGCTGTCTGCTTATAATATAACAGTAAACAAATAACATGTTATGTCATGTTGTAGTGACAAACTTGTAGTGATCTTGGTTTAGTTTACATGCATACTACTTAATCCTATTTATGAATCAAACTAAACAATATTTATTTCAATGGTGCATTAAGTACATATATTCAGTTTGCTAACTCATGCCTTAGTTGAGAAGTTCTTAAAAGCTTTGTTTTGTTTCTATATAGGAAAACCAAGTAATCACCTCAAAACATACAATGGTTTATCTGATGTAAGTCTTAAAAAATATATTAAACCTCTGTTCTCTGGACTGTCTCAGTATGTCAGCAAAATTATTATTTGTACAGTAGGCTGTAAAAATGTTCCCAAAATGTTTTATTTCAATCTCTGTTTTAACCAACAGACAGAAATCAGAAAACTAATGAGACAACTGGAGCGAGATAAAATAGAGCTACAAGGTCAGCTACGAGACTTGGAGTGGCGTTTAGACAATGAATCCAAGGTATCTTAAGTTCTGTTCCTTTCTTTAGCTCCATATAATGTAATTATGTAACACTAGTGGAACACTCTTTCTTTTTTACTTTTATTGGGAGGTACAGTGGTGTAATGAATTTACCTTGGACTTCAGGTCAAATGATTCTGCTTTGGGTTATTGCTGTTGTCATTGTTAGCATTGTGTTGTTGCGGCAAGACAGTTAATTCCTGGAGTGATCAGGGAGATAAAATCCAAGACTCATCAATATGGCAAGACTGTGTGAAAATCCGCAGCTACAACCTAAATGATTTTAGACCCTGAAAAGATTGTGAGACAGAAAAACAAGACATTTTGAAACTCATTATAGTGGCTTCCAGGATTTTGAGATTGAATCATAGGTTTCAGAGACTCAAGGATTCTGGGTTCTATTCTTAGCATCCTTTTGAATGAAGAGCGTCAGTTATCCATCTTCCTAGTCACTTAATGCAACAGAGTAGAATCATTGACAATTTACCAGTAAAATTAGTGAATTAATGTAAAATATATAACAAAAGTTAAATCAACAATGTTATTGCTACTGTATTATTTTTAAGGCATACCACAAGATAAATGAAGAAAGGAAGAAATACTTAACAGAGCTAGATGAAGTAAGTATTATGGTTAGAACTGCAATATCATTCAAGTACCATTGTTCTGCAGCATTTAAAAACCTGGGTTTAAATCAACGTTATTAAATTGGCAAAAGCAAAATTGCTACTTCAAACTAACCAACAACCTTGGAATGAAGCAAATTCACAACAAGCTCAAGCCATGCGATATTTCTGATGGCTAAAAATCATGCTGATGCAAATTGCATTTGTTTAGGGGATCATTGTTCATTTTGTCTGAAATCCACATAGGATTGCAAATAATGATAAGTAAGAATAGAAGCAGTTTTCACATCATTTTACAACCATGCAATCATACATTCCATAAATACCTTGAAAGCTTTCTTTTCTCATCTGGTCCTCACTAGCAACATTCATTATCTGTAATACTGATATGATTATCATTTATTTATTATTTTGCATCTCAGACTGCTGCAGTCATTGATGAAACAAAGACAAAAACAAGGAAGGCTCTTAGTGAAGCTCAGCGAGAAAATGAAGCCCAGCTGCAGACAGCTAAGTTAAGGTTGGTCTTTCATGGTGTGCCGTAATGTTGCTTTTTTCATCCTTGATTTAAAGTAATTTTAGGCATCATGAGTTGGGTGATCTGAAATGTAACTATTTGACTTGTAAACCAAACACACCACACAGATGTTTGAATACTATCCACACTTAGCTACAATCAAAGCCAGTTAATATGGATAACATATGGACCTCTAAAAGTGTCTTTGTTAATGAGTTGTCTGTGAGAATTTTTCAATGTTCTGAAGTCATGGTTGTAGGTAGTCCTGGCATCAAACCACACTTGCACTTGTTATGTTCCAGTTTTGGATAAAATACCACAAACATTTTTCTTGCTCCAAGCTCCTTTTTCATAGCTTGAATTCTCAGAAAGTCTAGTGTGTATTAAGCAGCATATTGTAGGGAAAGCTAGAGATCAAAAGTACAGTTGTAACAATGAGGTGTTTTCAAGTGGGGGTCCATAAAGCAGGATCTACTACACCATGTTTACATCATGCAGTATAAGCACTTCCTGCTCTCTATTTTGTAATTCACTTTTTTTGTATCCTCCAGGCATCCTAACCAGTTTGGCCTGCCGGACAATCAGAGAATCATTGATCCTAAGAGAGGCCCAGTGAAGAAAGTGGCAGCAGTACGTAAGCTACCAAAGCTGGACAGCTCGGGATCAGGGGGGAGTAAATCACCTGGCAACAGTCCAAGGAACAGCTAAAATATATTGAAGAACTCTCAAAATTTAAAAAATATATATTATACCTTAAGATATTTATTCTTTTAAATAACACAATCAGATGAAATGTAGCACAGTTGCTAAAAAATGGATCACAAAGCTAGTTAGCAGTTCACATTATATCATTTAAACTAAAAAAAAGGACTCTTGTAGCCTTAGTTGACAGTGCTACGGTATTCTGACAAAACATCTAATATTTACTCTGAGTAATAAAGTAATATTTTGGTTAGTAAATATATATGCTACCAAAAAATTAACAATTTTTCCAAAAGTGATTATTTGGCTTGTTGATAGCTGTTAAGCAGTATTTGACCCTCAGAACAAATAGTTATGAGGCAAGTTGGCACTTGTAGCTAGAAGAGATATTTTTGTTGTTACTGTAATTAGAAGAAAGGATACTGTCTCAACATGGAATATTTTCAGTTGTAACCATTAACTGAGGTGTATCTTGTCTTAATGAAGGAAACAGGTTAAGAATCATCAATTATGACATATTTGCAGCCATTACTTTCTTTATTTATAATTGTGTTAAAAATGTTCTTTTGTGAACTTGTAAATACATTATTTTGTTTGTACATATGATGCAATTGTAAAGAATTCTCCTTTAGAAAATAAAATAGATCATTTATTTTCTCATAATATTATTGTTATTCTTTTTCATTGTCAGAAGGGAGGGATGGTATGATCGCAGGTTAGAGCATTTATGACCTTTCTAGCTCCATTATAATTAACCTGTGTTGGTGGCTCTTGTTGCACCAATTGCTTTCTCATTTGTGACGTCTTCATCCAGAATAGCGGCAATATAACAAGAAGGTTTAGGGACGAGATCGACGAAAGAAAAACAGCAACATGTAAAAGGTGCCAAAGTCTTTTTCCTGGCATATTTTTTTCCAGTTCAATACCCCTAAATTAAAAGGTAAGGTTAAGGGGTGAGGGAGGGGGACTCACCGGGGGTGAGGACTCACCCAGAATAATTGGGTAGGGTTGTGCGGTCCGCTTCCCAAAACCCTTACCCTATTTATGACCAAACACATAAATTATGAAGGGCTTTTGTTGATGGCCTTATCATATTCAGGACACACTGCCACTATTTTAAGTTGCGAGGTATCATTTAGAGAGCGCTTAATGAAGAAGTAAAACGCCATCATTTCCCTTTCAAGTGGCATTTTTCACTGTTATAGTGATTGTTTAAACATGGTCTAAAAGTGGCCACAAATGTTTTAAACCCCGTTCAAGAGAAGAGAGAGTTCTTTTATTGCTTCACCACCTATCATCACTTTGTTGTTTAATTTGTTCGCAGAGGGAAAGGGGTCCCGTGTGCAACCCTCAAAGAGTTTGTCACATCAAAAAGAATCCTGACAACATTATTAATACGCATTTTTTTATGCCATTCCGCCAAACTGGCCAAGGAGATTAAACTTGTGGAGAGTTCCTAACTTTGCAATATGGTCCCATCCATCACTGTCGCTGTGCTAATATGGATGGCATTTGGCATGGAAATGCACGTTACCCATATATATAATGGACCCGGGGTCACGACAACCATCACAACCCACCATTTGGATCTCTGTTACTTGTAATTCTACTGGTACTGACGTCAACAGTGTCTTTCACAGTTCTGATTATCTACTTGTTCAATCCACACAACAGATTTCATCATTCTTCCTCCAAACTCATCCCAGGGTTTCAGTTTGCTCCATAGGGAACACAGGAAGATGTACAGCCAAACAAAACGGACTGGTTGGGGGTAAATGTGTTTCTCGTCTTTGCCATCACTGGTCTTGCCGTTGCTCTTTACAATGCATTGCAATCCAACATTTTTTTGCGCTTTACTGTTTTGCACAAATTTACAACTCAAATCAGTGAATCCTAGAGAGTTTTATACTATGGCGCTTTGGCAATACTTAACTGGGCTCATTTAAGTTCAATACTCGCCTCTGGTGCTTTCTACATTGCATGTCGTAGTACAGTCTTTTTTTTATAAGAATAATGTTTTTCAGGCCCAGACTGAATATTCCTATTTTCTGCCGATTTTAGGCTGAAAATATACTGGTAGTATTCTTAATTATAGCTAATAATTTTATGACATTATATGACGCGTAGAAAACGATGAATTTAGAGCAGTTATAACCTGCGATCAGGCCTTTCTTTTTCCACTTTTCTTTTTTTGGAAAGAAGGCGTCGGGAACCTGTTCACTTCCAGACGGTGAAAACTCTCCCATATTATCCGGTCTCCCGTATGGGTCACCACTTTATTTCGAGGGAAAATTATTGGAATAATTAATATTATGATCAATGGTGTCAAAAGCTTTAGCTAAGTCGAGAAAAACAACGGATGTGACAAGGCCAGTATCGATGCTGAAGTACCATTGATTGGTGTCGAGTAATGTCTTGGCCAGACAAATCAAATCTGTAAAATCCCCATATGACTTGAATTGATCCTTTGTGTCCAAGTACTTGAGTTAATTAGCCAAAGGTGCAATTGATAATGAATTCTCGTTTGCGAGAGACATTTTTGACGAATTGAAAACCGATTAACTGAATACAAAATAGCGGAGCACGATAAAATACGTGTGAACTCTCTGAGAATAGACAAGGAAAAGTACCTGATCTCTACCTGATCTCTTTGGACTCATTGAAGAACGCCTGATTATTGACTTCATTTGGAGCCTAAGAAGCTTTGGCCCGATCGTCTACACTACACTGAAGGAATTTAAAAACGCAACAATCACCGGTCGTTTCATATTTTTGTTTGAAGAAATCTCGGCCAGGGAAATCACGTGGTTCTCCTCATCTATCGTGTTCGAAAAGGTCCGTTTTAAAATGTTTTCCGCCCACATGAAAACTCAAAGCCGGCGTTTTCAAATTCCTCCGGTTTGAAGAGCGTTTTTTGCAGCCTAGGAAGCTTAGGCCCGATCGTCTACACTACACTGAAGGAATTTAAAAACGCAACAATCACTGGTCGTTTCATATTTTCAGCTTCCAGTTCTCGGGGATCTCGCTACTTAATTGACCTCAAATCTAAATGTTGCGGAGACAATGATATCTGGTGGAATAACATTGAAAATTGTGATGCTTTAGGCGGCGAGGCACAGGAAGTTGGTTTCGTTCGTAGGCATTCGTAGACGGTAGACGTTGTCGAGGAATTTGAACTACCCTTTCCCTGCAACGTGTAGTATTAGATGGCAGAGAGAACGCCATCAGTCAAGGCTTAATCTGGCTACTGTATTTTAATACAGAACTGTATGTATAGCATAAATTACAAATCCGTTACAGAACATAAGCGTGCATATAAAGAATGTTTGGCAAATTAGCATATTATAAACTGAAATTGAGGTATGTCCGCCATTTTGAACAATTAAATTCAGTCGGAGTCAGAAACTCGTTTGTCCAGTTTGGCGATGACGTCAGTGCTTTCTCATTGGCTCACAGCCAACCCTTTTGTTCTTTCGCTTTATAAGTGCGACACCACCCGGATGGTTGGGCGGCCAGTTAACTCCGCCGCAATATACACATCTCTCTCACACAGCCTACAGTTCATCTATCCCTCACACAGCCTACATCTCATCAATCCCCCACATATACCCACACAGCCTGCATCTCATCAATCCCCCACATATACCCACACAGCCTGCATCTCATTAATCCCCCACATATACCCACACAGCATGCATCTCATTAATCCCCCACATATACCTACACAGCCTAGGTAAAGGTAAGGTAGTCCGATCGTCTACACTACACTGAAGGAATTTAAAAACGCAACAATCACCGGTCGTTTCATATTTTTGTTTGAAGAAATCTCGGCCAGGGACATCTATACACATGATATACACATCTCTCTCACACAGCCTACAGTTCATCTATCCCTCACACAGCCTACATCTCATCAATCCCCCACATATACCCACACAGCATGCATCTCATTAATCCCCCACATATACCCACACAGCATGCATCTCATTAATCCCCCACATATACCTACACAGCCTAGGTAAAGGTAAGGTAGTCCGATCGTCTACACTACACTGAAGGAATTTAAAAACGCAACAATCACCGGTCGTTTCATATTTTTGTTTGAAGAAAGAAGAAATCTCGGCCAGGGAAATCACGTGGTTCTCCTCATCTATCGTGTTCGAAAAGGTCCGTTTTAAAATGTTTTCCGCCCACATGAAAACTCAAAGCCGGCGTTTTCAAATTCCTCCGGTTTGAAGAGCGTTTTTTGCAGCCTAGGAAGCTTAGGCCCGATCGTCTACACTACGCTGAAGGAATTTAAAAACGCAACAATCACTGTCCCCCACATATACCTACACAGCCTAGGTAAAGGTAAGGTAGGTAAAGCCTGCATGCGAGCCAAGTGGCCCATGAGGCCGGAGCTTATCCCGGTTCCTGTAGCATGAAGCGACTAGGAGTATTTCTACTCCCCCCTGGATGGGATGCTAGTCCATCGCAGGGTTACCCCCAGCATTAAGCTCGCCGGTACCCATTTATACACCTGGGTGGAGAGAGACACTGTGAGAGTAAAGTGTCTTGCCCAAGAACACAACACAATGTCCCCCGGCCAGGGTTCGAACCCGGACCGCTCAATCCGGAGACGAGCGCACTAACCATGAGGCCACCGTGCCTCCTACCTACACAGCCTACATCTCATTAATCCCCCGCATATACCTACACAGCCTACATCTCATTAATCCCCCGCATATACCCACATAGCCACAACTCATTAATCCCCACATAAACCTACACAGCCAACATCGCATTAATCCCCCACATATACTTACATAGCCTGCAGCTCATTAATCCCCCACATATACCTTCATAGCCTACAGCTCATTAATTCCCCACATATACCCACACCTCATTAATCCCCTACATAGACCTGCATAGTCTACATCTCATTAATCCCCACATGAACCTACACAGCTTACATCTCATTCATCCCCTACAGAAGGGTCATAATGAGGGCTTTAAGATTTGCCGATGCATTTTTGTGGTTACATCGGCAAAGTTCTTCTTTTAAAAACGCTTTTAGGGTCGAGAAAGTAAAATTGGCTATGTACTTACTTTTTTTACGTCACGCGTGATTGATGAAAAAAAATCTCCCTGATGCGTGATTTAATGGAAAAATTCAGCGTGATGAATGATTGGTACCCCACCTTTGCCATCCACTTCCGCGACTAACGCTGTCGTTTCATCGCCCATTACAAAATGCAATTTGACACCGTTATAGTTTTACTTCCGGTCTGCGATACATGAAAGAGAGGCTAAAAAGGCCAGTGTGGACGTAAATCGACCTTGCTTTCGACTGTAACTCTTGATGGGGAATCGCAAGGTATAAATATTTCCCTTACTTTTTACTTTTCCGTTGGTTTCATAAGTATTTTGTGTCCGGCCTAAAGGGTATGGGAATTTTACCTGCTGCGTTGGTGACTGGGGGGACTTCATTCGATCAAGGTAATTGGCATAATTTTAACAGTTTCGGAAACATCAAATGAAACAGAGAGATCTTCGGGATAAAGTCACCGATTTAACGCCTCAATAAAGACTCAATAAATTGAACAAAGCTCTGAGAGCTCTCAATTGTAATATTTTAATTACACATGTAAAATTTCTGAAAGAGGTATGCCCCCAAAGAACAGCAAAGTTCCCCTCAGCACCGGCGGCAAGCGGGGGGGAGACACAAAGAGGAACGTACCTTTTAGGGTGTTCAGGCTCAATAGGTCAACAGCGGGTTCTGACAGGATATATAGAGGATATTACACGGTGGCGAGAAGGTATGAATTTTATGTTCGAGTGGCAAGATATTGTTCTTGCCACGAGAACATAAAATTCATATCTTCGAGCCAACATGTAATGTTCTTTTTATTATATGGAGAAACCAATTCAACAAAAGCAAAAGGCGGGAATCGTGAAGTCATTGAACGATACGACACTCACAAAGGTGACATACGGAAAGTACGCCACTCGGGTCCCTGATGAAGTGGCGTATGGAATCTACGAGTGGTTTAGTTCCCAGTAAAACACTCTTCTCCATATAATAAATGGATATATGGCAGGAGATATTTTTCAATCAACTTTATGAATAGAAATTATTCTTAGCAATTGTTTTTGTTGCTATAAAAAGTTATGAAAGTGTCAGTAAATGTGTTGTTTTAGAATTGGTACCTGGTACCGCAACCAACTGTTGTGCCCCCTGCCAGTTTGGATTTTTAACCATGTTATGGTCATTTGCATTATTTGTTTCATCAATTGGTTTCATTGGCCCTGAAAAGTCTCATTGGAGAAGTGGTCAATTAAGATATTTATTTATTTATTTATTTATTTATTTATTTATTTATTTATTTACCTCTTAGGGGTGAAAAAAAATTAAGCCACACCCACAAAGCAGGATCTTGGTATCTCTTAGGCGCTCTTTTCAAAATTTCCGATAAGCAGCCCTGTCCTTTTTATATGGGATTTTGGGCTATTTTTGGGACCTGACAGAAGGATCTAATACTCACTCCAAGCCTGGATTGAACCCTGGATCCCTGGATCTGCCAGTAATAACTAGTGATGTTATCCAGGGACCAGATCCCAGGATCTCTAGTCAGGTCATTCGTCACTGTATAAAAAAGTCAAAGTCAAAATAATTGTAAATGTTAATTTTGATTCTTCTTTACAGGATTTTGTGTTCTCCATAGCAACAACTTGGAATGCGGAACCTGTTAATCACAGCCCTGTGGAGTTAAAAGTTAGTTCCGAAAACAAGACCTCAGTGAGGGTTGATGTGGCTGGACCTCTATTTAATGATCCAGGACCTCCACCGGTGACCTCAGGAAGTCCCTGCCCTGAATTGTGGGAATATGAAGGTTAAGTTGCTAGTGGTAACTGCAAGTTGATAGTTTTGACTCGGGTACTCAACAAAGTTTTTGTGGGAAGGCCCTTCCCTGAGGTCCACTATTTGCCCCTAGCCCTTTTATATACCAATTTGACAGAAAAGGTACCCGTTTTGAACACCTTTTATTGAACAAAGTCCCACTTTCATGTAACTGCTATAACTGGCCTGTCTTATGGATAAAATCCCCAGAAAAGGAAGTATTGTCATTTTCATGTAGTGTTTACAGGGGTAAATTAAATGATACAGCCATAAGCTAAGGTGCATCTGTTGGAAATATTTTAAATATGAAAGGCCCATTTAAAAGTTTCCCTATCATTTCATATCTTAAATTGTGATTTTCCAACCCTTTTAAATACCTGAAGCCTGAAAAAGGAACCCCTTTCGGGTAGAGCCCCCCCTGTTTAGGCCATTATAGGGAGTACTCCCCCCTTCCCTGGGCTTTGACTTCATGCCAGCTCATGCCAACGCTAAATGGACTAATTTTTCATTCCTAGCTGACATAAAAAAATTGACTTTTTATAACCTCAACTGGCACACGTATCTCTGGACTGAATGGGTGGTTTTTATTTCTTGTTTGCTCTTAATTGTAGTGGCTGAGATTTTCTTCCTGGGAAAAGAAGATAAATATCTGGAGGTTGAGTTATGCCCGTAAGTGTTTCATTAAGTTACAGTCTCTAGAAAATATTGATTCCGCTCATGTACAAGCTACATAATTTACTTCATTATTAACTTGATAGCATTATTGTAGGCAGAAGTGCCAATTAAATTGCAGCCCCACTACCATCACCATGGAAATGTCTTTTTCCATGGTTTATAATCTTTGTGGTCCTCATCATTTTCAACAGATATCTTATCATGATGATGATGAAATATCTGTTGTCAATACAGTATGACCTCAATTCAAAATAACAATACTTGTCCTCAGTCCTCCTTCATTTTTTCAAATGACCCCAGAAAGGAAACTGAACCAGCTTTCCAAAAAGCAAACTTGACAGTCTCCCTGAAATTCTACACTGGCACATTTAAAATAAAGTAAGAAAAGTACCCTCCCTTCTCCTCCCACTGTTCTTTATGGGTTATCCTGAATGAAAACAAAGCTAAAACCATTTTTGTTATCATTGTATTTTATTTAGTCATGGCCAGCATCTAGTGCTTTTTCTCAATGGCACAAGAAATATGGTAAAGGTAAGGTGAAAGAACTTTTGTTGCCATTTCAGCGACTATAAAATAATGAAAAATATGCAAGGATCAAAGTAGCTAGAGCCATGTTGCCAGCTAGCAGGTAATTCTCTGTATTTTCATGGTTTTGGAATTATATTAATATTTTTGCAATAATGACAGCGTACTAAACTGTGTGATACTAAAAAACCTAAACAAATGAAGTAGAGGATGACTTAAAATGTTTAGTCCTGAGAGGCACTGTGAGAGTGAAGTGGCTGTTTTATTAAAACATAAAAGTTTGGCATTTTGCCATTAAAAGCTAATTATATATTTTGGACTCACTGCTATCATATTTACAAGTCTCTTGAAAATTATTTCAGCAAATTATTCAATGACATAATAATATTATGTGACATTCTCACTTCAGGATAAACTTGATCTAAATTATACAGCTGAGATAGATGATGCAAGCAAAACATGGAAAGGAAGTGCCATTATACCATTAGAATACTTCCCTCCTGAAGTAACAAAGATTAATGCATATGCTATCCATGGATCTGGGAATGGGAGACAGTATGAAGCACTGTACCCAGCTTCCAAGGACTTCCACACACCCGACTTGTAAGTAGACTGCAAAAGGCAGGCATAGTGCACTATCTTGCCTTCATTCTTTCACCAAGATAAATAGTACCTGTAACTTACTGGATACAAATTTAGACAACATTTGGGTTGAAGTGGCAGACAGTGGCAGAGCTTGTCCTGGTTTCCTTGGAGTGAATTGATTGTCACTACCCCTAAATGGGATGATAGTCACTAGTAATTTTTTAACCCCACCCCATCCCCCACAACCCAAGTATTTTTACATTCCTGGGTGGGGAAAGGCACTGTGACAATAAAATACCTTGGAATTGTGCACTGATGGGAGCACTGATGAAGTTGTGCCACATCTAAAAACACAATAAATTGGTCCCAGCCAGAGATCAACCACTCCAGTAAGGCCAACCAATGTATTGCCAACTTATATTATACACAGTCCAAACCAATGAAGCTGTTACCGTCTTAACATTTCACCAGACTTGAGTCTCAAAACAAGTTGCCATTAAAGCAAGCCAAATAAATAATATATACGGTAATATTGTTAGCAAAAAATAGTTTTAAACCTTGTTTACTATAATCAATCATCTTCCTTTCAGTCATCGCCTTCAGTTTTTCAAGAACTTTGATTTCAAGGCATTATTTCCTGAATCCTGGAGACAACCAGAATCAAACTATTGGACTCATATGTAACAAAGACATCAAGGAACAATCATGAATAGTTACTATAATTTTTTTTTAATAGTAAATTATTGGACCAAGTGAAGCACAATTTAGGGAGTAATAGCACAACTTATTTCAATTTTGGACCAGCATGCAGCAGTAGACCGAGTTGAAATTAAAAGCATGATGACTTCCTGAATTGTATAACACAAGGTTCAGTTACTAATTGTATCCGTAACAAATTTCAAAATTAAAGAAGTCTTTTGAGAACTTCTTTTGAGAACTTCTTTTGAGCAAAAAGAGGTCAGGAGTGCTTTCCATAAGTTTTAAAAACCGTAGGAAACATTAAGGAAGCCACGAAAGTGCATGTAATTGACATGTGCATGCCGTAAGTATCCACTAACAGGTATCCAGTTACAAAAAGTTGTCACTGAATACCTTTAGTAGGACTGCCACATGATTGTATGCTGATTGTGTGACAAATAGGCATAAGGAGAACCAATCACGATTGAGAATTTTTTCTATAGATAATTAAGCACTTAACAAACCCTGGTCAGGAAATAAGACACATTCAAGTTATGGACAAGAGACACTTTTTAATTCCAAGCCAAGAGGCTACTAACAAGTTTAAACTGCCACTATCCTAATTATTTTCAACGTTAGTTTATAATAATATTTCTTTCCTGTATTAAAAAGTAAAACATGACCTCACAGGAAAGTATGAGCAAATAATGTATGAGAAACCACTAAGTGATATAGGAAATGTGTCCTTTTAATGCTTAAGTAATCCATATATGTTTAATAATCTATGTTCAGTCAAATTACCTGTAAAGAAAAAACACAGGCATTAGCTTTGAATAAAATATTTAACTCCATATGGATGAAATCTCTGCTTCTTCAACTTGAATTACACTGTGGGCAATCTACAGTATGTGAAACAATTAATGTCTAGTTTTGCAGTTTTTTATCACTGTAAGGTATTGATAATAGACCTAAAACCATTTTATGCTTCTGACACTTTCAATTAAAATTTCTGCTTGAGCCATGTCCATCCAAGCTAATCAGCCACAGAGATTGGTGTATGTCACTTTCGGAGGAGTACATGAAGGTGTTCACTTCAAAGTTAGGAATCATGGTTTGCACTCTACAAAATTCTTTTTTTCAGTTTGTAGAAGATAACTTAAGTATGTGTAAACATGCATAATTAAGCCATGTATTGTTGTGCTCAATATCCTTGCTTCCATGGCCACAATCATGGTTTTTATCAGGTCCCAAATGTTTTAAGGGTATGAATTTTACATGATGACGCTTTATGAAAAATATTTGTGGCAATATTTATCATTCCTGTAGTGACCATAATTATTATATACTTATCTAGAGCCTGGGACATTTTCTTGTCAACTAGGATGGGCATGGCTCAAGCAGGAACTTTATGGTTCTATTTCAGAAGGAAAAGCATTGGAATTGAGATGAAAGCTTTTGGGACTAATACCATTCTACAGAGATGCTGTAAAACTGAAAACCTCTGTAGGGGATACAAACACTTAAATCAATAACAGCTACTTTTAAACTGCTCCTCATATGAACTATATCTCTGATGCTTGTATCACGTCTGATTTAACTAAAAAGATCTTGTTAACGTATGAGTTTCCATGAAAAGTTCACAGTGTATTTCCAGCTCCAGTTGATGTTAGGATCAAGTTGAATCACAGCTATCAAGAAGTGTATGGCACCAGGCCCCAGCTCTTTATGAATAGGAGTCCTTTCTGACACTTGCATGTTGTTTAGTGACAAATGAAGATCAATGGTATATGTAACAAAACTGCATGAATTAGCAGCCTCAATTACCACACCTCTCTTGTGTTCTCGTAAAAGGATGAAAAGGCAGTTCTCATGCATCTCATCAGCTCTTGTAACGGAATCAAAGACATTGCCATAATGTTGCCATTTTGGCGTTGGTGGTTCTTTGGTTGTTGCAAAAGTTTCTCTTGAAACAGAAGGTGAGTTTGTGGTTGAATTATGTTTTGTTGTTCTTTGCTCACAGATGCAGAGTCTTAAATCAACTCCCTTGTCTACACAGCTCTGATAAATGCCATATTCACTGAATCTTGTGTATTGAACCAATTTCATGTTAATCAGCACACTTTCAGTGATCACTTGAACTGTAGCTGAAAACAATTCCTGACGTTGGACGTAAATATCAAGGGAGACTGTGAGAGTTTCACCATTTCTCTTTTCTCGCACATTATCAAACCTTTCTCCCTTGAGCCTTTCACAAGATCCAAAACCAGAAACTGGTCTATTTGTTTGGATGTTTTCAAGGAACTGAGTTTGTATCTTTCCATTAAGTTGCCCTAGCACAAATTCAGCTATAATAGAGTGAAATGAGTTTCCATGGACTTTTGTCTCCCATCCTTGACAAACGCAAAGTGAAGAACTGAGAAGTTGGAGGTCTTCGCAACTTCTGTTTCTTGAAATTGGTTCAAACAGGCCAAGATGCTGCTGTAGTCCCTTGTTGCCAATATCAAAGGCAACTGCCATTAAGGTGTAATGCAAATCAATGATGGACACCAGTCTCTTTTGATTTTGTTTTAATGTCTGCACTCTATTTTTGCCAAGCAGGTTTTGAACCCGATTTGGTATTACAATAAACAAGTGTGGTTGAAATACTTCAAACCGTCCCTCCATTGTTCTGGGAAAAGCACCATAGGTGTTGCCATGATCTGATAGTATTATGCTCAAAGTGTTTGGGTCAGTGCCTAAATTCTCCACAAAATTTGCTAGTCCTTCATCAAAAGTCTGAATTCTAAGTCCACTGTCTTCATGGCCCACATTCAGCATTGAAAAAGAGAACAGTGGTTTCTTATCTGAATCTGCATTCACTTCCTGGAGAAAATTTTCCAAGAAGTGTAAAAACAAGCTGTGGTAATGTTTTCCTCCATAACATATCTTCGAGGGGCCATGGAAAGGCTCTGGAACTCCAAAGCTCTTGAAAACTTCACAGCTTGAGTGGGTTATTCCTGTGAAATCAATAGAGTTCTTCTTTAACGTAGATGTTAAGTTGTGCCATATTTCCTTCAGTGGTAAACTTTGGTTCATAACTTTTAAGTCCCTAACCAGTCCCCATTCGTATGTCCAACACAGGTCTTCTTGCCACATTGTCTGATATCCCAAAGATTTAAACTTGTTAAACATTACATCTGCTTTGACAGGAACAGGGTTAACAAACTGTTCAATGTCAAGAAGTTCCCCTGAAAACAAGGTATTTATGTTCTCGAATGTCCTGTGTTTGATGGCATGAAACAGCTCAAAATCTAGAACCAATGCTGATGTATTTGCGTTAATGCTTCTAAAAGCCTTGACAGTTTGAGGAAGGGAGCGAAAGAAATGAGGTCTGGAGACAGAGTCGATTAGCATAATGTTGACATTAATTGCTTTGACTTGAAATTTATCGCGGGATTTATCAGCTGTTGCACCTCTAGGTGGAAGAAGAAAAAGCTGAGTCTTGGCCGTTGGATTCCAGAATTCATCACACCTCAGAAAAGCAAAAGGGAAATAGTCTTCTGCCGGTGCACTTTGAATATAGTTATTGAGGGCTTTCTCTACGTCTTGAAGGAATGAAAAGTGTCGCCAACTAAGGGAACCATCGTGTGGATCGATGAATCCCACAGAAATAATGTCTGATGATCCACAGCTTGTGGTATGGCATTCAACTTTAGGGTATCCTCTTGGTGTCTTTTCCATCCTACACAAATTCACCTGCGAGGTGTTGCAAGATTGATTCGCAGGATTCATCGTAAAGATGGATTTCGCAAAGGAACAGGCCTCTTTTCGAACTACTGGTAGACGACAGGATGCCGGCGTGGTTGAAAACGGCTTGGTGTGTATGGTCTGTATGGAAAACGGAGGGCATGCTGAGGCTGTTGAATTTGTTATGGCTTTGATCAGTTTGTAACGCAACACCTTCGGCCAGTCTCTGAGCGAATTCCACTTTCGGTACTCATCTTCATACTTTGTCAGATAATCTGAACCGTCCATAAATAAGATCTGATAAACCAAGACAGTAGCTGCCACAGAAGTCAGAGAGAGAAAGCAGAACATCCATATCTTTTTAAGGCGACGGGACCTAGAACTTAACAGTGAACTAAAACATGAACGAAGCATTGGCAAATAAACTTCACGCTTAAGCACTCAGGAGTTCCTGGCATCGGTGATGAAACTGGGCAGCTACACCTGCACAGGCAAGCAGACTAGCCATCAAATCACCTGTCGTTCTCAGGAAACCGTAAAGTGACGCGTAAAGTAGTCTACAGTGTGTCCGCCATCTTAAAATCAACTCAAAACAGCTGAATGAGCCCGCAAAGCGAACCGCATGTTAATTCAACATGGCGGAACTTTTGGAACACGGTGAAGATTGCACACGAAAGCCTTCTGCAGAATCGAATGCAAGATTGCACCGAAAATGCAAAGAGAGACTTGCAAAAGCCTGTCGAAATTGTAAGTAACCGAAAGGTAGACTTTCGACCTTTAAATCGAATGTTTATTTGACAATTTAGGGTGGCGTGATGCAATCACGCGAGGGCTTCATGACAAACCTTCTAAACGTTTCTGGTGCTTCCTTTAGCGGCATATGTTAGATTCATGCTGGATGCTATGAGTAGACTAGGATGGTAAGTACCTAGAATAGCTAGTCAGTACTATGAGATAACAAATGTATTTATATCACTAAGGGCCTGTTTACAAGGAGAGAGGGTATATTTTAATACCCTTGTAAGCGGGTTACCCTAGCGAAGCGGCCTTACCCCTCGGTCACACGTGGCCGATCTCGTTCTAAGAACCCTACACTCGTATCAAACCTGCCTACTGTAAAAACGCAACTTTTCAGGCCTCATTTTTCGATACAATTGTAAAACCCTGGAACATTATCTGTAATCTCGTCCCTCGTGACTAGTTTTCTAAGTATGTTTAAAAATTTTCTGCGCGCCACTTATTTTAAGCTTCCTTTACTGGACATTACTCATAATATTGACATGCCCAGCACCTGGTTCCTTTCCCGTAACTGCCCTTGCCACCGCTCTTAATTTTATCTGACTGATTTTATTTGCACCTTTTTTTGTTTTTGTTTTTGTTTTTGTTTTTGTTGTTGTTTTTTAGACTCTTTTATTTGCACCTAACTGTGCACTATTAGTAATTAATTAGATTTATTGTCATTTCATTAAAATTTTAGATTTCTTATCAGAATTTTTTAATTAGATTTTGGGTTGTGCCTCGCAAGGGATACTTTTTCCCGTTCGCGCAATCCCTTTTGGCCTTTTCATTTCTACTATTGATTTACTACTTATGTATATATTTAACTTATGAGACCAATAAAGTTGATAGACTAGACTCACACATTTCCTCTTGTTTTCTTTGTCGTGTTTACATGCTAGGGTTACCATGGCAGATGAGTTAACTTTTTCCCTTGTAAACACTCCAGGTAGGGTTAACCCACCTACTGGGGTTAACTTTCTACTTGTTTCCAGACCCTGTGAGTGTATTAAGTTGTACGGCCAGGTTGTAGGGTTACTGTACCTCTGAAATTTTGCTTGTTAAACTCAGGTTATGTTTTGCCCTCCAGCTAGGGTTAACCCACTCCTCCCTCCTTGTAAACAGGCCCTAAATAAATTTGACTATCAAAAAATGAAACAAGTATCAACACACATTGATCAGAGAATATTTTGACAAGCACTGCATCTGTCATGAGGTCAAGGGAAATTTGAGACATCCACTTTTTTTCAAGGAAAACAACAAATGAGGCCAATACAGGGGCTCCAGAGAAAAGGGGACTCCCATGTGAAAGGGGTCGGTGATGCTTGGCGGAAAATTTGAATTAGTCTCCGAAAGGACAACAATCTGGGCATGGTTCAAACTTTATTTGAACCCTGAAAATATATAAACAATAGCCTCCATTTGGTGTGAAAATATGCTAGGATATTTGTCCGCAGACATTATCAGTTCCGAGAAGTGAACAGTTTTCCGAGAGCATAGCTCGAGGAAAACTGTGAGCTTCGAGGAACAGATAATGTCCAAGGACAAATATCTGAGCATATTTTCGCTCCAAATGGAGGCTATTGTGTTTATTATTCTTCAAATCTTTTTCGTAACGTGTGCAGTTTTGTAAATTGGGGAATATTCTCAGATATTCCCCAGTTTCAGCTGGGGAATATTCGGTCACATGACGTGTTTAGACTAATCGCACATGAACAAAAATATTTGATGGATTATAAGACAGGATATTTTTGTTGGACAATTTTTTAGAAGATCCTGTATAATTATGGCTCTTTGAATTTAACAATAAAAAAAAATTGCGATAAAACAATTCATAAAAGCATATTAAAAGTTTGTTGACAATGTTTCAATGTTTGGCTAACGTCATTATCAAGTCAGAGTCAAAGATAAAAAATTTTTAATTACTAAAAAGACAGTGGGTGATGGAATGTTCTTTTAATCAAAGAGTTTTACACGAATGGAATCTGTCTGCGTGTTGAGACTAGGATTGTGCTCCTTGATGTAAATCATCATTAATGTTTTATCGCAATTTTTTATCGTTAAATGTCTGCTTCTTTTTCGTCTATTTGAATTTCCTTACAAATGAAGCTATTTCATTTCACTCTAGTCACTCACCCAGAGGTGACCCCTCCCTTAAGAGAAACATGCATGTCATAACCCACCCCAGCCCCTTGTTCCACCCCCTCCCCTCCTTCCCTGCTAAGAAAGGATTATTTAACTCCAAAATTATTTGTGATTGCCTTAAGTGATGTGGATCCAGACAAACACTTCGTATGTGAACCCTGTGACCCAAAGCTTGTTGGAGGATTTGATCATGATGCCAAAGAGGTAACCTTCAAAATAATATGCTTTTCACATACTTGTCTGTAAATATGTCATACTGACACATTACTTGAATGAATACCTCCCCTGGCTTAAAGGTAGGAAATTTAGAATGTTACATGCAATCATTAGTTAAGTAGGAAAAGTCAGGTTTCCCAGTACACTAAAATTTACTTTCCAGATAAGAACCTGTTTCAATTTTTAAGCCCAGCAAGTTCTTTCATATTGGGGAATTAGATGCCAAAATTTCAGCCAACAAGTTATGAATCACTAGTTTCTTATAAGTGGGTGTCTACTGTATTTAAAATTGCAAATAGGTCTGGTCCAAGTCTGGTTGGATATTTCTTAAAATAATGATGGGACTTGATTGAAGCTTTGTTTTGTTTATGGAGAAAGAGAAAATCCTTGCACCAGGTGTCTAGAATGGTTATCTGGGAAATTTAGAATAGTCCAGCTCATTAAGGCCATTTTTTTGTTAGGATGATTGTCATGTTTTTATATTGTTTCCCCTTTTACAGATGTTCCTATGTGAGAATGCAATATACACCCAAAGTGCAATGGAAAATGTTCTAACTCACGAGCTCATCCATGCATATGATAATTGCAGAATCAAATATGATCCTGACAATGTGAAGCACTTAGCTTGTACTGAGGTATTTGTTTCAAGCATTTTATAGATGGTAACTTGCTTGTCCTCAATATGAATTTTTGCGATAACTGCAGAAATTCCTGCGTGCTCATTGGCTAATTTTCATTGTCAATAAGCGGACAGACACATGAATTTATAATTTATGCAATGTATCAATGAGCGAGACCGAACAATTTGACAATTTTTTATCATAACAAAACAAACTGACGTCAGTTTTTCACGGGTCTGTCCTGTTATTGACAATGAATTTTGTCATAACATTGTCAAAGTAGTCTGCGGATCCACTTGGCTATCGCCTCATGGATCCACAGTTACTTTGACAATGTTATGACGAAATTCATGATCAGTAACGGGACAGACACATGAAAAGCTGATGTCGATATGTTAAAAGGACCCTTCATTACAAGGTACAGGGGGGTCCCAGGAGAAAACAAGGGTGGAGGCTGAGGAAAAAGTGGGAAGTGGGATTTGTAAAAAGGCAAAATACCAGAAATTTGGAGGAGGTATGAATGAAGCATACCGTGGAAAGGAGACACTTCAGTCTGTAACCCTCCCAGATCTAGGATAAATTGTGACTGATTTATTAAACAAGTGCAGAAAGGCACGAGTTTCTAGAGGGGTATGGGGCCATGCTTCCCCAGAATATAGTCCTCACCAAAATAGAAAACACTTATTTTTTTGTTTGTACCCATAGATTCGTGCTGCAAACCTGAGTGGGGATTGTTGGTTTTCTAAGGAGGCATTTGGACGCTTCAAATTCAGATGGAGAGCTCATCAGCAGGTATCTTTCCGATTACATAATTTGTTAAAATAATGTAACCTGAAGCTTAGTCTTTTTAACATCATGATTTTGCAGCCATCACCTGAAGAACATTTAAATTGTGATAACTTTTGCACACAAAAATATCTATCATTTTCATGTCAATGATCATAATGTAGATTAGCCTCCGAGAGCTGAGTGGCTATAAATAGCTAGGGGGGCCCTGGGGTGCCTGTGACCCCCCTTTTGTAAGCCTTTTTAAGCAAACAACCTACAACAGGTGGCAAAATCAATATCGTGATGACAATCTGGTGAGTAGCATCACTTTGACAGAGTGTAACCCCCCTTTAAAAGTCCTGGCTACGCCCCTGTTTTACAGTGCAGCTCAGATATAAGCGAACTACGCATACGCGTATCATACGAGTGTATTTTGCGTATACGCGTATGTCAATACGCGCACATATACGCGTATATACGCGCATATATACGCGTATATACGCGCGTATATGTCTCTTTGTTATGCATTCCCACAAGTTTCTTTATGTGAAGCATTGTTAGTCAAACAAAGGACATTATGTTTCTTGAGAATGAAAATGGCTTCAAAGCGAAATTTGCATATTGTTAAAACGTCAGCCGGTCAATAAAAGCTATCATATTTCGATCACTTCGCAAATTCACCGACAAACTACCGTTTATGAACACTTGATCTTAAGCTACTAAAAATGGGAAGAAAATTGATACAGTCGCTTGAACTCCCTATTTTAACACGTGAACTTTATGTTCTTACAAGTAAAGATCTGTGTTTCGGCACGTGTCGGCAAGTCGTTTGCGAAATGTTTATTGTCTGAATTAGCGTTCTGAAGATCCTAGTCGAAAAAATGATATCTCCGGTTATATTTGATACAGATCATGCATTCAAATGGTAAAATACTCTTTCCTTGACGAAAAAATTGTTTATCAAAGTTTCTATGGTGCGCCGCTCACGTTTAGTTATTTTTTCTTCAAGGAAAAGTTGTGTGTTTCGGCACGCGTCGGCAAGTTGTTTGCGAAGCGTTTATTGTCTGAAGATCCTCGTTGAAAAAATGATATCTCCGGTTTTATTTGACACAAACGTTCATTCAAACGGTAAAATGCTCTTCCTTTTACCAAAGTTTCTATGGCGCGCTGCTCACGTTTAGTTATTTTTTCCTCAAGTAAAAGTTCTGTGTTTCGGCATGCGTCGGCAAGTCGCTTGCGAGATGTTTATTGTTTGAAGCTTTCCGAAGACCTTGTCGAAAAAATGATATCTCCGGTTCTGTTTGACACAAATCGTTCATTCAAACGGTAAAATGCTCTTTCTTTAGCCAAAGAAATGTTTATCAAAGTTTCTATGGCGCGCTGCTCACGTTTAGTTATTTTTTCCTCAAGTAAAAGTTCTGTGTTTCGGCATGCGTCGGCAAGTCGCTCGCGAGATGTTTATTGTTTGAAGCTTTCCAAAGACCTTGTCGAAAAAATGATATCTCCGGTTATATTTGACACAAACCGTTCATTCAAACAGAAAAATGCTCTTTCTTTAGTCAAAATAATTGTTTATTAAAGTTTCTATGGCGCGCTGCTCACGTTTAGTTATTTTTTCCTCAAGTAAAAGTTCTGTGTTTCGGCATGCGTCGGCAAGTCGCTTGCGAGATGTTTATTGTCTGAAGCTTTCCGAAGACCTTGTCGAAAAAATGATATCTCCGGTTCTGTTTGACACAAATCGTTCATTCAAACGGTAAAATGCTCTTTCTTTAGCCAAAGAAATGTTTATCAAAGTTTCTATGGCGCGCTGCTCACGTTTAGTTATTTTTTCTTCAAGTAAAAGTTCTGTGTTTCGGCATGCGTCGGCAAGTCGCTTGCGAGATGTTTATTGTTTGAAGCTTTCCAAAGACCTTGTCGAAAAAATGATATCTCCGGTTATATTTGACACAAACCGTTCATTCAAACAGAAAAATGCTCTTTCTTTAGTCAAAATAATTGTTTATTAAAGTTTCTATGGCGCGCTGCTCACGTTTAGTTATTTTTTCCTCAAGTAAAAGTTCTGTGTTTCGGCATGCGTCGGCAAGTCGATTGCGAGATGTTCATTGTCTGAAGCGTTCCGAAGACCTTGTCGAAAAAATGATATCTCCGGTTCTATTTGACACAAATCGTTCATTCAAACGGTAAAATGCTCTTTCTTTAGCCAAAGAAATGTTTATCAAAGTTTCTATGGCGCGCTGCTCACGTTTAGTTATTTTTTCTTCAAGGAAAAGTTCTGTGTTTCGGCATGCGTCGGCAAGTCGCTTGCGAGATGTTTATTGTTTGAAGCGTTTCGACCTTGTCGAGAAAGTGATATCTCCGGTATCTGACACAAACCGTTCATTCAAATAGTAAATTACTCTTTTCCTGACAAAAGAATTGTTTATCGAAGATTCCATGGTGCGCCGCTCACATTTTGTTATTTTTAATTTTCTTCGAGGAAAAGTTGTGTGTTTCGGCACACGTTTCCAAGTCGCTTGCTTGGACCGTGTTCAGACTTTGTTTCGAGAAGATGTTATCTTTCGGTTGTGATGTTTGCTCCATGAAGATGGGATTGTTGAAGCGTGTATCCCCGGTTCTATTTGACAAAAAAAAAAAAAAAAAGTAAATTTTTGATTTAACGACAAAATACTCTCTCTTTTGATCAATATTCAGTCAGTTAATTTCCAGTCAAGTGCCCAATTGCAAAATGTTAGTTTCAGCTAACATTTTGCTTAGTCTGTAGGCATACGCGCGTATACTGTGTACGCGTATTCAAAATAAAGAAAACTCTTTCTCGCTCTGTGGCAAGCTGTCAAGCCATTGAAAACAACAATGACCTGATAAGAAAAGATGAAACAATAGGTTAGCTCATACATACTAATCAGGCATACGCGTATATGCTGTATACGCGTATGTGCGTATATGCATACGCGTATGTGCGTATATGCATACGCGTATACGCGTATTGGGCTGACGCGCATTACGCGTATATTTTGGTTCGGATATATCTGAGCTGCACTGTATGTTTTGGCTGAGTACAGTTACAACACAAAAACCTGTGTCTTTAATCATGTAGACTGTAAGGGACCAAAGTAGTCTATTTTCAGGGCCATAAACACAACGGGAATCCTTTACATAGGCTGTTTACAAGGATCAATCCCACAAGCAGTCAGCTCCATCCAGTTACAAACACTTCCCAGAGATTTATAAAATTAAACAAATCAATGTTCTCTAGAACTAAACGGTTGTTTTCAATGTTTTTTTTTTTGCCAGGAGTGTGTTAAAACGAGAGCAGTTAAATCCATGTTATGTGTCAGAAACATAAGCAAGGAGGAAGCAGAGAAAGTTGTAGAGAGTGTATTTGATGCCTGTTTCCATGATACAGAACCATTTGAACGCATACCTCCTTGAACGAAGGACTGTGTGGACTATGATGCAACAGAACATCACATAAACAGAGAAGGAATCATGCTTCCTGATCACATCAACTTTATGCTATAAATAAAGTATTCTGTCCTGGGCTCAAACAATAATTGTTGGGAAAATAAAAAAAAAAAGACACCAGTAAAGGAATGGGAAAAGCACAGACATTTCTTGTGATCTTTTTTGCTCTTTCCCACTTTCTAAGTTAAGAGCCTCAAACAAGGTAACAGTTAATTTGACCGATGTCTGATGTCATCACTTGCCCTAAGAATGATATGTGGGACACTCAGTATATCAGCAGTTTGATTGACACAGGATGAATACCAGAAACACCGTCATTTTCACAAGAATTCTCTTAACTGAGATGCAAGAATCGTAAAATGAAACTTTCATTGTTACCACAGGAAACCTGGTTTTCTTATGTTGTTCCCTTTCTTGATAACAAGATATTTTTTACCAAGCATTGGAAATTTATGAATAAAATCTAGTTTAATGGTATAAAAATTCGACAATAAAGAACACATTGAAATGACTGATTTTCTTATTACATATCCACCAATAACCAGAATAATATACAGCCATTAGTTATTTTGCAATAAACAGCATTCTGTGTTTCAAGATACATGTAGCTCAGCTTTTTACATTATTACCAGAAGCTTATCATTACATGATGTACATATTTGTAGATGTCATGCATGACCTCCATTTTCAACTGTTCTCTGTAATGGTATAACACAAACAGAGTTCTTTGCATTTTTAAGTCTCCACCATCTGCCCAGTCTGTGTTCTTGTCCAATGCCTGCTATGAGGGCATTTCCATCATTAGAAAAGGACAATGCATTCACAAACCCAACCTGGCAAGATTAAATAACAGTGAAAAATGTTAACTGTAGAGATTAAATTTGCTATAATGTGTTTCCTTAGAAATTTCAAGAGTGATTTATGTGTAATTTCTACTTACAAAATCAATCCAATGCTAAGCAGGGTGGCAATAAGAAAAGAGAAAACTTCAGCTTAAGAATAGAATATTGGTTTGGTACACCAAATTCTCAGAACTAGCATTGAAAGAGTTGAATGAGAATAAGTAGGGAGAAGTAATCTTTGGAGCTTGGTAAGTCTCACCATAGGTATTGAGAAGAGCTGCTTGAGACTTCGGAAACTATCTCCACACTCCCAGAGTTTGATGCATGAATCACAAGAACCTGCTGGCAAAGTTGTTAAACAAAGTTAGTCACATTTCAGTCATTTGTTGCTGCAGTTTCTTCCTTGAGGGTTCAACATAATAGGTTTTGGCAGAATGTGGAATGCAAGGAAAACTGGATGTGCAATGTGGAATGACAAATTTTAAAGGCAGGTTGCAGAATAATAATACGGCATTGCTTCAGGATTTACTCACTTTGACAGGCAAGGTGCGTAATAGTTTTAAAATTGACGGGGGATTGCAGGATGAATAACAGACAATCACACATTTGTGGATATTACATGGTGAAATTTAACTCTAACCAAGGTGGATCGTGATAAACATTCTGACTGGGGTGGGATGGTGGCACTGACCCAAATATGGTGGTGGATGGATGTGAGATTGAAGAAGTCCTGTTAGACCCTCCTCTTCAGTGACTTAAAACCAATTGAAACAATATACATGCTAAGGTGTTACCTGAGGCCAAGAGATCTGTACTTCGCAAAGATGCTATTGACGTTATCCAACTCTCATCTGGTATGCACTCATCAGAACTGTTATCAGGTTTACAGTGAGCATTTGCAACTGTACACAAAGGCTTCTTTTTCGTCACACTCCACAAAGATAGTGAGCTGTTGGTAAAATTAACTAAATCCATTATCCATATGGCTGTTTTTAGAATTTTGTAACACCGCACAAGATAGCCATCTGACAGACAGTGTGTTCAAATAATTTTGAAGTGGTGTTTCATATTATCAGTTAATATGATTTAATGGAAAGTTTCAATTTTAAGGTACTTGTGTTATGCACTTAGAAGGTTTACAGATGCAAATATCCATTCAAATACATCATGTAAAAATCTTGTCATGTCCGATGCACAGTTACCTTTAACTCTATAAGTTGAAAAATGCTAAAATTGCAGCTAGAATTTGGAATAAAATGTATTAATAAGGATTAAAATTGGCTATGTAACATGTCACACACAAGAGACATTGTCTAATCATGAGACATTGTTTCATATCAACACCTAGAAGAGTGTTGATACAACCACTGGAGTATTGCTGGCAACCTTAATTACATGTAAAGGTGTTTTGAAGTGTGATGAAACAACAGGGTATACTCACCCATCATCTGCACCAGAAACCATGTGCTCATCATTAATTAACTGCACACAATCCAATGACCCTCTGAAGATGAAGTGTGAATAAAATAATTGATTTTACTAGTTTACTGTTCAGTTCATTTAAGACATAAACTTCACATGCTTTTGTAAAGATCAAGTACAAAAATACCAAGTCTGTTACAATGGCATTGAACCAGGAGCTGAAGCCAGTATATATTAAATCCAGTTTCAGGGGCATTGCAGTTAGCCTGATCAGATTTAGGGTTAGTGTTAACTTTCATTTGCACAATCATATAGGTGTAACCCTCAATTAAATGCAGTTCAATTCAATTCTCTCAGAATCCAATTGTCTACTCACTCTATATCAACTATATATACATATATATATATATATATATATATATATATATATATATATATATATATATATATATATATATATATATTGATTTGCCACAGAAACAAAAATAGAATTACAGTACAATCATGATTAATAACTTACAAAAATTAATATGCCAGATTTAAACATTTAGGTAACAAAGTGCCATAAGACACAGCACCACAGAGAATGCAAATAGTTGCTCCTTGCTTCAATTTCAAATCACATGTTCACAATCCAATGAAATATCTTTCTCTCATTATGCAAGCAGAAGACTAGTTAGTCATCTCATTTACTTACATGTTCCCTGGTGCATTAAAAACCAACTGCGACTCCTCAACTACTTTCCACACGCGAAGACTTCGGTCTCTTCCTCCAGCACTCACAGCTCTGTCCCTTGTCAAGCTGTCGATGGCAGTGATGCTGTCTTCATGTCCAAATCTAGCATTTACCAAACAAAACAGAGCAAAGATTAACTAATGGAAATCAACCTGGCCCTATACAAAGAAATCCTGCAGGCTGCAAGAGTAAAAGGCTGAGAATTAACAAAAAAGAAGGGATAAAGCACTTTAAGACTTTTAAGTCACTAACCACAAGTTACAGTTACAAAAATTGACAAATAAGACTTACAAAGTTTCTACATAAGCCATCTCATCCAGATTCCAAATTTTTGCTGTGCGATCATGAGAACAACTGAAAAGCTGGTGAGTTCCCCGTCTAAAAGCCACACCCTAACAAAGAAACACAGCTGCTTTAGACCACAAGTTTTCAATTTAAGTCTAACTAGAAACATTGTCTTCTAAACTCACTGATACTGCATCCTTGTGTCCTTTGAATGTGTGAAGGTGATGAAGTGAGCAAGGATCCCAGATGTGAATTACTTTGTCTCTTCCGCCACTAGCCTTGAACAAAAAATGACCAGATGCTAACACAATCATAAATAAATGTAAAAATCTATACTTCCAAAGGGCCCTCTGCTGCATGCAATTTATCATCTAAAGCTTTCACTATTCAGCAATGTCTGAGGCAGCCATTGTCATAAGGTTTCCTCCTGTACAACATCCAAACAATGTCACGTGTGGTTATGATTTCATTGTTTAAAATATATGAATAATCAAATTAATGGGTTTGAAAACTTTTTTACCACAAATCAATCTCTCCAGCAGACTGAGATGGTAATAAACACAACTCCTCCTCCCCCTAGCTACCAGAATTTATACAATCTTCACCAAATACAAGAAAAAGTTTGCAGACAAAAAATTCTTCTTATTTCTTCTCACCAAAAACTTGCCATCAGAAGTAACAGCAAGACACAGAACATGTCCCTTGTGGCCTTTGTTTCCTTCACTAGCTTTGTGACAGCCTGAGATCTTCCCCTCCTTCTGGCCTGTTTCTATATTCCCTGTCACCAAATATGTAAGCCAGAAAACATCAATCAGACAAAACTTTTCTGAACCGTATTAGCGTCTAAAGAAACTGCTGGGCTACATTGGCAGGCAAGTGAAACACTTACAGGTATTTATCGACTTGAAGTTGATAAATTAAAGTGAACTAACAAGCCAAAGCAATTTAGTGAAGTTGGTGTTTCGAGCCTTTATAGTCCTTCGTCAAAGCAAAGCCAAAGTCACTTTGCTCTGACAAAGGGCTAAAGTTTGATAACTTGCTATGACTGGTTCTTTTACCTTTCTCAGGTTCAAGTTGATAAATAGCTAATAATGGTGATTAGTGGACCCTGTGCAATGTAAAACAATACAGTAATACTGAGCTTAACACGAGCTTGGTTCCAAATAGTTTGCAGCATTTGTTTTAATTTGATATTTGCCACGTGCACAACAAATTAAAAGACTGACAAAACATCAGCATAGCTAACCTGACCAATCAGTTTCAGCAGACCAGACTTAAGACACCATCAACTGACACATACCATTCAGTTGACTCTGAAGATGACATCCGCTCAGGTTGTTGAAATGTCAGTCACCAACAACAGTTCTTTTCAGAACTACCCTCACCTGGACGATCACACCGTAGAAACTATTGATACTCCTGGGTTCAAACCATTTACTATATAGCAGTAAACTGATGTTTTTAAAATAATCATCAATAACTATACACCTCAGCAGCAAAGCAGCATCAGCAGAGTATAAGTACAGGATTGAATAGGAGTATGACTTTTCAAATCTATGGCTGAAATGCTTTCAATTATCACATTTCACACCAATCACAAAAAAAATAGTTTCCTTTTTCACTAGTAAGCAACAGGGAAAAGTGAGGGCCTTGAAAACATCACTAGATTGAAATTCATTAGAGGTCCCCGATGGTGCAATTTCAAGGTTTAACCCAGCTTTTCTTACCCAAGAGGGAAACTCCATACTTTAGAGCTTGATTTAATATATACATGTAGTCATACTTACATTTGATGATGGAGCAGTCTTTTGAAGCAGAAAAAATAAATTTGTCATCAGGTGACACACACAGACATGTGACTGACAGCTGATGACCTCTCAGAACTCTGATCGCAGCAGGAGAGGGCTGTGTGTACTGTTGAGTAAATATTGATAATTATTTTATGCTGACATGTGTACATGTACGTAAAGTCTGTGTTTGAGCCAAGTGTCATATCAGGCCAGCACTGATCCCAGGTTTCTGTACTACCAAGTGACTAGGAGTACTTCTAATTTCTCTGGATGGGATGCTAGTCCTCTGCAAGCCTACCCCCAGCATTTCACATGCCACTAGCCATTTAAACACCTGGCTGATGAGAGAGACACTTGGAGAGTGAATCATCTTGCCTAAGAACACAAAACAGTGAGTCTGAGCAAAGCTCAAACCCAGACTACTTAATCTGGAGACCAGTGCACTAACCATCAGCAAATACACAAGCCTTGGATGGTGCTACTATTAATGTCATGATCATACCTGAGAAGCTATTCTTTTCTGTAATCTGCCTGTTTGCTCGAGCTAGACAATAAAAGCAAGAATGTACATGTATACAACATATATTTAATTCTGATGATTACCATAATGCTACAATATTTCTGAAAGAAATAATGATGCAACCTTAAATATAAATTGTTGTATCCTTTTGTTGTAATTTTTTATTATCTTGTAATTTAAACACTTCATGAGAATATTGAAAAAAAGAGAATACAAAACCAAACTGACAGTCACAGTAAGTTACATGATATCATTGCAGAACTTCTCAATTAGCTGATAAGTGCATGATCGCGCACATCTTCAAGTTTCAATTGACAATTCAGTAGACCTGCAGTAAAGCATGAACTTACTATGTAGAGAAATGGTTGGAGATCATTACCTTGAGGAGACATAAGAATTCCAGTAAAATAAATAGATTACATGTATTTTCATTTGATTTATAAGGGGTGAAAATTGATTACAATGTGCCTTCAGCCTCATAGGCTATCACCTCATAGAAATCAAGAGCACAAAAATAATCTATTTGAGTTGAATACTATTTATACTAAGAATTATGTCTAGATACTTACAACATCCTGTTTAAGTCTGTGAGCAATAGCATCATGATCTATGTCATCTGACTCTTTCTTTTTTTGTTCTGGAAATACATGACACCATTCTCAAGACAAAGTGAATAAATAATGCGAAGACTTGATTTATATACAGTCTCTGCGAATTAGCATAATAACAAAGGACCATAAGTTCTTCAAGTGAATACCTTTGCGCAAATCAAGTTCGTTTGCACATTTAGGAATGGTTTACGTTTTCTTATAAAAAAAATCTCCTAATTAGGCAATCAAATTGCAATTCATGCAAAGGTATTGATAATTAACTCCTCCTTCTAGAAACATGTCAGTCTTGTGGGCAAGTCTATCAATGGCAGTTAATTTACCTTAGTATGTAGATGAGTAGTGTTTCACTTGTTCACCAACACATACATGTACCAACAGTTTCTTCGCTCTTACCTTCACTCTCTAACTGTGCTAAGTATTGCTTGGCAAGACGAAGTCGCTTCTCTTGAGCAGTCTCAACATCCCTCTCCTCTCCCTCTTCAACCATATCTTCCTCCCTATCACTGAAAGAAATGTTGCAATTTAGTGATATTCAGTTGGTAAACCAAAATACCGTAATATTGAAGAACACATAGATCTAAACCAGCACCTACATTAACACAGGCTTTCCATTAAAAAAGAAAAAATCAAGCTTTACTTCATCATTATATTTTTTACTAACGATAACTTAACTGCACTCAGCTAGCCTTAAAGATTTATACTTAAGGGATCACAGTGTAGCTTCAATTGGGCACAACATATTCACCTCTTGCCTTGAGGAAACAAACCCTACTATTATGGACATCTGTTATCACAGACAGAAGCTACATCCCCAACTGAAGCTACAAAAAAGGTATGGAAACAGCTAGGCTGTTATGGACTACCACTAATTATGGAATTGCAGACACTTCAAGTGATCCCAAACTAACATTCTTATTGTTCTTCTCTTGTTGCAACAGACAACTTGGACATACTGAATGACATAATTATACTTCAGTCATGGAATGTTTACTAGTTTGTACTCTGTTTTGACCTATATTATATCATTGTGAATCAAGGTAAATATGTATACCTAGTACAACAAATTAAAAGAAACTGAAAATCTGAAATGTGACACTTTATACTCAAAAATTGAGTGTTTTCATTATATCCCACTATTGCAGACTCTTGCTGTTACAGACACCATAGTCATAGTCATAGCAGTCATAGTAATTTTTCTCGGACAATTCTGTCCAAGAGGGAAAGGCTGATTAATTGAGATTAACCCTATGTGAAGCACCGACCCATGAAACAAGGCCAGACCACAACACCAGGAACTCCGTGCCCTACTCTTTTCGATAAGTGTGTGGGTTCTTTAACGTCCCCTGCTAACCATGTAACACTGAGGATGAAGGAGACAGGGCCTATGCTTTATAATCCTTATCTGAGAAGACTTGAACGTCTAACCATTTGTAGATGTCATTACAAGGGCAGCATATTCTACTCAGTTACATGTATTTTAAGACCCTGAATGTTGGTCTGGTCTGGGGCTGCAACCCTCAACCTCCCGCACTGTCCAAGGAGGAAAGGTGCAACGAGGTCAACCCTGTATGAAGCACCAACCCGTGAAACAAGACCAGACCACAACACCAGGAACTTCATGCCCTACTCTTTTCGTTAAGTGTGTGGGTTCTTTAACGTCCCCTGCTAACCATGTAACATTGAAGATGCAGGAGATTTGACAGGGCCTATGGTTTATAGTCCTTATCCGAACAGACTTGAACATCTAACTATTTGCAGATGTAATTACGAGGGCAGCACATTCTCCTCAGGTATTTTAAGACCCTGAGTGCTGGTCCGCACAGTAGACTGTGGCTCTCTACCAACTAAGCTAACCAGGCGGTGCTGACACCAAATGACGGTCCCAAGGGTGTCTTCGCTATGACGAGAGTTGACTGTATAACAAAACGCCAGTTAAGTAAGCTACAATACACTTAATAAGCTTAAATACATTAGGCAAGCACAGTAAGAGAGCCAGTGAGAAGAATTTTTACCTTGGAATGTCTGAATCACTTCCCAGTTCATCTTCATCTATGTATTCAACCTTCTTCGATGGCTTTTTGCTCTTTTGCTTCTTAGTTTTGGATCCCAACACCTACGAAATAAACGTTGTAAAACCACGTGAGCACGCAACTCGTATCTGCTTCTATGAACTGAACGGCTTACAGGTATACATAGTGTTAAATTTACTTCAATATTAGACAAATGCAAACGATTATTTCAACATGCATACTAGGCAGAATGTGAGACTTTACCTGAGATGATTTAGCTTGTCTTTTCCTTGGCTTCGACGAAGAACCTTTCTTGTCCGCCAAGAAAAAGCCCGACATTTTGTTTTTTATTGCCGAGAGAAACCTGGAAACTGGAGCCCAGAGTCTCTCGAGTTCGGTCAGCGGTTGGTCGCCGGAAGGTATCTTGTTCGTGTCCTTCGTGTCCTTCGTGTCCTTCGTGTATCAGGGGCCTGTTCACATGGAATTGGGGGACCTCGGGCAGGTGAGGTACCCCGCCTTGGTGGGGTAACCAGTCTATCCATACAATCTCTCTTTTTTTTCTTGATCGTGTTCACATGTTAGGTGGGGTACTCCACCAAGGCGGATTACCCGGAGTTTTCTCCAGGTGAAAGCTGCGGAGTGGGGTGACCCGCCTAACCGGGGTAATCAAATCACTGCGCCAAAGCCCGCCAAAACACACGGAAGAAGAACATGGCTGCAAACCGCTACGCATGCAGCGAGACTTTCACAGGCATTCTCAGTATATACAGAACTAACAGGAACCTGACTTTCAGAATTTGAAAATAATGAACAAGTCATCGAAACGTCATTCGAAATTATTATCGCTGATTTTTACTCTTAATTGTTTTACAACATTGCAGGGGGAAGACTAAGCTCACTACAAAGTGGCAAAAATTTCAAAGTGCGACAGTTGAATTTATTGCAAAGTGCGACAGCTTACTTTATTACAAAGTGCGACAGTGTCTTATTACAAAGTGCACCAGCTTTTTTATTACAAAGTGCAACTTGTATTGTCAATATAGAGTGTGGCAGGTGTTAAGATTTTATTACAAAGTGCGACTATTATAACAAAAGTGCGATAGAAACAAAGTCTCAGTCAATACCTGTATTATTTCATATCTTTCTATTTCTTTGCATTCTAGATATACATCGACCTTTTCCCCTCCAATTCTGTCAGATCAGCCACCCAGCTTGATTAACTTCTACAGTCAGTCTGGGTGAAATTTTGCTGGTATTCCTATTTCCCCAATGATTTTGCAAGCTAAAGGAATATAAAGCCAACGTATGTTTTTGTCATTGCTTTGTGCTTTGGTTAGATTTCTAGTTCACTTTTACCGGCGAAAATGTTGTTGGTGATATTTGTTTCTTATAAACAAGAAAAAACTGAGAAAAGACTTTAATTTGCTTCAGTGGCAATTGTTTTGACAATGGTCATAAATCTTTTTTTTTTTTTTTTTTTTTTTTTTTTAAATTTTGTTCTGCCACCAGAGAATCTCAGATTAAGGGATCTATTTATTTAATTTATTTCTGATAAACTAGAGAAAAGAAAAGAATTAAATCCCTACCATTTGCTTTAGTAACGATACTTTTAACAATAGACATGAACCTTTTTGTTAAAAAAGACTTTAGATCTGCCGCCAGAGAATCTCAGATTAAGGGATCCATTTAATTGAGTAAAATTTGTTTCTTATAAACAAGAAAAAAGAAAAGACTTTAATCTCCATCATTTGCTTCAGTAAGGATACTTTTAGCAATAGTCATGAAGCTTTTAAAAATAATCATAATAATAAATGAACTTTGTTCTGTCACCAGGGAATCTCAGATTAAGGAATTTGTTTAACTAAGTAAAACCTTAGAAGATGTTTGGAAGAATCGAGAAGCAAAACATTTTGTATTGTTAAAGCGATGAAGGTCGACTCTCAGCGGGTACACACGTATTCTTTCTATTCCTTAAAAATTTCACAGTTTCTCCATTGTTCCACATTATATTAATATATTCCGTTGTTCAATAAATTTTATTGCCAAGCCTCTAATTCCTAGTTGAAAGATCCCCTGATCCCTCAAATTACTTCAAGAAATATTCTTTGTTCCCTTGAAATCAGTAAATTTTCAGGTTTCCTTGTTCCTCACAGATAATTAGTTGAATTTAAGTATCGATCAATGGAAGTCGTCAATTATTAATCACAAAAAATCATAAGCATATCTAAAAGGTTGGCAGTATATTTAATCCAACTTATTCAAGCTCCAACGCACTTCTACTTCGGTTCTTTCGTAAAGGAACCCTGTAGACTCGAATTTCCAGTCAGGGAATGATTCGGTCGCTAATTCGTTCATGCACAAAAATTAGGTTATAATATCACCGAAATTCTCTCCGACCACGACTCTGATGTAGCTGTAACTAATGACCATGTTTAGTTTATTTACTCGAGCAGAGATTCTCTTTCTTGTTTTCAACGCCATCTCGGTTTATCAAGCAGCAAGTGAAGCTTACATGGATGGCTCCAAAGCCTTGAAGCGAGATGCAGGGGAAGGTGTGGCTTACGCTAACTTTGCAGCACACAAGTTTCGTTACCTGAACGTAACCCCTTTGGATTCAACTACAGTGAAAGAGCCTCCAGAGTGCAGTTTTCTTTGTGTCAATCACTCGTCGTGTTTTTCAACAAATCTGGCGGCATTTCGTGACCAAGAAGGAAAGATTAAATGTGAACTGTTACAAAGTGATAAGTACAACAATTCCAACAAGTTTCTTGAGAGCGTAGCGTACCATCACCTCAGCATAAAGGTCAGAAAAGCAGCGTCTATAAATATCACCCCCGATTTAGAAAGAGGCTAATCAGAGATTATCTACAGAAAGGGAATCCTTATTTCTTATCTTTATAGCATAGTACGTGTTTCAAAATCGAGATCTTCTGAAATTACCATCTTCGTTCATTTCACTTCAGCTGGAAAAACCTTCATAAAACGACATTTTTTCTATCAAGGGAAAGGGCGTAAAGTTACTTTTGATAAATACAGGTGAAAAGGCAAATGAAATGTTGTCACTACGTTTAATTTTTAGTCTTCATTGAATAATTGCAGTCTTCAGTTTGTAATTTTCAGTAATAATCAGTCTCTCTTGAAACGGCACAGGTTAAGTTAGTGAGGGAAATAAAGAAAATATTATGAAACTAGGGCAGTGATAAATGATTTTTTTTGTTCTTCAACAGAGTCCTTGTTCCAGTGGTCCTTGTATGAACCAAGCAACCTGTGTGGCCAAATACGAAAACAACGACTACCAGTGCACATGTGCTTTAGGATATGCTGGGAAGTATTGCGAAATAGGTAGTTTACAATAACTGTCAAATTTATGACACGCTCATTGGTCATTTTAAATTTTTATAAGACTTAATCGTTAAATTTTCGTCTGCAAGCCAGGCTATTGGAAAGCGAGACATGTTAAAGTTTCTGTTTTATTTAATTTTGCTGCGCTCAGTGGCTGTGTCCAAAGTACTTTACGTGACGTTAATAATAGCAGATTTGCACTTTGTCATCATTTGACTACTACTACCAGAATTCCTTTCGTTTTTTCTTTATTATTTAAATTTTGAAGTCCCAGTAGGGTTTAAATAACAATTGCCCTAATCAGCATAAGAAACAGACTGAAGTAAAGGATTCTGGTAGTTGTAGTCAAATGACGCCATCATGCAAATTGCCAATTCAGGAGATATATATTGAAGAATTTCCGGATGGAATAAAGGTTACTTATAGAAAATCTTTCTCTGGCATTTCAATTTTTAGTCCCTGCACGTCAGGCGTAGTTGGAAGTCAGTATGACAGTGAGCGTTTCGGGATCGTTTTCCCTAAAACAAAATGCAAGTCCTCTTGTCCCTCTACCCAGTGAAGGCCTTGCTCAATAGTTTGGGTTTATTTGTGATTGCCAGTTTTTAATGTTTCTTTCCTGTTACCGAACTATCATAAATTTCGTCATAACATTGTCAAAGCAGTCTGCGGATCATGCGATTTCTCTTGCTTTGTACTCAGGTCCATTGCTTACCTGCCAAGATATAAAGAATCATAGTCTTTCTAAGGGGGATGGATTGTACTGGTTGGACCCGGATGCAGGAAGCCATTCAAATGCATTCCTGGCCTACTGTGACATGACGTCATACAATGGAGGATGGACCATGTGTTACACTACTGATGAATATGTCAAACCCAAGACTGAAGTCACATACAGCACTCAGTTTCCTTATGGAAGTGACGGCTATAGGACCAACTGTAACAACATCCCTGTAAGTTTGCAAACTTTCGGTGCATGTGAACTTTGGAAGCTTTGATTGTTGAAATCCCCAATTTGGGGCCCAAAAGTGGCACAGATATGCCTCACTCACCCTTAGGATCACATTAGGCGATTGAATGCGTTGCGCCTGTCCCCGGTACATACATGCGCATGCCTGAAAGGGACAGAAAGTACAAAACCTCGAACGTCCGCGGTTAACTCAGTCCACTTTATCCGAGTATTATTTTTTACACCATTAAAACATGAGGGGGCGAAGAATTTCATAGCCAAAACTATGTATTTACCTTCAAGCATGGCACAAAGTTTTCTCCGTTGAAACCCTCCTTTTCGAGCCACAATCTTACAAAAGAGCGTGTCGCTTGACATCTATTATCGCTGTCCACCATGATTTCCAGACAACATGTTAGATATTTCAATGGTAGCAAAAATCGATCGAAATCAAAGCAATAATGGAACCCTTGGAACCCCTCGATCATTCACTGCTTCCATAGCACTTCCTACGCAACTTCGGGTTTTCTTGAATTCAGCTAACACACGGTTTAAAGACCATCAGAGCAAGTTGTAAAACAAAAGGAAAAATATGCATATGAAGCACGTAAAGAATGAATGATTGAAGAAATAATAATAATAATAATAATAATAATAGTAATAATAATGATAATAATAGTGATAATAATAACAGGAATGGATGAAGGAAGGAAGGGATGAGTGAGTGAATGAATGACTAACTGTCTAAGTGCTTTGTTTTTACAAAAATGTTACAAACTGGCAGCTTTAAATGTTACATTGACCGTAATGCCTGAAAACTCCTTTTCCTTCCAACAATTTTTCCCTTACGATTTGTTAAGTTTACAGAAATAATGTTCATCGATCACCAAACGGAAGATAGAGCCTGCTTCAAGCGACGTGAGAGTCAACCCATTATGGCCACTGAGAATTATGGGAAAACTGCCGATACCTTTGGCTTGTGGGACAGTGTGGGAACAGACAACGCTTACTCCTATCAGCTGTTAATCTGCGATCACTCATTCTACTCCGGCTTCTTTGTTTCTGGTTTCACGAGTAATTGTTTCAAGTTCTGCGGTTCGTGGTGCGGTGATATATACTCGCCATTTTTCCGTACAGCATCAACTAGCCCCTCTTACAAGGGTGTGGCCTTTAACATCAATGGTCATAAACCATTGGACAACAGGCTAATTAGTGTCGGTGTGCGATGACATGATTGAAACATCAGCTTTGTCTGTTGTAATTTCCATATCAATCTTGCCCATTCTTGGTTTATTTATTCAGTTTATTTAACCTTTTAGATTTCCTTCGATTTGAAGGCAATTTTATACTGAAATTCTGCTACAAGCCGAAAAACTAGAAAATGTCACCTTATGAAAGTGGACTAATAAATCCTTTGTTCAATGGTATAGAGCGGTTTTCATTTGAGTGTCGAAAAGTAATTGGTTTTGCTCTTTCCACGCTACACGATTGGCTTAAAAAACTCGCGCCACTTTTTCATCCAATCAGAAGTACGACATAAACCAATTGTGACGCGTCCGCATGCATTTCCCGCTCTTCACGTCAGCCACACTGATGTAATTACTTCGAACTTTGATTGGTTCACTGCATTGCCTGTGTCCTTTGTGATTGGCTAGAGTGATTACGTTGGTTTTGGCTATACGACATTCAATTGAAAACCACTCTAACACGCGCCGACATTTTGCTCCCTGTTTGTATTTTTCCTCGAAAATATACCCGCGCGTAAATAGGGAGTGTGTTATACGCGGGTGAAGATAATGATTTTATTTCGAGTGTTAAAAACAATATTTTACGAACGAGCGCAGCGACATTCACCCTTGAATAAGCAATTTTATTATATGGCTGAACCGGTCTGGGATGAAAAGGAGAATCCTGATTGACTCCCTCAGCGGTCGGAATTTTGCAATACGGACCGCTAAGATGGACCGGCTCACAAACTGATTTCGGAAAATTACGCTTTTAATTCATCAAACAAAATAATCAGTTTATTTCTTAAGTATAAATCATTTTACCTTATTTTTGGAGGACAATTTCAGTTAAATGTTGACAAAAGCGACGTGAGAAACGTAAATACATGCTTACCTGTCGCGCGCGCGTTTACCGAGAAATGATCGCGGGGATGCTTTAAAAAGTATAAAAAGATTAAAAAAAGCCATTACAATAAATACTTTTTTGAACTAGCTTGTGCGGTCCATATTGAAGAATACTGGTCTCGATCTTTTTTGGCAAGTTTAAGGGGCCCTGTCTGCGGCTCTGTCCATAAACCTGCAAAAAAAATAATAACTCGACCAATATTTCTTCAATATGGACCTCACGCTAGTTCAATAACATTTATATTTCATCTCATTATGGATTCGTCAGCGTCCTATTTCCAACCGGGATACTCAGACGAATTTTTACTCCCATTGTCTCGTTGTAAACAGCTTTAATTCAGTTCCTTTCTTTGCAGTTATTAAAATTGTCAGTAATCGATTCATAGCGCTGAATAAAAAGTAGTTAGTAAACAGACAAAGTTAATTTATCCAGTGTAACAATCATGCCGTGATTGGTAGAATTTCCTGCCAGCCTATTGGTGGAAAGTGACCATCATCAATCACTGTGAAGTCGGTCCATTTAAAACTTTCAAATATGACTTATAAAAGTATAATGTAGACAGAACTCTCATATCAGCAGAAAAGTTTTGGTTTGCCTTAGTCAAGCCTTGGATTCAATCAGTTTTCCCACCTGAATCAAATAACACAATACACAAAATTTTGCACCACGGAAAACAGTTTGTAAGAATGGAGCCTTTCTATCTTGTTCTTGTTTTCATCACCATCTCGGTTTATCAAGCAACAAGTGAAGTGTACATCGATGGTTCCAAAGCTTTGAAGCGAAATGCAGGGGAAGGTGTGGCCTACGCTAACTTTGCAGCGAACAAGTTTCGTTACCTGAACTTAGCTCCTTTGGTTTCAGCTTTAGTGAAAGAGCCTCGAGAGTGCGGTAAACTTTGTGTCGATCACTCATCGTGTTTCTCAACAAACCTGGCGGCATTTCGTGATCAAGACGGAAAGATGATATGCGAGCTGTTACCAAGTGATAAATACAACAATTCTAACAAGTTTATTGATAACGCAACATTCCATCACTTGAGCATAAAGGTAAGGGAACAATAGTTCCGAATAAAATTGTAGCAATAATTTTTCAGTTGTAAGTCAACAGATGTCAGTACAAAAAGCGATACTTTTTTCACTGACTTCTAGACTATGGGAGACTGTCATTAAGTACATGATTTTGAATTGGAGAGATCTTTACCTTTACCATTGTCAGGTGATCAATTTAGCATTTCGGATTGAGAATAGTTACTTCAGTATACGTATCCGTTTGACTGTCTTTAAGGTTATGAAAAAACTTTGAAAGTCAAGAGTTAAGTTTAGAAAGCTGGACGATATTATTTGCGTTTAACTTGTTTTTTTAACTTGTTTAGTTTTGCTTTAGTAGAGTCCGAATCTCGTTCATAAATATTTAAGTGCTAGGTCCTAAAGAGTTTCATGGCTCCACAGGGCTCTGACGAAAAAACTATAGGCCCCCCAGGAAGCCAATTAAATTGCTGCAGAAAGATATATAATTAAAACTTTTGTTCGTGTTGAGGGAAGGAATGAGTTTTGAGTTTCGGACTCGTGAAAAGAAAAACGTTAGGGCTTCGAGCAGAAAAAAAAAAGATCTTACGCACTGTAACGAGCACGTGATTTCTCACCGAATTTCCCTTTATTTGCCAATGAATTTAAAGAGCAATTCTCCAGGAAAGTGAAACAAAGTTGGAAATGAAAATTTTTAACCCCCCTTCATTTTCTGTGTGGAGGTAGGTTACCTGGGGGATGAACAAAAACAACCATATTTGGATCGGCAGGTGTGTCGTTGCCATAGTAACCGCACTTGATCACGTCGGCCTGAGGACTATGTTTTGACCAAAAAATTCACTCTCAAGAAATGAAAATAAACGAGTCTGGTTCTCGGGTGCATGGGAACCCATTCAAATGAAATTCATACAGATGGTAGAGGCTCTCTTCCAGTTTATAAAATTCGCCGTAAAGTACTTTGGGTTTTATAAACAAGAAGAAAATGCTCGTCTTACTATGTTCCCTGTCAGCCATTTAGACAAGCAGGAAAAACAAGCACAACCATATTCGTGATTTCTCCGAAAGTACTCTTTCCCAAAAAAAAAAAAAAAATTAGCAGCAGAGCTTACATAGATGTTGAAGTTTCTAAATATCATAAAATCTATTTGGGGAAAATTATATTCTGGCCATGGGTGTTGAAGACATCCGAGGCAAGTTGCAAAAAATTGCAAAATTGGAAATTTTGAGGGCTCTAGTATTTGGCTAGAACAGGCTTTAGATAGAAAATATCAGCTTCATAAGTATTTTCTATCATCTTATCTGTTATCTACATTTGACTGATTAGGTTTTGGCCAACGAATTTGATGAAATATAAATTGAAACAAAGCCTACTTTGTAACTTTTGGGAATTTCTTCAGGATGCTTTTGTCGTATAGTATGGGTCTCTCCTCGGTTCGCTCGCTCCATTTTGTTGACCAAATCTTGCACAGACTCTAGCAGATAGGTCAAATCTAACTGGCTAGCCTCACCGAACATCATCTTTTAGACCACAGGTGATGATGCATTAACCCGAATAAAGAACAGTCAAACAGGTCAAACACAGTCGTGTGTCGAGTATCGAAATAATTCATCAATATAATCCATCTGATCCTCCAGGAAGTTAAATAGATGCATCAAGATCACAGCTAAGCAAATGCATGTCTGCAGCGATTCTGAATTAAGTCTTTGGCTAAATCGGATGTACTTTTAAAATGCGATATACGTGCTTTTTGTTTGTTTGTTTTTGTGGCTTCAGATAAAGCGACATTGTCGCAATGGCATTGTCTCTTCTTTAGATATTTTTGGTACAATATATCATTGATAGAGGGATAAAAGGACGACTTTTGATCCGCTTTTATGACTGTTTTACAGTGGTCAAAAAAGAGGACAAAAGAAAAGCGCTTCACTTATCGTTTTACGCAACCTGATTGCCTCCATTGGCTTTACTACACTGGATCAAGTTTATATGAGAGAGGACACCATTTATCATCTATTGGTTTAGCTACAGTAAATCCAGGAGTACTGACAGGTGTTAAAATATGTTCAGGTTTTCGTTAACAACAAATGATGTGCAGGCTTGAATGAGAACAAGGAAGTTAGTTTTTTCTAAGAACTCTTGGACGTTCTAACTCTAAAAAAAAAAAGGAAATTCATGCTGTGCGTGCCAAAAATGCAGATTGCACTGATACCCATTCAACGAAAAATAAAATTCAACGTGGGGCCCCGTGATACGTATGAATCCGAGTTAGACTTTCCACCTAAACATTGCAACCTTGTTCCTAGTTTCCCAGGGTATGAGATTGCTCAACGTTTAATTTTCCTTTGATGCTTTTATTCGGTTTTTCGGTTTTGGTTTTTTTTTTTTTTTTTTTTTTTTTTTTTGTCGTTTTGGCTTTCTTCACCATTGCCATTGTAACACAACCCCATTACACAAGAGGATATCATTACACTCTCATCCTGTGTTACATCCCATTACATTGTATTACATCCGTTCAGCAGTCGTGCTTCTCGCACTTCCGGCCTACGCTTTCAGTGTATTCACCTTTCTTGCTTATCGACTATCGTAGAATCTGACTCGATTTTAGCCAAAGACGTTACTTTGGATTGTTCAGGCATGCGTTTGCTTTGCGGTACATTGATCTCGACACATTTACATTACTTCCTGGTTGGATAATATTGATGAATTTAGGTGCTCGACGGCAGAAATCGCAAGTATTACGACCATGTTTTGACCTTGTCAACTGTTCTTTGTCAAGTGTATGCGCGCTACTTGTATCATCATCTCTGGTCTGAAACACGGCAAACTGGATATTCGATGGGAGTAACCGTTAGATTAGAGTCTGCGCTAGATTTGGCCGAGAAAATGGAGCGAGCGAAGAAGAGACACTGAAGAGAACCACGCGACGAAAGCATCCTGAAGAAATTCCCAGAACCTTCAAGGTAGGTTTTGTATCAATTTATCTTTCATCAAATTCGTTGGCCAAAACCTTATTAACTAAATGTAGGTGACAGACAAGATGATAAAAGATACTTTTGAAGCCTGTTTGAGCCAAATACTAGCGCCCTCAAAATTACCAATTTTGCAATTTTTTGCAATTTGCCCCAGGTGTCTTCAGCACCCATGGCCAGAATATAGTTTTCCCCAAATTGATTTTATGAAATTTAGAAACGTCAATATCTGTGTAATCTCTGCTGCTAATTTGGTTTATGTGGAAAGAGAACTTTCGGAGAAATTACGAATATGGTTGTGCTTGTTTTTCCTGCTTGTCTAGATGGCTGACAGGGAGCATAGTAAGATGAGCATTTTCTTCTTGTTTATAAAACCCAAAATATTTTAACGGCGAATTTTATAAACTGGAAGAGTGCCTCTACCATCTGTATGAATTTTATTTGAATTTGTTCCCATGCATCCGAGAACCACACTCGTTTACTTTTACCTTTTGAGAGTGGAACTTTAGCTCAAAACATGGTCCTGAGGCCGACGTCAGCTAGTGCGGTTACCATGGCAACGATACATCTGCCGATCCAAATATGGTTGTTTTTGTTTATCTCCCAAGGTAACCTACCTCCACACAAAAATTGAAGAGGGGTTAAAATTTTTCATTTCCAACTTTGCTTCACTTTCCTGGAGAATTGCTCTTAAGAACTATAGGGAAAAAAAATCGACCATATTTATATTTTCCATGGACGATGGTCGATTGTTAACTAAACATACGTTATATGCAGGCTACTGTTGAAGCACAGCTGATGTATACATAATTGAACAAAGGGTTACCTTTCGAATATTCAGAAATTAATATTTTGTGTTTTACCCTGCCTGTTTCATTCTAAGTCTGGAGGCAATCAGTAATTTGCTGGACTTTTAGCAGGAAAATGAATCGAAATGCATGTATTAAGGTGATATGGTACCCTAGAATGGACCAAAAAGTTTGTTTAAATATGATGAAGAAAGATCAATTGTGTGCTATTTCACTCAAGGAGATAAATTAAATTTTGAAAGTTTTACTCAAAATGGTTGCTATGGAAACCAGCCACAGCCTTTTGGGGTAGTGTTTTACGGTATTGACGCCAACAGTTCTTGCTCTTTCACACAACAAGATTTGATTTTCAAACAAGAATATCTTGTAAGTTTCTGTTTCGTTCCATGCAATAAACTAAAGTTTTGACAGTTAACTCTTGTTTTCAGTGCTTTCTGCAGGCTTTATTTGGAAATAACCTTATTTTGCACCAAACCCAGTACACAAATTATCTAGTGTCACGTGACAGACATTAAAATGTTATGATTTTTTTTAGTATATTGCATCACGACACCACTGGTCTTTGATTACCCCAAATTTCAGGAATTTCTCTTAAATACCTTCCAAAGTAGAAATGTTTGCGTGAAGTCAGTTGGTACAAAAGTAGACAGTTGAGAAAAATGCAGTTAAAGTTTCTTACATGATGGATTAAGCATTTGACAAGCCAAACATTGCAGGGGAAAGGTGTAGATTGAATCTCCAGGGAGGGGGGGAGGGGTAATGGTTGTTCTATTTTGTAAAAAGTTTCTGTAGTTGTAGGAAATGTTCCTTTTCATAAGGAAATGAAGGAGCCTGTGATGGTAAATCAGGCAAAGCTTTTCCCAAGTAATTATACCAATCGAGTCGTGCATCTCTTTACAGCTTTACTACAAAGTATCGTTCATATATGTTAAAACTAATGTATATTTTTGGTCATGTTCTTACTGTAAACAGCCGTTGCTATGGCCGTTGCTACGTAAAAAAACTTATACCACTGTGTACTTTCCTTAAATTTCACACTTACCTAGAGGTAAATTCAGCAAGATTGTTTCAAAATGTTTTTAACAAGTGTTCAAGGGCCTTAATCTTGTATTTTTTCCAAAAATGGAATTTTTCATGAACATCGCCATATTTTTGGGTATATACCACCTTAAAATAATAGTTTAATATCCCATATAGTTTATAATACATCTTTGACCAAATGAATCTGTTTTTTTTTTTATGTTGAAACAGAGCCCTTGCTCCAGCGATCCTTGTTTGAACCAAGGAACTTGTGTGGCCAAGTACGAGAACAATGACTATCACTGTGCATGCCCACCAGTATTTGCTGAAAAACACTGTGAAATAGGTATTTATAACTATTTTTTTTCAAGTGGTTTCTTGTTAACTTATATCTTCTTAACTTGTCCAGAAACGTCTGTGCTGCATGAATTAGTGAGTTAGACAGGCTCAGATTTCAAATCTCAGTGATTTTTTTTCTCCGATTTGCTATTAGCACCACCGGTTGACTGTCAAGATATAAGGAATCAAGGTCGTTCTGAGGGTGACGGCTTGTACTGGTTGTACCCGGATGCAGGAAGCCGTTCAAACGCATTCCAGGCCTACTGTGACATGACGTCATACAATGGAGGATGGACCATGTGTTACAGTACTGATGAATCTGCCGAACCCAAGACTGAAGTCACATACAGCACTCAGTTTCCTTATGGAAGTGACGGCTACAGGACCAACTGTAACAACATTTCTGTGAGTTATTTGTGCTTTTCTTTTCTCTGCTTTATGTGTATTCGTGCAACTTAACTAATGTGAGTTTGTACTTCGAAATACATACCTACTGTTCAATACTTAGTAGTACCTTTCACATTTAATTAAAGCCATTTGAAGTAAGAGAAATGTTGAGCTGCCCGAGAGTATTATCCAGTTTTAGTATCTCTACTAGCGTTCTATTACTAATGCCTGATTGGCTACGCTACTATTGCTTTTATAATATTAACCTCGTCATGAATTGACAAACCCCTTGACTTCCATGAATTTATTATATTTCTGATTTTTTTCAGCCTTTGCTTAAAGTTTTCTTGACTAGTATCTGTACATCATATGTAATGAAAATGCCTAAAACCTTTCTATTTGACTCCAAGTGGTTCATCTTCATAGTTTTGGAGAGAGCCGATCCACGTTGCTTCTGTTTTCGCAACGTTAAGTTTTAGCCCAGAGACTTTCTCAAAACAACCTAGCAATACAAACAAAGCTCGCGCAAAATCTAAATCTGATAAGACAACAGTTGCGTCATCAGCGAACTGCAGCAGTTCAGTTTCTAAATCGTTTATTTTTATTCCTTTAATATCGTCTTGGTCCGTATAGCAATCGCTAGGATTTCAACCGCAGTGACAAAAAGGTAGGGTAATAACGTTCTCATTCCAAGCAGGAAATGAATATTTCTTTAATGAATAGCTATTGTATTCTTTACCTATAGTTCAAAGAAATTATGTTCATTGATCACGAAACCGGAAACAAGACCTACTTCAAGCGACAAACCAGACAGACCGTGAAGGTTGCTGAGAACTATGGGAAGGCTGCTGTTACCTATGGATTGTGGGATAGCGTGGGAGCAGACGAGGCATTCTCTTACCAGCTGCTCATCTGCGATAAGAAAAGCAGCTCGACGATGAAATACTCTGGCTTCTTTATCTCCGGTTACACAGGTGAATGCTACAAGACCTGTGAAAATTGGTGCGATGATAAAATCTCACCGTACTTTCGTACATCGAGCAATAAGAACGGTTACAAGGGCGTGGCATTCAACGTCAATGCTCATGACCCAAACGAAGTCAGCAACAGGCTTATTAGTGTCGGCCTGCGCTGAGATGTAATTGAGCCAGTGTCAATGCTCTGACATTGCTTGAATATGCGTATTAATGTAAGTTTTTAACACATCGACACAAAATCAGGAGAGAAAAGTTTTCGTTTTAAATGTGATTCTTATTGTTAAGGATATTCTCCAAAATAACGATAAATAAATAAAGCATCTCACATCTGTGATAATTAAGGGAATATTACCTCGTAGAGATCATTTTGTATAACCGGGCAGGGAAAAATAAAAAGCACTTTTTTGATTGACATGATTCCGTGTGTTTCTTGTAGCCGTCCAAGTGGGGACGCTCGTCGTACCATTTAGGGGTTAAAAAGTGGTTTTGGTAACTCTTAGGGTGCTCATCCTCAACAAGGTACCTTTTAGGGTATTGAGGCGAAAAAAAAAATATGACAGGGGATAATGTGTTGTTTCACTGAGAGAATTGGCACCTCTCATGGCTGGAAAAAATTTCAAGCCACGCTCACAAAACAGGATCTTAGTACCTCTTAGGGGTTTTTCTCATAAGTTCCGAGGAGCACCTCAGTTGTATGAGAGTCCCCCTCCCGGGCAAAGAATCCTTATTTATTCATGCCACCACTACTGAATCCCTGCTATTCCCGATCTATTAACTGACTTACAACTACATGAAATGGATAAGAGTATCTGACATCTGATTAGAGGTTTTTGTTGGTAAGGTATACAGTCCGGGATCGTTATCAGATTTGATAACCATGTGACGTCACAACATGGCGGCCATTTCAAAAACCGGGAATTTTCGTATTCACTTCGCTTTGCTCGTTATTTGTTCGATTATACTCGGGTAATTTACCCATAATTCTATTCGATAATTACCAGAAAAGAAGGAGCCTCGCGTGTTTTGAAGATGGCGGTTGAAGACCAGCGTAAACGATGTAAAATGCTACTCGTAAAGTGAAACAGCGCTTGCAATTTTGCATCCAAACCAGGTATGTTTTTCATTTTGTCATTAGATTTAAGTTACTTGGAGATTTTTGCGAAAGTAACAAAAAATATGTCGTTAATCTTCACGCCATATTCTTGGGATTTAACGTGTTTGTAGTGTTGTGCACGATCTGTGAAAAAAGTGCGCGGGGGTATTTTGATTTGCGATGTGTTGTTCGTAACGGCGGCCATATTTACAGCTGTAATTGATGTGTTCCTAGGTATTGAGATGGCGGATGCTGGTACCCATATAATCAAAATAGCAACTAAGTAATGTAAGTAACTTACATAAATCATCTAAGCCCCTTCAGAAAAAATTATAGCTCTTAGTGAGTCGCTCGATTCATGGTACGGCAGTCCAGGTGGTCGGGAAACCACTTGCGAATCTAACATTAGTTGTTTATTTTCTTTTGAAGGGTTACTGTGCTGAACGCTCAAAGTATAAGAGATCGTTTTGTTTACTCTATCATTGCAGCTCTGTTTAGTTTTATTATCGTTTCTATCGTTTCATTGTTCGTGCCCTTTAATCATTAATCAGAGCGTTTTATATCATGTGATTTAGCTATCAATTTACTTTAAAAGCCAGTCGCTTACATAACTCACGCAGTCATCTCAGTATCGGGGTCATCCTAGTGTTTAGGAGTCAGGAGTTTGAGTTATTTTCTTGGAGTCTATGTGTTTACCTCGCTAACGCAGGATCAGACGTGAGTTTCTATTGTACATATTGATCGCTTTTGTGCTTTTTATGATTTCTATTTTCGCTTGTTATTTATTTAGGTTCGTTTCTGATTACGCAATCAAATTTGCCTTGTAGTTTTCACCGCACGTGTACGATAGCTGATTCATTAAAGTAATTTAAAAATCAAGTTTTGTACGCTGTGGTTGACGCTTACCGTTCCCCATGTACTTGGGTACGCGACAGTGAAAAGTCTGAGCGATCGACGAAAGGAGGTAAGCCGTATCTTACTATTTAAATACGGAGCCAGCAACGATGGCAAGCCGAGATGCAGAACCGCCAAATGTCGGCGGAACCAATGAGACCGGAGCTAGAAGTAAAAGGGGAATAAAATTGACACCGAAGGCCCTGCAAAACGCCGTTGAAGATAAACGAAGGGAAATTACGAAATCTCGTAAAAGGCTCCTTAGTGTAATGAAATCAGTAGAAGAGTTAAGCGAGGACAGCGAAATCGAGACCGTCGCGCGTGAACTCGCAGTCGCCTCGGAAGAATTCGGAAAGCTGTTGAAGGAGTTGCTTGACCTGTACGGCCAAGGTTCACACGAAGATCACGTAGGAGAAGCTCACCTCGATGAAGAGAACCATATCTTAGAAAGGGCCCTCTTACTTGTAGAGAAGTTAAAAAATAGAATTAGTAGACAATCCAGCAAATTGTTGGAGTTACGATCTGTCTCTTCTCGTCACTCCTCGCGCCGTTCATCAGTCTCGAAAACTAGCAGTACAATCGCTAGGTTGCGAGCGCTAGCCGATGCTAAAGCAGCGAAAGAAGAAGATCAATACACGCGGCTAATAGCGCAAAAAGAACTCGAGCGCAGGACGCGCGACGCAGAGGCAGAAAGAATTCGTCAACAAGAGAATGCACGGTTTGAGTCCGAGATGGCGATCTTAGGAGCGGATAAAAAAGCCGCGATAGCAAATGCTAAGCTCAAAGTTTTTGAGAACGCCCTATTGGAAGAAGACTTAGAAAGGGAGTCAGAATTGCCAGAGTTCAAAGTTCCCAAAATTAAGACAGAGCAGCGCACTTCACAATGGGTTCACTCTTCTCCCACGCCTGACCCCCTACCCACGGGAAACTCATTTCGCCACGAGCGCGAACATGATCCGCTAAGCGCGTCAGAGACAACAAAGCCACTATTGTCCGCCGCCCCAAAATTAAAGACATCGGAAAAAACACCTCAACAGCGAATTCCCCTTCTTCCAAACCCAGATCCGCCAGACCAGAATTTAACTAACGAAGATCACAGAGAGCATCGAAACACTGCCTTCCATCGACAGCCACTCATAGCTTCAACTCCGTTCAAAGATATGACCGGAAGTCAGCTAATTGACTCTCTCACAGTCGTGAACCAACAAATAGTAGCTGGTCTGGCTAGGCAAAATCTCCCGAAATGCCAACCTGATGTGTTCTCGGGGGACCCTACCCTTTTTCACCCTTGGAGGAGTGCCTTTAAAGCCATGCTAATGGATACTGATGTGTCCCCAACTCAGGAAATTAACTACTTAAGAAGTTTCACTAGCGGAGCACCACAGCGCTTGGTTGACAATTACAGAAAGCGACAAATGCGCGATCCCGTCGCGTTGCTAAGGGATTTGTGGGCGGAACTTGAGAAGCGATTTGGAAGCGCTGCGGTTATCAGTAACAAACTGCTAGAGCGCCTGCGAAACACAGTGACGTTCAGCGAGCACGAAAACGATAAACTGCAACAGTTCGCAGATCTTTGTGCTGACATCGAAAGTCAAGTGACATTTCTCCCGGGACTCGCATGCCTTAACTACCCGAGCGCTATCCAACCAATAGCCGAGAAACTACCACAATTCGTCCGCACTAAATGGGAGAAAGAAATCGCGAATTATTCCGACAGCCACCGAGGAATGTACCCCCCCTTCTCCAGATTCTCCAAAATTGTTCAGGAACAAGCCAGGACCAAGAACAATCCGAACATCCTCGCTGGTAAGGATAGTGCCCACGTTCCCCCGCCAAAACAACGCAGGGAGCGAGATCATAAATCGTTCAAGACAGGCATTCGATCCCCGGCTGAAAACAACGAAGTTCCCGGAAAAGAGAAGAAGGAGAATCCCGGAAAGAGAGAGACAAGGAGTAAGCATTGTCCATATCACGAAAGCAGCGCGCACAACCTATCGGAGTGCAAGGCCTTCGCTGCAAAAACACTGGAAGAACGCACGCAGTGGATAATGGACGCGCGCCTGTGCTTTCGCTGTTTCAGCAACGCTCACATTGCAAGCGAGTGCAACACGCCTATACAGTGCACGATCTGTGGGGACAAGCGCCATAGTGCCTTACTGCACAAGGAGAAACAGCCGCCCCCCAAACCGGAGAATGAAGCAGTCAGCGCGAAATGCACTGCACTCTGTGAACCTACAGGAGGTGTGTCTTGCAGCAAAACCCTGCTGGTGGACGTCTATAGCCAGCGTAGCCCACACCTTACCAAGCGTGTCTACGCCATCATCGATGAGCAGAGCAACAGCTCTCTCGTCACCAGCGAATTAGCCGACGACCTCGGAGCAGGTGGGCCCCTAGAGAAATACTTCCTATCCACATGCAGCGGTGAGAGAGAGGAGAAATACGGCCGGCGAGTAGCTGGCATCACAGTACGGTCTATCAGTGGAGCAGAGTTTGTCTTGCCTACCCTCACCGAGTGCGATACCATCCCACAGGACAAACGTGAGATTCCAACCCCAAGCATGGCGAGGAGGTTCCCGCACTTGACGGCCATAGCTAGCGAAATACCTCCCCTAGATGAGACTGCCAAAGTTCACTTGCTAATCGGCCGGGACGCACCAGAACTGTTAAAGGTTAGGGAATCCAGGAATGGCCCGAGAGGAGCACCCTGGGGGCAGCGACTGGCCCTCGGCTGGACTATCAGTGGTCAGATGTGCCTCGACTTCCCTAGTGGCCCTGCGCACATTCTCGCCCGCCTCACAAATCTGTCCACTAATACATGGAGAGAGAAGGAGCCTGGAGACGGAAGCTACGAACTGGTGCCCTGCCCCAACCAATTCAAGATCACAGACCCCCCTTTGGAGCGCCCCCCTGATAGTATCTTCAAGACTACGCGAAACGACAACGAGCCCAGTCTCTCCCACGAGGACCGCGCCTTTCTAGAGATTATGGAGAGAGGGATACACAAGAACGCAAGTGGTAACTGGGAAATGCCCTTGCCATTTCGTGATGAACGCCAGACAATGCCAGACAACCGAGCCCAAGCCATGCAACGCCTACAAGGGCTTCTTAAGACGTTCAACAGGAAACCTGAAATGAAAGCGGACTACCTGGAGTTCATGGGCAAGATAATCGAGAAGGGCCACGCCTCTCCTGTCCCGCGCGATGACGCTCCGCCTCCCCCTGGGCGTTCTTGGTACTTACCGCATTTCGCGACCTACCATAACACAAAGCACACTATTCGCGTTGTGTTCGACTCGAGTTGCGAGTTTAGAGGAGTGTCGTTAAACAAAGTGCTTTTACCTGGCCCTGACTTGATGAACAACCTCATTGGAGTTCTAATGCGTTTCCGCAAGGAGAATGTTGCCGTCATGTGCGACGTCGAACAAATGTTCCATTCATTCCACGTAGACCCGGCACACAGAGACTTCCTTCGTTTCCTGTGGTTCGAGGATAATGACCCGTCGAAACCCGTCACAGAATATCGCATGAACGTCCACCTGTTTGGCAATGGACCGAGCCCCGCAGTCGCCACGTATGGACTTCGCAGAACGGCAGTAGACGGCGAGGAGAAGTATGGCGAGGAGGCCAAGAATTTTATATGCCGTAATTTCTACGTCGATGATGGTTTGGCTTCGCTGACGACCGCCCAAGGAGCGATAGACTTGGTGAAAGGTGCACAAGCCACCCTAGCCACAGCTAAGCTACGACTACACAAAGTCGTGTCAAATTCGGTGGAAGTCATGGAAGCCTTTCCCGCTGAGGACCGAGCAAAGGATGTGCGTGACCTCGACCTGCGCAGCGACAGTCTGCCCGCGCAACGGTCGCTAGGAGTTTTCTGGGATTTGGAGACGGATGCCTTCACCTTCAAGGTGTGTTCACCGGAGAAACCATTCACCAGGAGAGGAGTCTTGTCTATTGTCAACTCTGTGTATGACCCGCTCGGTTTTGCGGTACCTGCCATGCTCGAGGGGAGAAAAATACTACAGCAGCTCGTACTCATGGGGGAGCGAAGAGCCGAGAACAAAACCCCCTTAGCCTGGGACGACCCTCTTCCTACCGCAATGATGAACCGGTGGACGTGCTGGAGAGATTCTCTCCTGGAGTTACAGCACCTATCTGTCCCCCGCTGTTACCACCCAAAGGAATTTGGCACCGTGACCAGAGTGGAACTACACGCCTTTTCTGACGCGAGTCAGGACGCCATTGGAGCTGCAGTCTACCTCCGCCAGTTCAACGAAGTAAACGAGATGTCCACGTCTCTCGTCTACGGTCAAGCCAAGGTTGCCCCCGTAAACCCTACAAGCATCCCACGACTCGAACTGTGCGGAGCGGTGCTAGCAGTTCAAGCAGCTCAGAGAGTTATCAAAGAAATTGACGTAAAGATCTCGGAGGTGACATACTACACCGACTCGAAAGTAGTGTTAGGCTACATCACAAACGAAAGCCGCCGGTTTTACGTCTACGTGGCCAACCGAGTACAGCTAATCAGAAGTCTGTCTACCCCAGAGCAGTGGAGATATGTGGAGAGCGAGCAGAATCCAGCAGATTTGGCCACGCGCGGAGTTCCCCCTGACAAGTTAATGGCATCGACCTGGCTCGGAGGGCCAGGATTCCTTAAAAGACCACAAGGTACCCCTCGACCGGATGAAACGTTCACACTCGACGCGAGTGATCCTGAAGTTCGCAAGGGAGTGCTCAGGGCCAAAGTCACAATGGATAAAAGAGGCGAAGAATCAGACGTTTGGGCAAAAAGATTCCAGAGGTTCTCTTCCTTAAGGTCCCTGCAGCGCGCAGTCGCCAATCTTATCGTTGTGGCAAGAGAATTCAAACGCCGTAGAGACTCCAAAGCACGAGGAGTTAACCCTAGGAGTGAAGTGCCTAAAGGACCGGGCAAACGTAGACTTCCAACAGTCGAAGAGTGGGATCAAGCTCTGCGCGTCATAATAAGCACCACACAGAGAGCAGCATTTAGGGAGTTGTTGCGAGATGCCAGGACGGAGCCCGAGCTACCGAGAGAAGTTCAGCACGGCGCAAAGAAATCCCTCAAAGGCTCACATCTGTACCACCTTGACCCGTTCCTTGACAACTACGGGATCCTGCGCGTCGGAGGCAGATTAAGGAGAGCAGAGATGGAGTACGGAGAGAAACACCCAATCATACTGCCAAAGAATCACCATGTGTCACGGCTTGTAGCGAAACACCACCACCTCCAGGTGCACCACCAAGGAAGACAGATTACCGGAGGAGCCATTAGACAGGCAGGATTCTGGCTCATCGGAGGTCATGACACTGTGACGAAAGTCGTCGGAGCTTGTGTTCCCTGCAAGAAGCTAAGAGGACCACCACTGGAGCAGCGCATGGCAAACCTTCCGCCTGATAGGACTGAAGTCTGTCCTCCCTTCACTAACGTGGGCTTCGATGTTACCATGAGTTCAAAATCAAAGGGCCAGAAGGAACTCCTTTTCATGTCCTTCCTGAAAATTGGAAACAAAGACCCGTTCGCACTTCGTTGTGTTTTGCCAGAAATTAGAGAAATACCCGAGACACTTCTAGACGTGCCACAGTCTGGTATCCAAGAGCGCTAAGCAAAATTACACTTCGAGAGAAGTTGCTGAAAGACAGATAGGCCCGGTGCAATACTTCTTAAACAGGGAACTAAAACACCTTTCGGACTGCCGGAAAATCGGCAATCACATTAAAGGGTAAGTTGCCTATATTTTAGAGTCAATTTCAACAACTCGCGGTCCTGAAATATTTTCCGGAAATGCCGGCCAAACTAGGTCAGTTTTCTGGCACACCAGTCGTTATATAATGAAGCTTATTGTTGGATTTAGCGAGTGAACTATGGTACGAAAACATATTACGTGAATTATAGTTTCTTTTATATGAATCGGTCATTAAAAGCTTTTTTCCATATCACCAAATGCACAACAATAGACTACTGATCTACAACTAAAACAATTTTTTTCCGGAAATGCCAAGGCTTCCAAGTTTACTGTCACATCTCACGACATAAAGTGCTGCATGTACCCATTCCACTGAACGGAGGTGTATCACGAATTAAAGTAAATATACGTGCTATATTTTGTTGTTGTGCCAGAACCATATCAGGCGAGCCCACAACGAAGATGGAAACGAAATGTACAGCACGGCGGAGGGGATTGAATTAGCAATCGCAGAAATGGAATTAGGCGAGGGATGGGATATGGCCATCGAGGTAAGCTATTCTATCTTCAGTATATCTGGACAGAGAGTCGACAGAGGGAGGGTCGCGAACTGTTTCGATACTGTTATTTCCATTTCATAGTGATGACTCATAGTAGGAGATGTTTCGGTCCTAACCACGCTTCGCTCATGCAAATTGAACGAAATTCAGTTACAGCTCTCCGCTTGGAATAAAGAAGCAACTTGTTCAGTGTCAATTTGTGAACTCAAGATGTATTTACTGTTGGTGTTTCGTTTATATTTTATACAGACTGTTGAACAGCCAGCTTCACCAACTACCAAGAAAATGAAGACTGAGTGAAATTAGAAGCTATCATATTAGTATCAATAAACAACGCTTTTGTGAACAGAATAACTGTTGTCTACCTTCGTGTGTTTTTACTCGGAACAAGTATTATACGGTGTCGATCTGAAAATGAAACTTTTCGCAGTAGCTTTTGGACAAAGACAGTTTTCTTCCATACATCTCTGTTTCTATTCCATAATCCAGTAACCTATTGTGAAGCAAACATACAATTAATTAAATGAAACTGCATTGTGATGTTGTCAAAAAAGTAACTCCTTTCATCGCAGCGCTCCGTCGACCGCCATATTGAATTATACACTGTTGCTACCAAATAATGTCACGTGAACGAAAACTTGTGCAGCGATTGGTTAATGGTTTGTTTTGGTCGAGGTTATCAAATCTGATAACGATCCCGGACTGGTATAACATATAATCAACAGTATAGGAAGTTGTATATTTGACACTCAATTCCCGTAGAAAATCATGTCCATTTCCGACCTGTTTACTTCCCCACAGAAAAACGCCAAGGACTATAAGCAGTCATTTTTTTAAAGTCCTTAACAAACAAAGACTTTCCAAAAATCCCCAGCAGACACAGCATCGCTGAGGTCGTCACAGCGAACTTTTGAGCCATCGAGAAGAAACAGCCAGTAGTAATTGGCATGATTAAAAATTGTGAAGCGAAATAGTCTGTCTTGATCTTCGCCATGACCCCATTTTCCAACTCGAAGCACACCATTTTCTCTCCCCCAAAGATGACATTGTCCTGCTAATCTCGAGTTGTCATTCTCCATTGTAACAAACGACCCGCAAGCGATGGGCTGGACATCCGTCTGACCGCTGAAATACTCGACCACTGCTTGACCAATGCTGTCAGTGACCGTGGTCACATGGAAAGTACGCGTGCCCTGCAGCTTACTGCAGTAGAATCTCAGTTGAGTGAATGCCAAGTGTGTTCTCAGCTCATGCATGGCACTTGTCGTTAGAAACGTTTTATTGTTGTGATAGTTGCTAATTCCTCGGTATGTTGTCTCGAGTGACAACTGAAGTGATGAGGATGACTCGTCAATCACAACGTTGGAGACAAGCAGCCAACCTCCTGAGATCAGGTAAAAATTAATGATCATGATCATCAGCTGGTAAAGGAAGATTATCACTCAAAAAAGAACGTAAATATATAAAAAGGTAGGAAGTCTTTAAAAATAAAGCAAAATCACGATAAAGCAGAGGTGAATGTACTTGTCATTTTCAAACACCACGACTTCGAATCCTCGTTGGAAATACTTTAAGATGCGTGATGGTACTAAATAAATTCTTAAACGCACGATGTTTTTTTTTTTTTCTTTTTTTTTTTTTTTTAAATTGATAGTTTTGTGGAGTGTTTGCTTTCTCTTTTTCTCTGAGCCATGTTTGTTACTTACCTCCGTCAGTTGTCGTGTCACAGAAGACCTTTAAAGACTGTCCACTCTTCTCAGGGTTGATCCAGTATTCCCCGTCTGTCTTAGAGATTATTTCGTTACACGAATAAGCAGGAGCTACAAGAAAAATGACAATAATTTTACATGAATTATGCTGATGGAATATGAAGAAACTCAAGCATCCGAACCTAGCCGATCTAAATGCAACACGACATTTTACACAGGCATATGTGAACTCTGTTTAAACAGTTACAAGGATCAAAATGTTGTGCTGCCGCAACAGCAACTCTTTAGTAACACCTTTTATTCCTAATTTGCTTCACAGCAGAAGCCAAAACAATCACTACCACACCACTCTCATTGCTATCACCACTACTATTACTACTTCCACTGCCACTATCATTACCACTGCTTTACCACTACCACGCTTCCACTAACAGCTGCCTCTACTAGCGCTACTGCCACTGCCACTGTCATTACCATCACCACTACCACTACCACTACCACTATCACTACCGCTACCGCTACCACTACCACTACCACTACTCTACCATTACCACGTTACCGCTAACCACTACCACTATTTACCCGGCGCTACAACCACTGTCACTGCTGTCGATGCTACCTTTCTTAACGTGTACAATGTAAAATATCTATTTCACAGTGTTTTCCAGAGTATCCAAGGGCGCATACGCACTGATAAGCGTGGTCTTCGTACTTGGCTACGCAAGTTGCTTGATTCTTACAAGAGTTGCTGTAGCAAGGTGTCTGTGTTGTAAAGATACATTTCAATGCTGAGATAGTTATTGCTTATTACGAGCGTTCATTTCCTCTCTGATTCCTGAACTGATTGTAAACAATTATTGGATGAGGTTTTTGTGATATCCAGTATAATCAAGGTCGAGGTAGGGGTTATCACACTTACCGAGACCTTGATTATCCTGGATATCACAAAATCCGAATCAGTTCTAATAATTGTTTTGTTATACATTGTACGAAAAAATGGAAGTCATGTTTTTGCTTCTTCACTGACGGCAAGCAACACAAAGCGCGCGAACTTGACATGATTACCCGTGACCTTGAGTGTCCTTGACATGATTATTGTATAATCTGCAGAGATGACGTCGCAGGCGCTGATTTCGAAAATTCACTGTACGCTTTCGACCAATCAGAAAAGAGATGGTGAGTTCAATGTATAATAAACTCAGTTATATACCGCGTCATTTTGTTCGTTGTTTAACTCTCAATCAGCACAAAATTCGACCTTTGGCCGAAGTTTTTATCAGCATGCCAAAAAATAGCGATCTACGCCTGAAAAGATGAGTGAACAGGCTTCACCAGAAGAAATACTAATGCTGGGTTACATACCACGATTTCGTCCTGAGTGAAACTCAGGCTTAGTTGTCAACTCCATACTTGAATGATCGCACTTTTTTTCTCAAAAAAGGGAAACTATTGTTAACGTGACTGGGAGTCACGACCTGACTGGTGACAATCCATTTTGTTGTTGTTTCACCACCCCGTATAGTAGTTCTAGGGTCTCTCTCTGAAGTATAGTGTATGCACAGATCGACACGCAAATTTTGATTCACCTGTCATGTGAATCGCTAAGTTTTTAATTTTCTTTGTTGTATTCAAGAACAGTTACAGAATAAAACCACTTAAAATTAATTTGGTGTTCTTCGTTAAGGGATTTTGTCGTTTGATGCGAGTGCGAAATGAACAAAAATGGTAACAATGGTAGAAGACATTTTCGAATACTTATATGGAGTCTCTGAGTGAGAAAAAAGCTTGATTCTTAACATTTGTTTCTTTCTCTGTTGTTTTTCTTTTCAAAACATCAGTTATCTAACACTAAACAACAGTTTTAAAGCACTTCTTTTCTTATCTTTATGCTCAGGTGATGAAACGTTTGGTGGCTTATAAACTTGTTAGAATTGTTGTATTTATCACTTGGTAACAGCTCGCACATCACCTTTCCGTTTTGATCACGAAATGCTGCCAGATTTGTTGAGAAACACGATGAGTGATCGACACAAAGTTTACTGCACTCTCGAGGCTCTTTCACTGAAGCTGAAACCAAAGGAGCTAAGTTCAGGTAACGAAACTTGTGCGCTGCAAAGTTAGCGTAGGCCACACCTTCTTCTGCATCTCGCTTCAAGGCTTTGGAGCCATCGATGAAAACTCCACTCGCTGCTTGATTAACCAAGTGTGCGGTGAAAACAAGAACAAGAATCATTGCTCGAGCAAATGAACTAAACATAACTATAGTTTGTTACGGGTACATCAAAGTGGTAATAACTTTGACGTTGGTGCATGAAATTATGCCGAGCAAACATTTTGGGGATACAGGAGTGTTTTTTTTTATCACAGGTTCAAAGTAGAAGACATTGCAACTGATCTGTAAAGTCCATTCAGACATACTAAACCGACCTTAATATAATGAGTGTGAATTTTTTTAAAGTTAATAATTAACCAGAGCGCGGATCCCTGGAGCGAAATGCAATATGACCTTGACATGGGCCGCATACGCGGACAACGGTTTTGACATGTTTCAGCGTAGTAAAAAAAAAAGAAGACAAAACAAAACGTTTGCAAGGAGACCTAAACATAATGTTAACACATTAAAATAAATTTTAAAAATAGAATAATTTGTAGCGCTTGATTTAAATTCAAATAATGGTGATTACACAATATCTGGTGCCCAGGGATCTGACGTTGTTTTATATGATTGTGTTTTGCTTGCAAACAGTTTGAGCTATTTTAAGTCAACAACAGTTGAACATATGGAATTATGAGTTTAAAGTTAAATTGCTAGAAGCATAATGTGAAAGTAGGAAACAGCACTAGGTATTGTTTCGTTTTTACAACGATCTCTACCGGTTGTCGGAGTCATCTTGTCGAATAACAAAAGGTTTATTGTAAAAACTAGACTGGGGTCACCTCAGTATCCTGTAGAGACTTCGATTGTCACCTAAGTAACTCAAACATGGGGTTTTACGATAGCAGTTCCTCCACAACCTTATTTACCTTAAAATAGTTATAACACAACCTGCTACTGATTGTCACAGAAAATTCGTGGAAACAATAAGCATTCAATGGCCCCGTCATGCAGTAACTGGCGCCAAATTATATTCATAAAATATACACCTATAGATAAAAGAAAGAGTCATCCCAAATACTGTTTTGGTTGACTGAAAAGCTATTTGATTTAGGCTAATCGAGGTGTTCAGTGTATTTAGGTTAACCGGAGTGCAATTCGCAATTGATCTGTGACTCATAGATCTTCCCAAGGTTGCATGTATATGAAGGTGGATTAATCAACATGACACGAGCGTGGGACAAAGAAAAATTCTGAGTCCCCGACAGGAATCGGACCCATGACCTCCCGAAAACCGGACGGGCGCTCTATCCACTGAGCTACGAGAACTCATGGAGAGCAAGGTGTTCGGGAGGTCATGGGTTCGATTCCTGTCGGGGACTCAGAATTTTTCTTTGTCCCACGCTCGAGTCATGTTGATTAATTCACCTTCACATTTCATTACCGAGCTTAAAATTCACCATCTTTATTAACTTATCACTACTCACGATGAATTCGATAGCGTTGATCCTAGCAGTATGCAGGACACCTATCATATATGAACTCAGTTAAATGACTTTGCTGTCCATGAGTTCTCGTAGCTCAGTGGATAGAGCGCCCGCCCGGTGTTCGGGAGGTCATGGGTTCGATTCCCGTCGGGGACTCAGAATTTTTCTTTGTCCCACGCTCGGGTCATGTTGATTAATTCACCTTCACATCTCATTACCGAGCTTAAAATTCACCATCTTAATTAACTTATCAGTTGCATGTATCTTTATCATGTTAGTTACATATACTGTTTAATTTTACCTGGTATTGGCCATGTACATTCCACAAGATAGTTAGTCTCTATTTTGCTCGAACATTTGTTGGGAAGAACACAAAACAAGTGTGCATGCGAGCCCGATATAAATTCTGTAAAGAGGATTAAGGACATTGCCTACTAAATACAAAGATTTGTACGTCAGATTTGTACCATATGGAAAAAGTAAATCTTTGCATGCAAGGGCTATTGGAATCCAGGAACCAAAATTAGGGCTAGGTTTAGGGTTAAGGTTAGACTTGTTTTGCGCGCGCACTATTCCATCTGCAGGTACATGTTTACAGTTGGACCTAAGTATAATTTCCTACGTATAACAGTTTTTTTTTTTCAGCTGGAGGTTATTAAGGTCTATGAACAGTAATTGGTTAGCAATATGCTTCTGTTCTGGTGTTCCTGGTTTTAGTAAAAGTTCATTTAAATTGATTTGATCACAGTGGGAAAATTTAGCTGTCATTTTAGTCGCGCACTTGGTCGAGTAATTGATTATGCCATTTCAACCCTTGCGTGCGCGTTGGGTGTAAATCATGCCTTGCGTGATGGGCAGAACGTGTGCGCACGAACAAAAGTAAGCACCGTCCTTAAGAGCCACCTTACATCTTTGATCATGAGAAATGCCTCTAAATACTAACTACAGATATATTTCTTTAAAACTTTGGAAAAGGTTATATATAATAATAATCATCATCATCATCATCATCATCATCGATATTTAAACAGGGTGACCCCTTCAGTCGCAGGACAATTTGATGATAAAACGTGGGCTTGGCCGAGCTGTTTTTGAAATATCAACACTGAAAGCTATCATTAAGAGTGTTTTATATTATTATTAAAACAGGTTTTATCGTTGCTATGCCGGGCAGGTTTTTATGCCCAGAAGATGACTACAACTTGTTCACCAATGATCGTGCATTTATTTGATACCAATAACGTAAAATGCGGTTATATACTGAAATATTGACCTGTCAAAGTATAACCGTTGTAAAGTGCTTGATCGAAACAGTTACCAGCCAGCTTAAAACTTCTTTTTAGAGGGTCCATCTTTGATTGTTAACACCATGTGTAATCAGTACGGTCCTCACTTATTACTAGAATGGATTAACCATGTTAACTTCAATGATGTCTCTACAACAACAAGCTTCCGATTGTGCCGTACCTGCTTGTACAAGCTCTTATTTAGGTTTATTATATGCAAGTAAAACAAGCTATGATCTTGGACCCTGATTGTGCACAAAAGAATGCATTTTCTGTGTCCAATGGAAATCTTAACTACCTCATTGGCAAAAAGTGATCATTACGTCATCATGACGTGAATCTCTTGCCTTCTCTGGCATCTACAAAAGGGTTTGGTGGGTAGCTTAAGTGCAAGGCCGAGATATACATTAGTCTTCATTCAGTTATGCACTAAATTTTAATGAAATGCGAAATGATTCAGCTAGTGGAGGTTTTCGTTCTAGTTTTTACAGCGCACTTGGTCAATCAAACAGCAAGTCAAGTGTACGTCGATGGCTCCAAAGCTTTGAAGCGAGATGCAGGGGAAGGTGTGGCCTTCGCTAACTTTGCAGCGCACAAGTTTCGTTACCTGAACTTAGCTCCTTTGGTTTCAACTTCAGTGAAAGAGCCTCGAGAGTGCGGTTTTCTTTGTGTCGATCACTCATCGTGTTTCTCAACAAACCTGGCGGCATTTCGTGATCAGGACGGAAAGATGATATGCGAACTGTTACCAAGTGATAAATACAACAATTCTAACAAGTTTATTGAAAACGCAACGTTTCATCACTTGAGCATAAAGGTGCGTCCACTGTCTAACAATCAGGTCTCAGTTTTGATTTTAGCTCTATTGATACTGGTTAGCTAGTGCTGTTGAGATTACAAGACGAATCTTTATAATCCGCATTCACGGCCAGAGAATTGTTTTTAGAAATTAATACATTTAAGAACACACGAGACACTCGGTGGTTCCTTAGTCAACTTGTTAGGCGATACATTTTTAATCTGCAATTATTTAAATATACATAGGAAACCACTTTTGAAATCCAAAATGAAATTTTATTTATTTTTAATTGAAACAAAAAAAGTTAGTATCATTCAAGCGAAGTTGTTTAACTTCGTGATCGAGAATTTTTTATTCGCTGGTGAGTATCCTGGAGGACATCCCATTTACTTGCCATAATATTCAATGTTAATTCCATTCAAATAATATTGATGTTTGGAACTTAGAAGCAGGTTTTAATAATGAAACATTTGAAACAAAGAAAAATTTGTTGATCTGTGGAACTTCACACCTGTTGTTAAGAATATAGTTCCCAAGTTTAGAGCAAGATCATGGAGGTTCGGTTTTGTTTGAAAGGAAGTTTAGTTAGTTGAAGACGGGTGTTTTATTAAACAATAACTCAGAGTACTGACAAATTGATTCCAAGCGGCTGATAGGGCTTTGAGTCTAACGATTAGAGACGCCACTAAAACTTGCCGGGGTTTAGTCAAGACATTTAATCAATTTATTCAGTCTGCAGTCTGTTTTTCATTGACGGTTAGTATTAGGGTCAGGGTATTATTAGGTACTGATTATTTTAGGTGCGGGGCAGTTGTTAGCCTGCAGTCTGCATTTTGCATTGACCAAATGTTTAAATAATGACGGCTTGGCCTAATGATTAGGCGCTAGATTTGTAATGCAGAGGTCCCAAGTTCAAATCGTCCCCTTGCCGCTGGATGGATTTGTGTTTGGTAGTCCCAAATTCAACTCCCCCAAGCTTTGTAAATAACCAACGGGTGAACCTCCCACCAACTGGGATTTTTTAACAAGTTTTTATTCAATTTGAAATATTTGTTTGCTTATTTCAGTGTCAGTCTCTAATTAGTGCCGCAGTGCTACTGGCTCGTCAACACTTAAATTGCGTGTTTTATTGTTATTTGTTATTTTAAACTAAGCTTCTAAATATGTTTAAGCTTTGGCGAGACGATGGCATAAAAGATGGTTGAATAACAGGTTCATTTTTAGGAGCAAATATTTGTAATGTCAGTCTAATTCAGGGTTAGACATGTGAATCTTGCAAATGAATGTATGAAATATCATATATTTGATCCGCGGAGAAAGAAATGAAGACATGATTGATCATCACAGCTATACACACAACTTCAGCAGTTGTGAAATTGAAGCCTGAAAATAAATAAATAAATAAATAAATCAGACTTGAACGGGATGATTCGAACTCATGACCTTTGCGATTCCGGTGCATATATTTGAACTACAGGGAAAGGGATGAAGACATGATTGATCACTGCACCGGTATCGAAGAGGTCATGGGTTCGAATCCCTTTCAAGCCTGAATTTTCTTTTCGGGCTTTAATTTCTAACTGCTGAAGTTGTGTGCATAACTGTGATGATCAATCATGTCTTCATCTCTTTCTCCGCAGTTCAAATATATGATATTTCATATATTCATTTGCATTCTTCACCATCTACGGATATATTACAAACTCACAACATGACCAGCTCCCAGTTGGTTTGATAGCTCAGTTACTAGAGCACTGCACCGGTATCGCAGAGGTCGTGGGTTCGAATCCCGTTCAAGCCTTAATTATTTCTAAGGCTTTAAATTCACAACTGCTGAAGTTGTGTGTATACTGCGATGATCAATCATATGTCTTCATCACATGTGAATCTTAAGACAGAATCTTAAGTTGACGAAATTTTGGAAGAAAATGAACGCATAGTCAGTGTATAATGGTGTTATAATAGTCTTTTTTGCTGATGACGACAGAGTCCTTGCTCCAGTGATCCGTGTTTGAACCAAGCAACTTGTGTGGCCAAGTACGAGAACAACGATTATCAGTGCGCATGTGCTGTAGGATATGCTGGGAAACATTGTGAAATAGGTATTTGAAACCTCACTTTGAATTAAACATAGATATTTTTAAATACCGAGAACCCCTTCGATGGCTTTAAAACAAAATTTCGATTCATTTAGTTGAAAAAAGACAGAAGAGAAACTTCAGTTCAACATGGCGGTCTACTGAGATGTTTACACGGTTCCCTTTAAATTACCAATTGCTAGATTGCGACAGCACTGCTAAGCACAGAAAAATCACAATTGCATTAGAGATTCCACATCCCTGTGAAATCATGTGATAGTTTTCTCCAATTGGTCTTTCTAAGGGCGACGGCTTGTACTGGTTGGACCCGGATGAAGGAAGTTATTCAAACGCATTCCAGGCCTACTGTGACATGACGTCATTTAATGGAGGATGGACAATGTGTTACACTACTGATGAACATGCCAAACCCAAGGATGAAATCGTATACAACGTTCTGTTTCCTTACGGAAGTGTGGGGTACAGGACAGACTGCAACAACATCCTTGTAAGTTAATTATGTTTTATCCACTCTTGGTCTATTCACCTTTGTTCCAATAAAATAATCTTTTGTGTTGAATAATCCAATCCAGTCAAATAAATTCTCATGTTATTTTTTCTTTCTAATACTCTAATACTCTACTAATTCTGATACTCGGTTTTGTTTAAACAAAGAGGCTTTTACTTTTTTCTACAGTTATTTATCTTTTGTATTTTTGCAGTTCAAAGAAATTATCTTCGAGGATCACCAAACTGGAGACAAGTTCTATTTTAAGAGACGAACGAACCAGCCAATAACAGCCATCGGTAACTATGGCAACTCTGCTGGTACTTATGGATTGTGGGACAACATGGAGGTAGTCGACGCTTACGCATACCAGCTGCTCATCTGCGATGATTCGCTTTACTCCGGCTTCCTTATTTCCGGGTTCAACCGCAACTGTTACAAGAAGTGCAACGATTGGTGCGGTGACTCGGCCTCGCCTTACTTCCGTACAGCGGCATATAATCGGCCTGATCTCAGTGGTATAGCATTTAACGTCAATGGTCATTCGGCGCGCAGCAACAAGCTCATCAGTGTCGGTCTACGCTAATACATCATCATGTTTACCTGATTTGAGACTACATGATTTTCTCCTGGTTTTTATTACCTGTAATTTTTTGTAAAAGGCAGGTGTTTCGAAGAATTTCATAAGTACCGCCCAGTCGGTCCACGCAATGTACGTTTAATCGATGATATTATAAAAACCACAGAATCTCTCAATGTTCTAGGCGTTGCTCTTCTTCTGGACTATAACCAAGATGTCACATATATGCGAAGGCACTTTTACTGAGCAGTTGTACATCGCACGCATCATGGCCCTCTGGAAACCGGGAACGCTGCACCTTGATCTTGAAAGAAAAAGGTTATTGCCCTTTTCTATAACTCAAAGTATTGCTTTCAAGGTGACATATTTAGCCAAAAAGCAAAGGAACCAAGAACCGTCAATTAATACACGTTGGCTCTTCATTTATTTGATGCGGAAGATTTTCTGAGGCTCTTCAAATGTCACAGTGGTGTATTCGATTATTAGTAACAAATAATTCTGGAAATAAACAGGGACGTGAACGATGATAATAAGAAAACATAAGTTTACCAATCTGTAATGAGTTAATCTTGAAAATGTGAAAGAGCTTTAACTGGGAGAAGAGTAGGGTAGTATGAGCACAATAGCCACGTTTTAACATTTTATTTATGGTATCTCTCAGTTACTACGCGCGCCGTGATTGGTCAATCTAGCGGTCGTACTCTACTGTAGGGCCGTGATGCTCTTGCGATTTAGCCAACAGGCTATGGAAAGAGTTCAATTTATCAGGTGTTTTGTTTGGCAAAGCTCTTCGCCTCGAACCCAAATGCGAGCGCGTCAGTGATTTCGCCGCTCAACACCAGGTCACCAGCATCGTCGAAGAACAATTCCGTAAATATGAATTGACTGAGCTTGGCCTTTCAACCGTCCATTTGAGAGATTGAACCAGACTTTCACTTGAAACCGGACATTCACTTAAAACTTTCCGCTGCTATCGGCAAACATGTCACTGCAGTTGGATGATCTCCTATGTCTAGTTTAGTTTAGTTTATTTATTTCCATAATTAAAAAGTATATATTGAATAGTACTACGCATAAAATTGCTTTGGGAGGAGGACTAAAGAAACCCTCACAGGCTTTTACAAAGTAGTCTCCCTCTACGTTGCTTACATTTTAAATACATACAAATGCATATGTGAATTCTCGGTTTAAACTCGGTTTAAACTCTTCATTTGAAAATTTCGCAATAACTTTTAAATTTAAACATACAAAACGGCAACAAGTCGCTACAAGACGCCTCCTTTGCCGTCTTCTTTTTAAAACGTCTTTAGCAGTTTCGCTTAACGAACACCGTAACGAAGATATTCATCTCACGGCATGGTTTTGCCTCACTACTTGAAGTAAACAGAAGAGCTTAAATACAGTACTTCATTGTAGTTAAGGATGTTAATTTTGATTTTGTTTTTATTGTACTTTCTAAGGGAGTTTTCACATAGGAATAACCTCTTAACTTCCTTTTCTAGATACATATCCTGTTTTTTGTCCCTCATTCTTAGTTTTTGTTGGTATACCTAGTTTACCTCTGGAATAAATTAAGTATATATGTGAGCAACTGCTTGCACTTTCCCTTTTTTAAAGGTTAACCGGGGGCCGGAACAGTTAAAACCCAGTCTTCTCATCATAAAGCTACTGTAACTTCAATGCCATGCAGTCTAACATTTTCACAGATTTTCCAACAAACGTCTTATTCAAACCTCTTCACAATATTCTATATTCCTCTGAAAATGATAACCAATTCCAAGTTGGCCCCAAGGGGGGGTGGGGGTTTCCTATCATGACCTCTATGGGAAAGCTCCACCCAAAAAGTGTACCTTTCTCAGGCTTTGGATATAAAAAAATAGGGATTTCACAAATAGAGGTATATGAAAAGGGTAGGGAGATCGGAGTATCTTTACTTTTGCCACAAAGTGAACTGAACAAATAATACTTGTTTTTAGTTAACATTTCCTTTGGCATTTAAAAAAAAGATCAAGGGATTTAGATGTAGATTGCCCTATAACAATAAATTAATACTTTTCAATCTCAACACAAACAGGTGGTTTTGAATACAAAAGTTAGTTTTTCTGTCTTTAGAACTCAAAATAAACTTTTATTGTATTAAGCCAGGTGGACGTAAAGCCAGAACTATACAATATCAATTGGTCCAATCCTTTCAAAAGCTTGCTACGAATACAAGAATAAGATCTCAACAGAATGAAACAGTTTGTAGAGACCATTAATCCACACAGTATATGATGAACGGTCAGATCGCATCTTTGTGTTTGGATTAACATTTTCTGTGGCGAACTCCTCTTAAACTTCCCAAAAAGACTGGCAGCCAACAAATGGATCCAAGTGTCTGCCCAAATTTTAACCTCTGGGAGATAAGCATCATTGTCTCTGTTTATCTGGGATCTGTAAAGTTCAAGGAAAACAAACAACCCAACAAGAATCCTGATGTAAAACTGAGAGGGAATACTTTCTAAGAGTGAAGAACATTCCAACATCAATGTTTGCCTTTGCGCATTAGTTAACAAACTAAATGATTTCAAAATAGCAGAGGAAACATGGCTGGACTGTGCTGAATGTTTGTTGTCTAAGAATCCCATAGGATTTGGTAGATCCAGCTTGAATACTTCATTAGGCTCCCTGTGCTGGGCTTCCACTCTGAAAAAAAGACAGCTTTCCTGAGTTTACGTATATACGTTTACGTTTTACGTATATACTTATTCAAATCTACATTACAAAACACTATAGTAAGCAAAGCCAAGACAGGGTTCTCAAAATTGTTTTACTAGCAATGTGATATAGCATACCTCTCTACCCAAACGTTTGCACAGTACTCAGCACAATCTGTGGCCGACTTTGTCACAACTTCAAATAAAACCTGCGCCAAAAAAGAAGGGAGGGCTGGCTTGGTAATATCTTCTTCACTCAAAACACCACGAGCAAAAAGGTTTCTTTCCAACGGAACGACAGCGTTTGGGAATAGACATTTGTAAAATTCCAACGCTATTTTTAAGCCTTTGGCATCAAACTTTGTTGCCCTGAGAATGGTGATAATTTCCTCAATTGCACAATGTTGTTGGTTTGGAAATTTGACAGCTTTTTCGAGCAAGAAATAAAGGGTTTGTACAGAATCAAGCTCCACCAATTCGTGTTCCGCCATTTTGATTAGTTTGTTTACCGCTGGCTTTTCACGCTCACATTGCGGCTCACAAACAGCTCGCATAAAAAGCAGCCAATCAGCGACTTCGACATAACGGCGTCCTCAAGTTTGAAAAAATGGCGGACAATAGTTTTGTTGGTCGACCCGCAACTAAAGCACCTAGTTCAACTGGTAACTAAATTTCCAAAGAAATTTTGAAACAATCGGCCAAAGAATTAATCATTTTATGAACAATTTTCTTTATTCCTTACAGATCTTATGAAAGAAAAGTTGGAAAAGTGGCGTCGAATGAGACGGTCGTTGACTTGCGATGTTGGAACTGCTGTTAATCGTTCGATATCAGCTGTTTCTTTAGAAATGAATAACAACACTCACCGATTCTCAAAAAGGTTACATCTCAAAGTTGTTGGAAACTGTTATCGTTAACTTGAATAGGCTTATGTTTAACAAATGTTGTGGGTGCATCATTGTAGACTTATCGAGTCATCAATGTCGTTGTGTCCCCTTGTCTAAAATTGCTTCTTTCTCGTTCTTCATAGGAATGTTAAGGGACCGTCGACGAACAAAAACGTGAAGGAAAACGTATGTTATATTATCATTACTGTTAACAAATCGCACAATTTTTCTTTCTTGATCTAAAATCTTGAAAGTAAAGCCGAATCGCCAACTGTGCGTAGGTTACTAAGAACAGAAAATACCTTAGTCTGCTTAGTCTAGGCGAATCGACTCAGATCGTTTAGGCGAAACGACTTCAATCGTGTAGGCCTCTAGTAGGTTAGAAGACCGATTTCCCTTACTACTACTTAATACCGCTACTCTGTTGTTGTTGTTGTTGTTGTTGCTATTTTTATTGTTGTTGTTGTTGTTGTTAGTTTCATTGTTGCTGTTATTGTTGCTGCTACTGTTGGAGATGTGTATACTGATCGATCTCTTCATTCTAATAAAGTTTCCTGTTAGGGCCTAAGTTACTTTTTTAGTAGTGCCATTCACTAAAAAACAAACAACCCTCTAAAAGAATGTTTTGGGCTAATTTAATGACAGATTTGTTTTTGGCATGAAGTGATTACACTTCCTGATTAGCCTAAATTATGATGCAGTTGGCCTGAAGGTTTACGGCCATTTTTCTCCGCGGTTATATCGCTCCAAGTCAGTTAGCTCCAACCAAAAGTTAGACCACTCCACACATGTAACCAAGTTTGGCTTGGCAGTGGATGAAAGAACGAGGAATAATCTATATGTGTGTTGGAGCGAACTGACTTGGAGCAGCTTAGAGCTATCTAACCATGGAGCAAAATGACGGGATACTGGCCTGTATAGTGCCCTGGTTGGCCTGAGTAGCACACAGGTCTGCTGCTGGGAATATGACTTTATTGATGGCAATATGATACTTACCTTGACCACAAAATTAGTAATGTTTGTCAGTTGTACATGTATTAATATACAGTTGTTTGTCACTTTTACTGAGCGTTCTGCCACGGGAAAAGTTACAGGCTACCTTTAGGCTACTGTTACAGGGGTCAATCTCATGATTCACTAAACAACTGACTGACAATGAAGTCAGCTTAATAGATAAAGTTTGTTTTTACAATAGCTCTCTTTATATTTTACTTTAGGCTGCAGTAGGATACAAGAGAATCCCTGACCATACAGATAACCTTGCTTCCTTCAAGAAGAGAAGAAAAACATTTAATGTTGTACCAAGAAAATCAACTCTCAATATTCAGAAACTCCCAAAACCAAGAAGGTCAGATATTACAGATGGAAATTCCAAAACACATAAGGACAAGACTCTTAGCATGAGGTAAACTGAGCAAAGTGACTGTCTTATTCAGGATAAATTTTGTAACTGTGAATCATTAATTTTATTTTTACATGACTCTCTAAAGTAGTAAATGGCTATGTTTGTTTATCAACATGCTGTCTAACTCTGTGCACTGCCCAATGTAATCAAGGAGAGTGAATGTACAGCATATGTAAAAATGTAACTGAGATCTCAGAAGACACCATTCGTATTAGAACCCAGTTATACATGATTAGATTTTTTATTGTTATTTGTAACACTAAATAAAATGCAAACATTCTCAGTAATATAAAGTAATATGTTTTCTTAATGATTTAGGGAAAGGCTTGAAATGTGGAGGGCTGAAAAGAGGTATTGTCTTTTTTCAAGTAACTTGATTGTCATATTTTAATCATGTTGTTATGTGTTTCAGTAGGTCTGTTAGCTGATATTTTGCAGAGGCTGCTTCTTTTCTTTGCCATAACCCTGATTTCAAACAGATCTGTTCTGTCCATTAAGATTTGTGGCCAAGAAAAATAGAGTTTTACAGTGTAGGGTTTATCAAACGAATGTAATATTGCATTTCCCCTTCATCTTGTTAAGTCTTAGTTTTAATTTTTAAGTGTTTGTTATAATGTTCTTGAAAACTTGTGGCATACGCATGTATACATGTCTTCTTTTATTATCTTTAGGAGAGGCAACCCAGAAAGGCCTGCGATAAAATCTAAAACAGCGATGAAAAAACTGAACAGAAAGCCAGCTGAGATGAAAGAAAACATACAGCATTACCACAAACTGTAAGTTACTTTTATTTTTGAACTGTATGGTGCACCACTATCATGTGACACCTTGAGAACGCCCCAACCCAACCCAACAATAAGAATTTGATTGTGTTGAATTGTACTTGACAAATGGCAGAAACTAATGGGAAAAAATTGAAAAAAAAAAGTCTTCAAAATGAAAGACATTGAAGTTTTGAAAAAACTTAATTCTCGGAGACAGTTCTTTAGTTGCTTTTTGATAATCTAGCTGTTTAGTACTTACCATATGTAAGTTGAAACACCTAAAAATTTGGAATGAGAACTGAATAACTCTTCTTTTTAATCTGCAGGGGGAACAATGATTTATATCACACACCAGCTGGTGCAAAGCCTCTGTCACAGGCAAACTCAACCATCAAGAGAACAGGTTATCTTGCCCCTTCCCACCTCTCCCATTGCAAAGCTACCACAATACAATCAAGCTGTGGGCATCAGTCAAAGGAGAAATCTTTGGTCAGAGCAACACAATGCAAAACACAGGCTCCACCCTCAAATGTTGACAGACATGAAGCTGGCTTCAGTAATCCTGAAACAAAGTCATACAAAGACGAAACACTTGATATGAGGTTGGTGTACCTGCGGAGCTACAATAAGGTTGATACTCAGTAGGGGGTGTTTATAAGTTAATGTATTGTGAATTCTCATCACAAACTCCTTTGGTGGGACAAACATTTACAGTATCTTAAGAACCTCTCAGTTTTTATTGAGTAAAACGTACAGCAAGAAAATAATTATGCCACTCAAAGTATCTTAATAAGCCCCATTCACACAGTCCTTTTTTAGGTTTGTTTGAATCTTTATCACTTTATTTATTTTTGGAATTATGAATTTTGAGAATGATGTGTGAAGTTTAAACTTAACATTGTTTTTTGGTGCTTGTGTACAGGGAACGTTTAGAACTTTGGCTTGCTGAAAAAGGGTGAGTGACAACTAAATCGCTACTCACAGGAGCTCTTAATTAATTTTTAACATCTCTATTTTTCAATGTATTTCTTGCCAGTCAATCCAAGTCAGTTCTGTGCCAGTATATATAGTCATGTACATTGTATTACTTAGCCACAAGTTGCCACATTTTTGTAGAAATTTTGGCCTCCCATTCATACTTAAAAGGTTGAAAAAGATGAATGATAGTTTTAATGAACGAGAGCAACTTTCGAAAACGCTCTGAAATGTGGATATTTTTTAAAAATAAATGGAGGGGGCGGGTAGAGAATATCCTTGATTTCGTCCGTTTTCAAGTGAAAACAGACGAAAGTTGTAAGCCGGACAATTCGAAATTGATGACACACTGGTCAAGTTTAATAGTTTTTCTCTTTTTTACAGGAAAACACCAAAGTACAATACTCCAAGTGTAATGAAACATTCCAGTTGGATCCAGAGACCAATCCGACCTGAGGAAATAAAGAGGCTGTCGTTTGATTATTGTGCTGAAGCTGACGGAACACTGGCTGAAAGTGTAACTTGTGCTATCTCACCCGGGGAAGGAGAAAATATTGAAGACAAACTTCAAGAATGTCTACAACAGTTGGACAAAGTAAGCACTATTTACTGATATCCCATGAATCAAAACTGACGTTTTTCGTTCTGGGTTTATGGGCCGGATTTGTTCGAGACTGCCAAGACAACGTGAAATAAGCTGAATTTTCCTGACTTGTACTAATTAAAACAAAATATAGAGGGCAAAGGTATTTTATGCTGATAAAGGAATCTGAACAAGGCTTGGCAAGATATTCCTTACTAACCACGTCATTAATTGCACCTATTTTGATCGCTGCTGTGGGCAGATATCCTCTAATCCTATTTAAAATATGTTCCTATCATGTGTGTTCTGGAGACCTCGTGTACCTTATCGTACTTTTTCGCAGGCTCCTGCGGCGTATCAGCCGAGGCGAGTTCGCACGGCTATGGTTTGTATTTTGGCGAGACGCAGTCAAGCCAGAATACAAATGCAACCTTGACACACTGCCGAAACGTAAAATAAGGCCATAATACATCAGTGACTTGAAACAAGCCCAAGTTAGCTGATTGTGATTCTTTGCTGCAGTCGAACTTCCACCACACAACAACTGCGCCACCCTGCGTCGATCCTGACATTTTGCTTTGACTGAAGCCTCTGCAGAGTCCCAGCTCGTTCGAATAACTACAGTAGTAAATCATTCTAACGTTCACTAAAATCGACAAAATCCCACCCATCAATCCGTCAAACTCTTCCCAGCATGTGGACCCCGACAATCCGTGCGCACAATCGGGAAGATATTTTCCACGTGCGCTTGCTAAAACAATGATTTTCATATGTTGCAGCACGCCTTTGTACTTCGTGCGCGCACTTTCCGTGCGTGCGTACGCCCACAGTTTTTTGTATGGCGTGGCTTGATCTTTCCACCTACTGAAGAAGGGCCAAGCCCGAAACGTTTAGTTTACAAGCAACTATTTGACACTTTTAAAAGCCCGCTTTTGAGCCTCGTATTAAATTTATTGCATAGTGTCACGCATCTTCTGAGTTTTTTGCTCATTCCTACTGAGATATTTTCCAGTCTACCTTGGTAGGCGATCATGAAATATATATAGCGCGGCATAGGACATGAGTGTGATAACCGGTGAGTCAGCATTTTGGTAAGGCGAAACAAAAAGGATGCGTCCTTACGGTCCATTGTGTAAAAAGAGCAGTTGAAGGAAATTATACCGAGGAAAAATTTGGATCGCCGTCCATCGTCCGATGATCGACTGATATTTATAGTAAAATAGCGTCATTTTATAATACTCCGACTTTGTCTTATAGTGGTCAGATCCAGTTGTTTGGGCCAGTAGAAACATGCATGTTAATTGTTGGTTGTTTTGTTTGTTTTCAGGGCGATTGTGATCCAGAGATAATCGCCGCCAAACTTGACTTGTACAGTTCGTCTTGCCCACACGCCTCTCAGATAGCAAACTATTGGCTGTGTCGTGCCAGGATTGCTCAACAAGAAAAAGACTTTGATCGGGTGGTGTGCCTGTTGGAGCAAGCCTTTGTCTTTAAAGCGCAGGTAATTCATTTATTTGGTCATCCCATAGACTCTTGTTACTCTTCCGCGGTTTTCGACGCCATCTTATTTGAGGGAAAGTGGGCTGATTTCCTATGAATGCCTTCGTATGCTTCCTTATACACTTTCTATAAAAGGAGTAAGCTTTGTCGGAAAAAATAAATCCTTCCAATAGTCTTGACTTTCTTTTGTCTTGAAAAAATTAACAGTAACTACACGTAGCTCCCTTCGTAGCCGCCATTTGGTCTATGAAGACATAGACCTGCTGCATAGGAAACTAATATTGTACCTTAAATATTTTTAAATGGATTTTGTGTGTTCTTTTAGCCAGAGTCTATGTTAAGAGATGCCGTGCGCGCTTTTGTGAATTTCATGAAGGAAAATTGTCAGCAAGGTATGTTTCAACATGTATACTAAATGAAATATTGCGGTGACAGAAAAATACCAAGGAGATGATGCGCCCATACATAGAGCAGTTCAAAGAGTGGTTTTTGTCCACAGTTTTGTTAACGGAAAGTAACTTGATCCTCAGATGCAGCGGTTACCGATGACATGTATCAGTTTCCAGTGTCACCTCCAAGAGAAACCAACATCGATATGAACGATGACAGTTGGTTAGAGGACCTCAGCTCTTCAGTTATCAAGTTCTGCCTGACCGAAGCTACACCTTACAGAAAAAAGTAAGTACAGTGGAGACCCGCCTTACGGTCACCTCGTAAATACGGTCACCTCGTTATTACGGTCACCTCGTCAACACGGTCACCTCGTTATTACGGTCACCTCGTCAATACGGTCACCTCGTCAATACGGTCACCTCGTTATTACGGTCACCTCGTCAATACGGTCATCTCGTTAATACGGTCATCTCGTTAATACGGTCGCCTCGTTAATACGGTCACCTCGTTATTACGGTCACCTCGTTAATACGGTCACCTCGTTATTACGGTCACCTCGTTAATACGGTCACCTCGTTAATACGGTCACCTCGTTATTACGGTCACCTCGTTAATACGGTCACCTCGTCAATACGGTCACCTCGTCAATACGGTCACCTCGTTAATACGGTCACTTCGTCAATACGGTCACCTCGTTATTACGGTCACCTCGTTAATACGATCACCTCGTTATTACGGTCACCTCGTTAATACGGTCACCTCGTCAATACGGTCACCTCGTCAATACGGTCACCTCGTTAATACGGTCACTTCGTCAATACGGTCACCTCGTTATTACGGTCACCTCGTTAATACGGTCACCACCTCACGCCCACACATTTTCTTATAAGAAAACCCCATTAATGCGGCCACCCCGTTCATACGACCAACGGCTACATTCTGAAACCCCAAACTGTATAATCCTTTCCAATTACACTCCGTTTATGCGGCCGCTCAAACCAGTTATGTTCATTTTTCCACTGTTAATATCGTCTGTATTGATTGAAGTTTCAATTTTTAACTGCATTCCGGGGTTTATAATAACAGTTGTTAAGAAGTACAATTGTGATATATCTGTTAGCTTCTGTTGAGACGTTACTCGATTTGGACCAGTCATGAAATGTGACCCTACCCCGTTAATACGGCCACCTCGTTGAATACGGCCAAATATTATTGGCCCGTTGGTGAACGTATTAGCGGGGTTCCACTGTAGCTTAGATACGCATTCTCGCCTCTCTTCTCTATGTCGATTTCCTTTCAACAGTAGCAAAATAAATTATCGATCGATTGTATTTTGCAGGTTTAAGGCAACATTCGGCAAGCCCGTGTTGACTCCAGTGCGCAGGTCTGTTCGTTTGGAGCATGCTAGTGCCCAGCATCCCTCGGTTGTCCAGGAACATGGTCTGACCGTGAGAACACTGGGAGAACTTCCTGAGGAAATTCAGCAGGACGTGTTGTTCAAGCCTAACTTTGCTGTCCGTGCTGAGCTTAATGAGGCCTGGAAACATCTGCGGCTCGATTACAATCAGTGATATGACTCTCACTTAACTGAGAATTAATTTTACGCCGGCAAAAAAAATAGCATTGTTTAAAAACTTAGGTCGAAGCATGACAGTTAATGTTTGTTTTCTCTCATATCGGATACTCCTTCAGCCTTTGAAGAATTTTACATGCATGATGCTCGTAAAGGAACGTAATGTCTTTATTTTGAGAGATCTGAAATGCTTCAAGGTGGTCTTGAACCTTCCTGGTTGGTTTAGCACTCATGTTTTGAAAACAACGAAACACACTTAAGCAACGAATCCTTTATTTGTACATTTTGTACTTTAATTAAGTTTTAAACAAAATGAGATGTGCATGTATTTTTGGGAGGAAAAACAGTCTTTGTATACATAACAAGTAGATATGTTTGTAAATGAATGGATAGCTGTAGACCAAATGAAGCTGTAGCTTTGTGCTTCAAGGACCTTTTCTTTCTTCAATAAAGGAGAAAAGCGGAAGCCTAAAATAATTCTTGTATCATAAAGCATTCAACACCTTCACAGTTTCAACTGTGTAAGGAGTTTATCCCAGATGACTAGACCAATGAGATAGGAAAACCAAATCAATTTAAATGAGGGCCATGTAGGTGTATACCTGGGAGGGTTATGACATGCACAGGGTTCTGGGCTAACCCGTTCTGAAATATGCTGCTCCCTTCTGATCTCTCTTTTTGAGCGAGTCCAAAGGAGAGCTTCGAAGTATGTCCTTTGCCCTTTTAAGAGAAAAATTCAAAGTAGCCAGCCTAGTTATACGATCGTAACTCCACCAATATAGTATCCAAGCAGACATAAGACTCCCTTAACTCAAAAATGGTCCAATCAAGTATTGTCAGTCTGTCTTCCCGTAGATTTCTTTGTGGAAGCTTTCGCTGTAGCAGCGGTTTTCTTTGGCTTAGCCACCGGATTTTTACTCGACGCAGCAGGCTTTTTGGTCGGCTTTCTTCCCGAAGAAAGACTGATAATGCTTGATTGGACCATTTTTGAGTCAAGGGAGTCTCGTGTCTGCTTGGATGCTATATTGGTGGAGTTACGATCGTATAACTAGGCTGGCTACTATGAATTTTTTGAAAAAGGGCAAACCATACACTTGAGTTAAGAGAGCCAAAAGCTAAGGTTAATTTCAGAGTAGAACGCACTTAAGGGAGTGCCTCAGACTCTTAATGTATTCAGGTCGTGTACGTATATGAGACGAGTGCACCAGGCCGCCCTGTATTCAGGCCGTGTACGTGTTTGAGACGAGATGCACCAGGCCGAGTATTAAAATTTGAGGGGGATTGACAGAAACCATTAAAAATTACTCTGTGTCAGGTGTTTGGAGTTGACGGGCCGCCCGACCATCCGGGTGGTGTCGCACTTATATAGAGAAAGAACAACGGATAGGATCTGAGCCAATGACAAAGCACTGACGTCCCTGTTAACGGGCCTCGGGAGAGAGCTTGAAGTTTTTCCCCGCAAGCCAACCTCGATCTCTCAGCGGATGCTACCTTAAGAAAACAATATGGCGGCCCACGTGCAAAAGCTGAAGATTGAAGAGTTATTTTAACTGATGGGAATCATGCTCAAATCCAAAGTGTTCGTAAAGAAGACCCGAAAGGGAGGAATAATGAAAGTAGTGCGTGAACACTACTTGCGAGATGATGTTTGGTGTGGAGCAAGTCACTGTACAAACTGCGCTCAAGCTGATGAAAGCTTACTGGATTCCATTCCCCTGAGCTCTTCTAAACTCTGTAGTTTTCCGCACTATTTATTGCTTGACACAAACGTGGTATTACATCAGGTGACAATGTACATTGCTCTATAAAATTACTTATAGTCTATGTTATTGGTTTGATTGTACGCTTAGGCTGATAACATGTTACCCGTACACGTAGCTTAGACTCATATTACTACTTAACTTAAATGTCCGAGACGGTACCAGCCGGTATAAAACGCAGACTGCAGACTGGGTGTAAAATGCAGACTGCAAAACCGCAGAATTTTTTAACTGAATCGTGTTACCATTTCCATCATTCAGAGCAAATCGTAAACAGGCTGACTGGAGCATAATTATTGAGGCTAACTGGAATATATAATCAGGCTAACCAGAGTGATATTCAGGCTAACTGGAATAATATTCAGGCTAGCTGGAGTAATATTCAGGCTAGCCAGAGTAATATTCAGGCTAACCAGAGTGATATTTAGGCTAATGGGAGTGCAGACTTTCACTACGATTAGCCTGAATAACCCTGTTTAGGATTAGCACTTGATAATGGAAATAACATGATACGTGCATATACTTAAAAAGTCTGTAGTCTGCAGTCAGCATTTTATCCTCAGTCTACATTTTACCCCCAGTCTGCAGTCTGCAATCTGCATTTCAACGTTTCTGCAGTTCATATCTCAAACCCCCATCCTGTATAAAATCTTGTATCCACCCTAGTATCTATTTACATTTTCCAGATACAGTATAAGAAGTTGTTCTCCTTGCATGGTATGTTACAACAGTTTATTTGAATGAGTACTGAGGAATTCTCAACTGTGGTGTTTCATACCTTTATATTGTTCAGGTAGATGTCCTGGAAGATCCAATTTTTAAAAATGTGATACTACTACAGACTGTTTTACAAGAGGTGAGATCAATTCAACTAACAGTCTAAACTGGTCAAGATAAAATCACTTAAAATTAAAATTAATTAGATTTCATTCTTTGCTTCATTATTTCTTTCTTCAAATATCAATTATGCAGTATAGTTGAACAAATTATACACAAACTGAAATTTGAATATTGGATTCAGAGACATTTGACAGTGATGCAAGAACATTTTGAAAGTACACATATATCCCAAAAAATGATAACCCAGTAAACACATTTTCTTCCTGATTCTCTTCAACAGGCTTTTTTAGACTATTCAGTGAACCAAAATACCTTGCCTGTGTTTTGATATTTTAAGAAGGTTAAAAAACAGCAACCTTCTTCTTGCCAAGACACACATTTTATTGAGAGAAATATATATATAACCAAAGAGGCTAGTGGAGCCAGGCAGCCAATATTTTAGGTATTGTAGCAATTACACAAAATAATGTAAGAGCTAATTTACATGTGCTTGGTTTATCAGAAGCCAGAGAAAAAGCAATAACATTTCCATTTTCAATCAAGTTGTCTATATAATTCAAGAACAGAGTAATGTAGTGAAATTAAAGTGCAATATTGAAGATGATGTAATGATACGGGTCCACAAGCCATAGTTGTCTTCTATCACCCCAGCCTTCTCAGACAATAGTCTTTTTTTTGGCAGGTCCAACATCTCAATGGTTCAGTTTACAAAAGAATCAGGGATATAATATCTAGCAAACATAGGAAATTTTTTGTGTTTTCTAATGAGCATCACAGGTTAGTCAATTACCATTGAGTTGCATTGTTTTTTTTTATTTATAATAAGTTATTAATGGATCCTCCAGTTGTTTCTATTGTGTGCTAATTCATACACTTTGCTGAAACCTCCTTCTACAGCCATCGCACTGCAATGGGCAGTTATTTCTACCCCAGTGTGACTGTTGTAGAGAGTATTCTTGCAACATTTCTTCTCATTTGTCATTATTAATTTTTTATAGGTGCTCTTGCTCTGTGTCTTTTAACTGACCGTCCATGCATACTTGTAACTTTCATTGTTAATCATCTTACAGAGAAACATACGTAGAAAGAAGGAAAGAAGAATCATCTAATGACAGAAATGATCGTGCAATAAGAGTTGCAGCAAGGTGGGTGAAATGCAAAGAATAGTGATTTTAACACAATTTTATAAGTTAATTTCCCTGTAATCTCCCAAAGCTCAAATCACATACTTGTGAGAGTTTCTTTAAAATATGCTTGAGCTCCTGAAGTTAGTCATAAACCAGATGAAAACATTTTGAAGTAAGCACAAATACTGCACTGTATAATTATAATAATAATAACAACAACAACAACAACAATAATAATATATTAAATATACTACATTGTATCAGACTAGCTTAGGCAAATGGTTCAGTATGTTATTGTTCATTCCAGCTGGTATGATGCACATTTGAAGGAATGTGACAGAGGCAGTGATGATGACCCAAGGATAAGAGTTGTTCTTCTCACCAATGACAGAGAAAACCGAGAAAAAGCTAAAAAAGAGGGAATCATCAGCTATATGGGTTAGATTCATCTAATTTTACTTGTTAACTAAACTTCTCTCACTACATCAGGCAGGGGAATCTGTTATTATCGGCCAAGTGAATCAGTATACATGTATTACCTGAAATTCCTCAGGTAATGATTACAGTTATGGTGATGGTCAGATGTTAGCAGTGTGGTGATGATGAGAGCGAGGATTACAATGATCATGAGGATGGCAATAATGATGACAATAATATAGTCATGACAATGATAAGGACACTGGATTTCTTTTGTTCTGGTTTATGACAAGGTTATAAATTATGTACTATATGAAAATGTCAGATAAATACCAAATTGTACCAAGGGTAATATTGAACCACAGCATGCATGTAATTTAATTTTCAGCTCAGGAGTATGTTGAAAGTCTTGAAGGATGTGAAGGATTAGCCGATCGACTTGCCCGCACGTCCCAACAGGGTCAAGACCAGGTACTAAGAATTGTTTTATTTAACAGTTTACATCTTTCTAGTCATTGACAAGTCAAATCCTGTCCTGCTGTGGGTCAGGCTGCAATGGATTGGTGTAAAATTTGGTGTTTGACTGTATGAACACACAAACTGTTTATTCTTCAGATGGATGACAAGAAAACAAAAAAGTTGATTTATCCTGAGCATCTACCTTTGACAAAAATACAAGTTGGATTAAAAAGTGGCAAGTACCTACAGGTATATAATAGTCACTCCTAGTTACTTAATGTTAAAGAAACTGGTATTAAGTTCATACGAGGACTACTTGGTCTGATGGGGACTTTTAAGATGTTTGGTGATGCAGAATTTTCAAAGTGCTGTGTATACACATGTACATGTGTGTCCTTAGCTAATTTTTACTTGTTAGGGAATTTAGGATCTAGTTTGATACAAGATGGAGGCAATTCAACCATCCTATTCTTTTCTGTGGGTTCAACATACCTCAGCAGAGATTAAGAACATAAAAAGTTCCAGTAGTTGTTAATAACAGCATTTTTGTTCAATGAATTTATTTTTTTTTCTCTTTCTTTGTCCTCCTTAGGGTGCATTTCACAGAAGTAGGTAAGTAAACATATTGTTATCTATAATACAGAATTTAATGCACAGCTTGGCTATAGTCTGCCTTAAAATAGTCTCAATGGCCATCTACTAATTTCGTAATTTTTGCAACTTGTAATCAACAGAGAAAACTACACTGAAGCTTATGTATTTGTTCATGATGATGACAAGCAGGTATTTTTCAGCTTATAACATGGACTGATTTCTATGCACAATCTGATTGGCTAAAAATGCTACAATTATGACATAGTAGACAATATAATGATATTTTTTAAACTTTTTTTCATTCATAATTTACAAATACAGTTGGACCTCACTAATTCGAACTCGTTATTTCGAATTCCTTGTTATTTCAAACTGAAACCTATATCCCTTGGATTTGCCCTTTTTTTTCAGTTATTTACTATCGGCTTCTTAGAACTCAGCTACTTTGAACTCCCCGCTATTTTGAACTAAGTTTTGTTTCCCTTGACCTAAATTAACTCCATTTATATCGAACTCCATTGGTAGAGTTGAAAGATAACATCAGACCCTGTCAAGACCTGCCAAAATACCATTGGGACACTTCAAATTTACCCTTACATGGGTGTTCTCTTCCTGTCCTTTGTTAATTTATTTCTGTTTGACTAATAACAGCACACTATATCATCTATCTGAGGCATGACAGTTTACTTCAAGTTGATTCAGAGAAAAATCTAGTTGAAGGCTAAAATGCGTTGCAATCACAATTCACCGGGGGATTCCATGTAGGCATGTCATTATCTTTTGTATTCAGCAGGACCATTTACTGAACCCACCACAGAGTGGTAACTATTGATGTCTAGCTCTATTACCCCAGCCCAAGCTGCTCAAAGAAATAAACGCTGTAGTACTGTAGTACACACACTGTAGTCCAACTGTTAATGTTAAGTAAATCTCTGTGAAGATACGTTATATTTTCAAATAAAGGCTGAATATGAAGCAATTGCCATTGTTAGCAACTGAGCATTGTAGATATATATATGTGCATAGTCCAATTTCTGTCAAAATGTTTGTAGTAGCAGACAAGATTTCAGAACATAGTAGGGAGTAAAAGGATGAAGACAATCTGTTATTTGTCAACCGACTAGTGAAGTCCAGTGTGAAGTAGGTAGCAAATAAGGTACTCTTGATGGCAAAATTCCTGGCTGCCGTACATTTTGACATCGCTGCTGAAAGTGGTTCCTGGTCAAAAATAATGTTGCCTTGTTTTAAGTATCTTTTTGTCTCTCATTAACAAACATGTCCCTCACAGATTTTTCTCCAAGGACTGGTAAATCTCAACCGTGCAGTCCATGAAGATATTGTTGCCGTGGAGATCCTACCAAAAAAACAATGGACCTGTCCATCATCAGTTGTAACTACAACCCTGCCGACTGGTGATGATGATAATGATGATGATGATAGTGACCTTATGGTATACACGTTATATTATATAATTAATTGTGATAGCTAGTTTCCATCCCAGCCATTGGTAATGAGATAGTACTTCTATCTAATGGAAAAGAATGCTGTGTAAGAGTCCAAAAACAGGTGTGAGATGGACTACAATTGAGCATAATAACATTAGAAGGTGTTAACATATACACAAAAACACTTGGAATATACCTTTAATCTAAGAAAATTCAAAGAAACAGCAACCTTTCAACAACAATTCTTGAAAGCTCTGCCCTTCAAGAATTTGAATGCACCGAGCAAGATCTGAAGTGTCTTTGCTTATATTTCAACCTGTAGTGTTATACTTAAAGGCTCTATGATTGAGCATGCTCTGTAAAATTATCGTTAAATGAAATATTGAAAGGCAGTCTAATAATATTAAAAGCTTATTCACGAAATGTCCATACCATGGCTTTTTGTTTGTAAAGACCTAACTACAATATGCAACTAAAAAGAATGTAACCCTTGTGAATTTTTTTTCAGACTGAGTCACAAAAAGAGGGAACAAATAAAGTGTTGTCAGGAAAAGTAAAAGAAATTGTTTCTGTTTGATAATTTCTGGAAATCTTATAATGTTGGCTTACAAACTATGAAAAATATAAACTATAACAAGAAGAAAATGTACTTTGACCAGTAGCTGTACAATGTGTTTAGCTGTGTAATATTATGTACAAGGCTTCAGTGGCAATTCCCTTTTGCAGAATATTTGTAACTTAATAAGCCTTTGTAGATGTAAGAACAGTCACTTAGAAAATTTGATTCAGATTAATGAAGATTGCCTTCAAGAAAAGTTGCTATTTATTGAACAATTTGCGTGTTGTGATTTGCTTTTTTTTATTTCTTCTTCCATAGGTTGTCGGGATCATTAAGAGAAACTGGCGTCCATACTGTGGCATCCTGTCCAAGTCAGCCAAGCCAGAGGTGAGCATGGAGGCATCTAACTCATTAAAAAGTTTTTTGTGTGTGATTTCAAAAGTGATGCAATAGTAGAAGGTTTCGGTTTCCAAACACCATTGGTGTATTTTTTAATTGCTTCAATAAGGCTTAGTATCATTTGATTTCCATTTGAAAGGGTACAAGACACCTGTTTGTGGCAGCAGAAAGAAGAATTCCCAGGATTGTGATTGAAACACGTCAGGCAGCCTCACTTGAAGGACAGAGAATTGTGGTTAGCATTGATTCATGGCCTCAGCATTCTAAATATCCTGTGGTAAGCCATGGTTACTCTGTGTAGTCATACATGATTGACCAGGGTCCTAATGTAAGTGTCCAGGCCTTGCTCGGTTTATTGTGATGTGTTCTTAGAAAAAATCCTTACTCTCATAATGTTTCTCCCCACCCTAGACAGGGTACCAGCTAACTGTGAGTCAATCCTGATAAAATGCAGGATGTTACCGTTGATAGACTAATATCCTGCCCGAGGACGGGTTTGGGGAGGGGGTGGGGAAGAGAGAGGCAATAGTCTTAGTTACTTGATATTGTTGAAACTAGAATTCGTGCCTGAAATGATGATAATTTTTTCTTTGACACTTAGGGCCATTTTGTCCGAAAACTTGGTGCCATCGGTGACAAAGAAACAGAGAATGAGGTGTTACTGTTGGAACGAGATGTACCACACTTACCATTCTCTGCGGCGGTACAAAAGGACCTTCCTGTTATGCCATGGAAAATCACAAATGAGGTATAAACTGCAGTGTTTAGCTTGTAAGAACTATGTCATGATGGATAACTGATTGCTTTGTGATATGAACCTAATAATTTGTTTCGCGCACTTGTCCTTTGTCCTCTTGAAACGTTTCTCCAATTTATTTGTGATTGGTTGAAGGATGTGGAAAGTCGTTTGGACCTGCGTCATCTTGCCGTGTGCAGTATTGATCCTCCGGGATGTACAGATATCGACGATGCCTTGCATTGGAGATTGTTGGAGAATGGAAACTATGAGGTAATGACAGAGAAAACAAACAAAGTTCCATTATTATTTTAAACCAAAATCAGTTCAGCAAAGCTAGGGCAGCAGTAACTGCTTGGAGTTTTGGCGTAGAGGGAAAATGTCATCTGCTTGTAAAACGAACACTGGCCCTTGTCTGTGTAAGCGTGTTCGATTCACAATTCAACTGGTTTAATTTGCACGTCATTAACTCAGGGTTAGCTGTTGACCTGTTGTTAATGGAAGGCCTTGTTCTTGTAAGGTTGGTGTGCACATTGCAGACGTGACGCATTTCATCAGACCAGGCACAGCTCTAGATGATGAAGCTGCCAACAGAGCAACTACTGTCTACCTCACAGATAAGGTTATTTGCCACATTTCATAGATTTATTTGTTTTCTATTATTGAATGTACTACCTAGTATAGATCTCTCCTTTCTTTACGCAGTTTTTTGGGTGAGGAATCTTTTCAACGCGTGTCAACAGTGCGAAAAGTTTTATTGTTGAAAAACCTTTATTACCTTTCTTTATTTAAGTCAACAAATATATTAATATGCACAAAATCTTGAAACAGACTGATAATGGAGACTAGTCTGCCATTCAGGGGAATAGCAATATGCCTTGTCAGTTGATGTCGCAGGGCCATAGTGCTGACGGTTGAATATCGGACTTGTTTCCATGTATTGTGCTTGATCTCTCTTATACAGCGTATTGACATGGTACCAGGACTCCTCAGCTCCGATCTGTGTTCCTTGAGATCTAATGTGGACAGGTCAGTTGTCAGGTTAAACGTTTTCTTTTTGTTTTTGTATTTACTGCTCTAAACTGCAGATCATCCTCACTGTCAAGTGACTGTTAAGTCCTGATGTCCTGCACTGTGTAGATGTGGTAAGAGACGTTAATATAAGTAACTGAACTGTTCAAATTCACAGCTTCTTTTCCCGTCTTTAGACTGGCGTTCTCCTCCATCTGGGAAATGACACCAAAGGCTGAAATTGTCACTACAAAATTCACGAAAAGCATCATCTGTTCAAGAGTAAGTTTAAACCAACACCAAGGTATCTGGATACTCACAGAAAACCAAAATAACGTAGTTAACTAATCAAATTTCCAGAAACTTGAAGCAATGCTTTTGGTCTCATCAACCATCACCTTTTATTGTAAATCTACTAGCGTTCTATCACGAATGCCGTTCTAATTAACTCGGGCTGTCCCATCGTCAACTATCACGGGATAGAAATCTCGAGCTCATAATCTAATTGTTAATGATATTAGACGATCGTGGAACATACAAGCGGTATATTAAGTTGCGAGAAATTATCATTCATAGAACCCGTGCGATACCGTCGAATATGTAAAGGCTTTTCAGCCTTGTGATTGGCTATATCCACCGCATGAGTTAAATGCTGTTACAGTATCGATGAATTCTCAAGCTCTGCATTTATTTTCAGATGTCCTTCACGTATGCTGAAGCTCAAATGCGAATTGACGATCCAAGCCAAGATGATGAAATAACCCAGAGTCTGAGACATCTCAACCAACTGGCAAAGATTCTTAAGCAGAAGAGGATCGAGCAGGGGTAGGAAAAGTTTGAGTTCGGTGCGTTTTTTAAGTAATGAAGATGTCTGCTTACATAACTAGACTTACTCTTTTCAGTGTTTCTGTTGTCTTGATTTTTTCTTGTCTACTATGATTTCAGAGCCTTAACTCTCGCATCCCCAGAAGTTCGTTTCCATATCGATAGCGAAACACACGACCCTGTGGATCTACAGACAAAGGAGCTTAAGTAAGACATGTCAATTTGTTCATGTTTTGTGTCTTTCATTAGTTTTCATTGGCATGCCTAATTGAAGGCATAATTTCTTGTTAACTGGGCTCTGGCTCCGAAAAAGTTAAAAAGAACTTTTGTAGCTACATGTTTTCTGTTATCACGAGAAGCTATCATACCATTTAACAACCTGAATTGCAGCTGGAATCACTTACCAATTATCATTTCTTGTTATTTATTTATTTCCAGAGAAACTAATTCCCTCGTGGAGGAGTTCATGTTATTAGCCAACATTTCAGTGGCCAAGAAAATTTTTCAACATTTTCCGGAATTTGCTGTTTTAAGGAGACATCCTTCGCCCCCTCCTGCAAACTACGATATCCTGGTGAAAGCTGCACGCTCTAAGGTGAGCTGCTGTTTTTGTTTCAGCTCTTTATCCGTTAGTTGTGAATCACCCTTAAGCATCAAATGAGTTCCGGATCCGAGCATTTCTTTATAGGAGGTAGCGTGGCCAAGTGGTTAGGGCGCCGGACTTGAAATCCGAAGATTTCAAGGGTTCAAGTCCCTTTCTGACCAATAGCTGGTGTATTTCTTGGTAGTTCCGAGTTCAGCTTCTTGACCACGCTTGTAAATACCCAACTGGTTTGTCTCTTTGGGATTTTTAACCATGGTATGTTCTTCTACATTATTTGGGGGATTGGTCTATCAAGACATTTTTTTTTTATCTATTTAGTCTTTTTCTGTACATGGCGGATGTTCTTTATGATCTGTTTGTGCTCACACTTGCACATATTTCCTTTCAGGGAATTCATCTTGAGGTGGATAGTGCCAAGTCCCTCGCGGTTTCTTTGAATGCTGCTCACATCCCGGATGAACCTTACTTCAACACGCTGCTCCGTATTATGGCGACTCGATGCATGATGCAAGCGGTTTACTTCTGTTCCGGCATGATTGCTGAAGAAGACTTTCAACATTATGGTCTGGCAACTCCAATTTACACTCATTTTACGTCACCAATCAGAAGGTTTGTTTGTAATTTTATCTCTTGTCACTGTTCTTGTCCACTTTATCATGATTTATTTCTCAAAGCTCCTCGTTACTTTCCACCGCAGATACTCGGACATCATGGTGCATCGGTTGTTAGCTGTTGCAATTGGAGCGTTGGATTCGTATCCAGATCTCCTCAGCAAAGTTAAAACGCAGGTGGGTGGGTGTCCAACTTAGGGTTTGTATATTTGATTCCATTGCAACGGTCATGAAATATTTTCTCTTTCGGTTTCAGAAACTCTGTAATCACCTGAATTTCCGCCACAAAATGGCTCAGTATGCAGCCCGGGATTCCATTGATTTGCATTGTCAGGTAATGTAGTTCTCATTACGTCATTATTATTTCCGTATCGGCCTCTGAGCTCCGAGGTTGATCATAAGCAATTCCACAGGCACCTGTGCAACGTTTACAAATAATGCTGAAGTTTTTAGCTAGCGCAAATGTTCTCTTGGCAGCTGTTTTTCCAAGGAAAAGCCGTAACAGAGGAGGAGGCGTTTGTTCTATTTGTTCGCAAGAATGCCCTTCAAGTTCTGATTCCAAAGTACGGCCTGGAGGGAACAGTGTTCATGGACAAACAAACTGACTCAGCCGTTACCTTCAACCAAGAGGTGAAGTGCTATTAAGCTTGATAAGTTTATTAAGGCACTTTTTCCTGTTGCGAGTATTTTTACACGGAACGTGTAGCGATAACTATGCTGACTCAGCTAGGTTTTTTCCTTGTTTTCTAGGAACCATCACTGAAAGTTGGTGACGTCACGTACCGTTTGTTTGACCGAGTGACTGTGAACATTCAGCTGGACAAGTCCTCGACAGAGAATAGATTTTTATCCTTCAGCTTCAGTTCACAAAAGGTATTTACCTGAACATTAAGATAGTAGTATGGTCTTCAAAGCTTGATTCTCAGCGGCGGGAACTGGACACTGAATCAACCTTTGATCAGATGTTCCTCACGCAATGACTCAACAGAACAGCTGCAAGGCAAACGGCCTTCTCTTTGTATGCCCTCCGAGTTTATTGTGTTGACTTCTTGTGTAAACGAATAAGAGTAACGTCAAAACTCTTTTTCTCTCGCTCCAGGCTCCAGAGGGTGGGAGGGAGAGAGATCTTGGGAAAGAGGCTTACTAACGTTGAGAATAGATATATATTTTTTGGCTAATTAGGACAACAGTGCAGAAGATGGCAACGAACCTGTCACCAAGAAGACCAAGTTTGGTTGAAATAAGCATCCGTTATAACAAAGAGAACAGCAAGTTCCTGCTAAAACAGATAAGCACGGGACACCAGTCTGAGGAAAATAGAACGGACGAGCAAGTTCCTGCTAAAACAGATAAACACAGGACGCCAGTCTGAGGAAAATAGAAAAAACGACAACAAAATGAGTGCGTGTAAGAAAATGCGTCACTCAAGTGACGATGAAGCCACTCAGAAGCAAAGAAGAAAGTTTGACCGGACAAGAATGCAATAATAAATAGACACATCTTTTTTCAAATAACTTTTAAGTTTTTAATTTGATATCAAATTATTGTACGATAATCGTCAACGATCATCAATCGTCTTCCCGTTCACCCGACTGTACAGGAAAAAGATAATAAAAACGTCTGCAAATACACGTAGCAACGTTTTGCGTTTGCCAACTCAACCGCGTTCCGAGGCTCTCTCGACAAGGGAGGTAGAGGAGAGAGAGGCTGGGGAAACTCCAACGAGTTTCGACTTTACTTTTGATTTCAATCATCGGCTATGTTACATCTATCTACATTTAAGATCTCTCCTCGTCTACGAGTCAAGCTACCTGTCGTCACGCTGATCGCACAGCAAACAACATTGTGTGACTTCCCAAGTACTTTACACAACAGCTACATTTGCAGTTAATCAGTTAATTTCGTGATAGTTGTAATAATGGCAATTACCGTGGCGAAATGTGCCTCATTCTCTAAGATATGTTCCAGTGTGAAATAATTTTCGAAACTGTAACCCTTGTACTCAGAAGCCAATCGTTAAAGCTGCCAAAGAAACTCTTCATATGTCTTAAAACAATTTTTCATTCTTATGAAGAATGCTTTTGCTCAAAGTGCTTGTGAAATATTTTTTTCATTTTTTAAGATGTTTTCGGCTCGCGTGGTATTCACTTTTCTTTGGAGCCGTGAAGTTAAAAATTTATTTGCTCAATACATGCCTTTTATAGCGCTGTCAAATACATTTCCATTGCCAAATTAGCTTGTGTAGAAATGCAGCAAAGTATCATATAAACTTTTGTTATGATAACTTCACGAGCACTTTAAGATACGGTTAAGGCCACATAAAGCCTTTGTTAAACAAGTGTCCATTTTAATCCAACTACATAGATATAGTTGTAGCTGGTGCCAAACGTTTTTCTTTAATATATAAAACAGTTCTCATTGTCGAAAAGTACGGCCGTGGGTCAAGCAAGCTACAGAGTTGCTAAGTGGCTGGAGGTGTCAGACATGCTGAGCTGATCTAATTTTTTGAGTTTGTCTGGAATAAAAACGTTTTCTTGCTCCCTGCTCTAAGAGCGATTTCAATTTAGCTACGTAGAAATTAGCTGCATTAAATAGTATAGGCCGCCTATTAAAAGAACATGGAATTTTTCTAAGCGAGTTCACTGAGGAATTGTGCTAACATTGGATACCTTGTCAAAGGTAAATTAAATACAACATAATGTTCACTGTATTTACATTCTTGAAATAACCTTTGCAAATAAAGGTCAAAATGTCCTTCTCTCTGGTGAGTAAAATACTGACTTTCTGGCTTACTGTCTAAAGTCCCACTTGAGTTAATCTTGAAAGCAGAATTGCTAGTCATTCTGCTTGAAAGATTGAATCACTTTTAAAATCAGAACGTTAATTAACGGGCTAAAATCCCTTTTAGGTCTCCATGCAGGTGACCAGATTCAAGAAGTCTAAAAATAGATTTCTAATGGATCATAGCTCAAAGGAATTTTCTTCTGCTTAACGTTTTGCCGAGTAGCAGCACGTGAAAGGCCAAGAGAAATACACTATCTGTAACAGGCCATATTCGTATTCTCGGTATTGGACTGGAACTAGCTTGAAATGGAGGCTTGTGTGGGAAAAATCATTAAAAAACGATTAATGACATTTGTATTTGAAAAGACTCCCCGCATTAGCCTCAGTTGCAGGTTAGTTCCAGTCCAATACCGAGAATACGAACATGGCTTATTCCTAGCAAAGAAACGTAATTCGTTAACTTTGTATTCGTTTCGAGGAGAATTTAAAGACGACTCTGCCTGGAAGCTTATATTGTACCAGTATCTGTTGGATTTTCGATTACTAAGCAAAATAAGCAAAATATGTCTAATGTGCCATTGTTAGAATGACTGGTCTGTTAAGTCGCGAACATAACCGGGACGACTCGTTATATCGGCATACACATGAACCCGTTCGGATGTTGCCGCTGACCAGGTGGACAGACACATTTGTAACTCCCTGGCGTGTTCACACAGCGATGCTGGCAAAGGGAGGAATATTTTGAACATTCGTCGATATCTGAAAAAAAGATTTTCTCATTTCAATGGTTGCCTTTACTGGGAGGAAAATACTCTTTTCACCATTATGTATGGAAGATCAAATATTTAACTGCGTTTTGTATTAAGTGTACCAATAAAATCTGGAAAATGTATTTGTTGGAGTGTGGAGTGAATGAAGCAAAACGTTCTCTCGCACGATCAGGGTGTCCAGCTTGGAAGAAAATGAAATGAGCGTCTGAAGGTAGAGTCTCCGCTTTAAAGAAAGGTAGTTTTCGCAGGGGGGTGTAATAAATTTGAAAAGTCATTTTAAGATACGAGTAGCATTAAATAACGCGATGGAAAGAAGAGTTTTGCTCTAACATCAATAAAATTGAAATGTCTACCTTTGCACGTTTTCCTGTCTGGCTGTAGCATGAAGCCATATCTACAGGAGCAGCGGTAACTTCCAGGGTAGTTCTGGCATTCTTGGTTGCAGCCGCCATTTGATTTTGCGCATTCATTTTCGTCTTAAAGTAAAGAAAGTAAGACTATTATTTCAAAGAATTTTCATCGGCTCCCTGAAATGTTACATTGAGCTATTCCTTACCAACACAAATCTTTTGTCTGTGACTGACAAATCCCTTGGGACAGTCACATGTGTGTCCTCCAATAGTATTTCGGCATCGAGAGGGATAAGGGCATATCCCAGGATACAACGCGCACTCATTTATATCTAGAAAAGAAAAAGAATTTTAATTGAAAAAGCATCTTTTTTGTCGGTTTTGACTTTATTCAGGTCTAAAGCGCAATAACTTGAAATAGCAGTCATGATCTAAACAGCTGCTAGTCTCCGTTTTCTAAATGCAAACCTGTTAGTTTCGGGTGAAACTGTATGATATTTTAAACGATATATTTTGTAGATGTATAAAAAAAAATTTTTGTTTCATGTGCACTTTAACATGTCCAGAATTGCACGCTATTGAAATGGATGCCTTTTATAAGCATCACAAAGTGTCCTCCTAATTTCTAAAAGGGTCACCAAAACACACATAATTCTGTCAAATATAAAGTTATATGAAAATCTGATGCTTATCACAACGAGCATACATCTCATTAGAGTCTAGAAAAAGCGACTATGCTGGCAAAATACGTTTACTTTTTAATATAGCCTTAAAACAAAGGAGGCGTGCTTCCTACCAGCCGTAAGATCTTAAGTTAGCAGACAAGAAAACATGACCTCAAATGTGTCTTTACGTAGCAAGTCGAACAGTGAAGGCACTAAAATAAATAATATTTCAGAATATCGATATGCAAGTTTGTCCAACAGACTTACCCACACACGTCTTGAGGTCATTACTGAGTCGAAACCCTCTTTGACATGAACAAAAGTAAGATCCTGCAACATTACGGCAATTATGATGGCAGCCATGAATACCTCGCGCGCACTCGTCAATATCTGCATGGAGAAAAAAGTTAACAATTACTTGTATGTAGCAAACAGTGTTACTTTTACACACTTGCATCTCGCATCATGACTTGTTGTAACTTTTTATGACAATTTGTAACCCGCTATGCAGTGTATAGCTTCCATCTTCCTCCCACCTCTACCCACGACAGTAAAACCTCGAAAAGAATTTTCTCTTGTAATTTTCTTCCAAGTCATAACTTACTCAGTTATCGCAGTCTTAATGCGCTAGTAACTTCCCCGGCAGAATGCAAACCATCAGAGTTGCAGCAGCTTAAGCATGCTCTTTGATTCTTATTTCACTAGTAAATGTTTAAGAATTACGGGGCCTAAGCGCAACCAATGTGGAAAAAAAATCTACTTTACGGCTTTTAAATTTCTTCTTAGCGACATACCTGTACAGGAAATGCCATTATCGTTTAACTCGTATCCCACGGAACATGTGCAGCGGTAGCCTCTAGGCGTGTTGATACAATTCTGATGGCAAACGCCTTTGAACAGTGTGCATTCATCCACCTCTAAATCAACAAGTACAAGAAAACTTGAATATCATAGAAACTGGAAAAGAAGAGGCACTTTATTTTAGAGCAAGAGGCGGAGTTATGGGAAGGCCTGCCATGCACTAAATGAATTATGCTTAGTTTGAGAATCGTCTCGTCCATTTAGAAACGATATGGGAACAACCGTGGTTATCAAGGGGCATTTGAACAGACCTATTCCGAAAAATTTGTTCCCCGGTGGAACTGTTTTCTTTTTGGAAGTCGTGCTGGCTGGAAACCAAGGTTCACCCACCAGATGTGACTAAACCTTGACCCACAAAATGGGTTTGCCGAACTATGCTTACTAGGTGAAATGTTTACGATTCCTTTTCCCAAAACAACTTTTCATTGGTAGCAGCTCAATTGGTAGTGTAATAATTCAAAAATTTGGGTTGTACATCAGCTGGCTGGCAAGTTTGTAAGGAAACTTGGTGGAAAAGTGAAGTTTAGACATGTTCCTCCTGGGAAAAAAGAACAGATTTACATCTGCCGGCAGCTAGAAAACTGTTTTACAAATACTTAATTATTGGTAACTTCGTGGCCGCAATGGTCTTTCAAGAATTCCAACTCCTTGTGTGCCCGGGTTATAAGAACATCCCTTGCAAATTCCTTTGGGTAAGTGGTTTAAGGCGGATTCTATGTTAATTTTGAAATTCTCAGCTTCGTGATCTGCACACCATGTTAAGTGAGAAATTAGACCGCCGTTTATAGTCAGAAAACATGAGCTAAGTGTACCTGAGGCACAGCGATAACGTATCAGAAATGTTTATCATTTCAAATGTTCCATTTGTGTTGAACTGACAATTGAAAACAGAAATTGGTGTGACAGCTTCGTTGAGGTTTTTTTATGCTTTACAAACAAATAACTTTACTTCTTGTAAAAACATTGCTAGGCCAACAGATGACAAAGCTCCCGTACTCAACGAAGGGTTTTTCAACGAGTCTAAAAAGAGATATATATCGCGGTTTGTTTGGTTTATAACTTAAAATTCGTGCAAACAATGGCCACTTGCATCCGATATGTTGTTTCGTCGACCACTTTATCACGGGGCTTTTCATCGGTTAGTAGTGTTTGGCTCGAACTGTTAGTATATTGCACTGAAGATACTTCAGGAAGTTCAATTGTCACGCAATTGGTGCTCACGATCAGTTAACTCGTTTTATCAACAAGAAGTGAGTCGAATGATATAACCGCCTTCGAAGATTTCAGCGACTGACACTTTGAAAGTAAGCCCTTCATGCAGGCAACAAGCCAACACTCGGACCTCGTATCCAGACTCATCTCGCAAGTTTTAAATTTCCAAGATCATTCACCATCTTGAATTTGAACATCTTTAGGACCTCTACGCATGTCGTTTGAGATTTTTTCAACTTTGTGCGGTGGCTACCTCATTTATCGACTAAATACGGTTGGTTTAACTTACCAACACAAGTCTGGCCATCCGGGCCCATGGCAAATCCTGGTGGACAGGAGCAATTGCCAATCTGCTTACATCTCTCGATACAAGCAATATCATTCGACGAGCATTTGATCTTCTCTTCTGCAATCAGATATATATCCAGACAAGATTATTCTAGATTCTATTCTATTGTTATTCTATATCCTAAACGTTTTTGAGATCTAGTAACCATATTTACCACCGCAATGACTTGGCATTCATTAGACACATCACAGACAGGTCCACCATCATTTCTTGTTCACGTGAAGTGTTCGTTTATTTACCTTTACATGTGCTCTTGTCTGACTGAAGCTTAAATCCTGATCTACAAGAACAGTAAAATGAGCCAGGAGTGTTTCTGCACAACTGTGAACACGGTGAATACCGGCATTCATCGATGTCTGAAAACAAGCAATGCAATGTAATGACGTCATTAGTTCATGTCATTGGTCGTCCGCATTGTAGTTTAGTTTACAACCTGAAAGTAAAGACCCATTCATGAACAAAAACTTCACTCCGGTTATGGCAGCTCTAACCCTTCTTTAATCAATAGGCCACAAGTTTTTATGGTTTATAGGCTGATAAACCACTGCGGATGTTGGAAGAACAGGAGAAGAATTCGTAAATCATGAACCGCGAGTGATTAACGAATTTTCCGAGTGTTCTTCCAACATCCGCAGTGGTTTATCAGCCTATAAACCATAAAAACTTGTGGTCTATTGCTTTTAAATAATAATTCAGAAGACACGCGAAATTTCCATGAGTTTACTGGTACAATAAACCATAGCTGATTGACCAATCAGAGCGCGCGCATTGATTTGATTATTATCTAAATACCGTATACAGAGTAAAAGGTTCAAACTATTAATGTCAACCAACGGAAGTTTTCAAAGCCTTACTGCATGTGACCAGCCAAATAAAGGCTGTTGAGAAGTACTTTCATGTGGTACTGTTTGTTATGCTTTACGATGCGATTCTATAACGTTTACATCCATGATGAGAGCCAGAAATTTTCATTCACTTGGCTTACCAACACAACTGTAGCCATTCATATGCAGCTGGTAGCCATCACGACACACGCACTGAGAGACACCATCATATGATATACACTTGTGTTCACACTTGAGCCCAGTCCCACACCCATTGTCAGTTTCCAGCTCTGGAGATGGGGCCTTGGTACCACTGGGGGATCGAGATGCTCCGGCTAAAACAAAACACAATGTTATGATATATTCAAGTGAAATGCTTCTGTCAATAATATCAAAGGAAGACGTTTTGACATTGAATGATTTAGCGTAATACGAAAATAAAATTATACAAGGTAAAGAAACATTTACGATCTAGCTGCGTGGAATTTCAGATCAGATCTTTCTTTGCTTATTCACCCGACCAAGTTCTACAAGTATGAAGAGTAAAATTGCCTAAAACCCCTCGGCAGGACGTACCATTGATAGTGGTGTCTCACCTGCACAAGATTGCCCATCACTTTGCAACGTGTATCCGTCTCTACACCGGCATTCAGCTCTACCCTTATTCGGCTTATAGCACTCGTGTTCACACTTTAAAAACTCACTGTCACAAGAATTTTTCACAGCTGCGAAGGAGAAGACAAAAAGACAGAATATCAACCAAGGAATCAAACTCACCCCCAAAAAAGCTGTAACGGCAAGTTCCTTAAAACATGCGGTGATTCTCCAAGGTAGACGGAAGAGCGGTTTTGAAAAGTAAAGAAATAAAAAGGACGAGAGCACACTTTGATATCAGTAGGTCTTCCTTCTTAAAACTGCATGCCAACTGATTAGTTTTGCGGGTTTTGGCAAGATAAATAATTTAGGTGGAAATGCTGTCGAGATTCATTCCCTTAGATGCGGTTTTGCACTTTCTTTTTTGAGAAACGAGAGATGTGAACGGCTATCAAAACAAACATAATTTGACCAGATACGAACGTATATTATTTACTAGGTTTTTAAGTTTGAATGCTGTTCATAACCTCAAGACCAACGCGACAGCCCACAGGCAAAGAAATCAACAACCGAGTCATTATTAAAGAATTGGAACAAAACACCGCATTTCCTTAATTCAGAGTTAAAGCTAAGGCTTTTCGCGCTGACGGACATAATAGACTAACAACTCTACTTAAAATAAAGAAAAAAAGTGGCATCGAGTATTTTTCACTGAGTGCAAGCCTACATTTCAAAAAATCCTCTATCTGTTGTCATTATTTCTAGCTTGCTTAGAGTCCCTCTGTTCGTTTGGTTACCGCTTTGCATCTTGCGTGGCCACTGAAACGTAATACAAATCTAATTAAACATCAGAACTACCTACCCGGCTTTGCTAAGTTTCCGCGATCGCTTTTCAAAAGTATAAATAGAACGTTATACAAATAACTTTTTTAAGTGTTAGTCGAGCAATGATATAGCCCCTGGGTCTGATTTATGCGTTTTAGTTCTCGGATGTTTGTCTGTTCTCTCTCGCTCAACATTCGTAGTTAACGCCGCAAGCAATGACTTCTTTTTGCAGCCGAAACACGCATGACGCAAGACAGAACAAATATTCATCATTTTGATCTTTGTCCTGCTCCAGATGCGCTGAACACACGCACATCCGCATCTACCGCAAAAGCGCCTGTCGACAGAAAACCAGCACACGTAGTGTTTCAGAGCTATGGTAACACCTGGGACACTGCGAAGATTTCATTTATCGGATTAGCCCACCATTACCTCTTTAAAAACTTAATCCTCTTATCATCATGCTTTTGTACTTCTTCAAAAGTAGACATGGGAACTTTTGTAGAACAAAGCACTACATATAACCATACACACACACCGGTATAGCTGTGAAAAAGACTGTATGTGTCTATCAACACAGGAAAGATTTTAGTTCCATGTAAAATGATGGAAGCGCCAGCCGCTCTTTCCAGTAACGACACAGTATTCCTGCGGTGGTTATCATATTCTTGTTGTTTCAGTTCTTAGTGACTGTTCTTGTTCAAGCTATGGCCTGAATAGAATAGCCCTAGGAGATCATTCTTAGTCAAACTTGGCGCAACTGTGAGTTTCTCATTTAAATTACGAGCACTGTTTATTGTTCTTTACCATCATGAATCATAGAACAAGAAGCGAAAAACGCTGCAAGTGGCTGCAAGACGTAACAAACAGCACCGCTACACTAGTGATTGGCTGTCAGTTTTGAAGCCGTCTGAAATTTCAGCCACTGCACATCCAGGAGCCGTCTCCATTGACAGACTAGCTGTTGAAGTGCTCGCTGCTCGCGCAACTGAAGAATTTCTCAGTATTCCGAGCACCGGCCCCATGCCCCACTGGGGGCAATAAGGATTGATGATGAACACCGGAAAAACCTGTTGATCGACAGTCAACTGGTCTGATGTATTTATTAATTTATTAATTGGTTACTTAATTTTCACACGCCATGCCAAATAGGTTTAGTTTTCATGAAACGGACTCTTACTCCCGCATAGTCAATCGAACCCGATCGAACTGTATTCAATTGAACTCAATCGAGCTAAATCAAACTCAATCCATCAATTGAGTTCGATTGTGTCCGGCAATCGAACCAAATCGAACTCACACAAAAATAATTGGACAACCGAACCAAATCGAACTTTGGATTTCCGAACTCTTGTTTTTTTGTAAAACTGGTGTTGAAAATCAAGAACAAGTTTTTCGAGGCTTGAGTTATTACAGTATAACACGTATTTTTCGTGTTTTCGAGACCACATAACATAATCTTTGTTCAAGGTTTTCGAGGCTCGAGTTACTACAGTATAACACGCGTTTTTCGTATTTACGAGCCCAAATAACATAATCTTTGTTCAAGCGAATTTATTCTCCGAACAATTAGACGCAATCCATTGGATTTTGTTCGATTGAATTCGGCTGCCGAACCCAATCAAACACAATCTAATGGATTTAGTTAGGTTCGGTTCGATTTGTTCGATTGAGTTCGATTGTTTCGGAAATCGAACTCACACAAAGTTCGGTATTGGATTTGGTTCGATTGAGTTCGATTTCCGAAAGTTCGATTGACTATGGCGGGCTTTCTGCAATGCTGTTTGCCTTTTGAAGAAAAGATAAAGAGCTCTTGTCAAGTATCAGTACGTGCAAACATAAAAGCACTCAGAAACAATAGAATCTTAAGCGGAAAACCTCAAGTTGATTTTTTCAGAAAATAACTTTTAAAGAGCCTGTTTTTGGTTTGAAAGATAAACAAAGTTTCAAAAGGCGTCAATGTAAATGATTTTTTTAAAACATGTCTCGTTGCTTTCGTGCAGAACAATATTTTCAAACTGTGCTGTATTTTAATGTCACACCGATTTCTTATAACAGAAAAACAGCTAGGCCTCAGTTAAAAGAAATTCTTAACAAGAGATTGTTGGAAACGATGAGTAAATAAAACCATCTGAAAAGGGACGTACGGAGGAATATAGGTGGTTAAAGGTGAGCCCAAAATAGTAATCGGATCGTATTAATGATAATTGGATTTCTATCGGGCCTACACGTTGTGACTGGAGTTCCCCATTAAATGCATATGAAACAATCGATCTGGCAATTAGAAGACAAGGAATGGAGAAACCCAAACTAGGATAGCCTAGTCCCTGGAAAAGTTAAAAAGTTTTCAAGGATTTTAAATTTGATTTGGCAGAAGTCAAAGCCCTGATTGTCTTATGGGAGCTAGAAAGTTCCAAACATTTATGAAAAACAGGAAAACTAAAGACTTGCGTGATTGATAATTGTTGAAGTATCAATTTAAAACCCACAAGAATGTGTATTCGATCGCTAAGTGAAACAAGAATAAGAAAACTTGAAATTCCATACGGAAAAAAATAATTAAAAGACAGCCGAATACACTGACGAAATGTAGTTTCTCCGAGATCTATCGCCACTGACAAGGGCTTTTTCGAAAGCGAAGCTGCTGATAGAAAACATCTTTACCACTACTTCAATGTTAACACTGAGTTTCTTTGCTATCACGACACATGCAATTACATTATTCGTAACACCATTGGTACTCAAGAAATGCCGAAATGAGAATGTCATGGTTCTGTTCTAAGAACATTACCAATGCTGTCACGTGCAAGTGCGAGCACACTTCGTGTTGTAACCAGGCGTTAGCACTACAAGGAAAATAATAATAAAAAAAAAAACCGTTGCTGAATGAAAATGTTTACTATTTGACTTCTGACTGGATGGGTGAATGGATTATTTTCAAGTTACTAAACAGCTGATCTCTTTCGTGCAGTGCTAAAGTGAAGTCCATCTCATAAGGTGGATCCGTTTATCCCAGCTAATCTCTTGTTTTCCTTCTCTCAGTTTGAGACGAGATAAGCAGAAAACTCTGAACCCCTTCAACCATATTCCAATCAAATTGTTTATTAGGTTTCTTGTAAATGAAGCTCATTTAGTAAGAGGAAACGTTTTGATTCTCGAAAAATAGAGAAGCTAAGTGTAAAAATGTGGAAAATAATTTAGCGTGGGACCACCATTGTCGTTTGTAACCAGTTTTAATGAAAAGCCACGGAACTTCAATTCTGGTGTGGTTGAACACCAAGAAACGTCCGGCCGGAGACCTGCTTTTTCCTTTAGGGCGAGAATAATTTCCTTGAATAAACACTTTTTCTCGCTTTTGTGACCGCAGTCAGCTGAACCGATTGGCTACAAATTCTTCCAAAATGCACTCACGTACGGCCTTTAAAAAGATCACTTTTAATGTTTATGGCATTGTTATTCTTTTTCATTCTTATCTGTACTTTGTACTTACTTTTCTTAACTAGCAGCTATTTATTAAATGAATGTGTACCCCATATTGCGCGATCTTTTCATGCAATTGCGATCAAATGAGTAAATTTGAACATCTGGGACTCCACCGCCAGTTGATATGTTAAGTGTACTTCAGTGATTAATCCTTTCCATTCCGATCCTACACAGCACAGATTTAGAAGCACGTACTTGAGGCTGTACCTACTAAGCGTTAACATTAAACTATTTCGATAAGAATCCATAGAAATTTATATATAGTTCACCACGGATACGATACTATGTCCATCAGTGAAAGAATTAGCCGAGAGCAGCAAGAAGGTTATGGAGGGCGGAGGTTTTACGAGTGAGAAAAAAAAACACTAATGTGAACTATTTAACAGTTATTTATTAGGGTGGGCTAGATAAATTGATGGGGGAGGCATGTACAGGAAATAACAAAACTGCCTTGAGGTAAAACAATTTCTTTGTCAACTTCAGCAAATTTCTGTTTACGTTAACGGGAAACGAGCTACGCTAAAACTTTTTCCCAAAGTGCAAAAGTGCCACCAAGAGGGGATCAGACTCCTGGGCATTGTTTACATTTGAGATATTCAACAAATCCTGTTTGTTCATCTCCTTTAAATGTTTTTTATCTCGAACGATTCCAATGGGCTTAAAAACAGCATGAACAAATACAATTGTGATAACACTGAGAACAAAGGGGCCGGAAGAATGAAAGGGTTTTAAAAACAAATTTGTATCAATTTCTCAGTTGTTAGTGACTTTCGTCTCGGAGAATCGACAACAAAACTTTTTAAGTACAAATGACACAGCACTTGGAATCGAACGTGTTATTCTCATCATTTAGCAGAGGGAAAATTGATTTCTAGTGTTAAGTAATTTTACAGTTATTAGATCATCAGAATGCTTTATTTGTCTTCTATCGGGACCAGACTGGAAAGAATGTTTCTCTATGAGGCAAACTAAACAAATCAGAAGTGATGAAAACAACTAACTGTCACAGAGATGAAAAAAATGCACCCAAAAATAAAAAAAATTAAAACACCAAAGGGTAAAACACAAATGACTGATTTACGAACTTTATTCCCCCTAATATGAAAAGATCGTATTTCTATTTATTAGACGCTTTGAGCGTTTTTTCGCTTTATCTAGCATTTTTGAGCTGGTTCCGCAGCTCAAAGCGCAGTTGTAATCCCGCTAACGTTGTAACAGAAATTACCTTTCGCTTCCTTATCAATAGTGAATCACGTAATAAAATCGGTAACAAGCCTTTAGTGAGTTTCGCGGCCCGCAATCTGTTCAACGAGTAAATTTGAACAAACAAGAGTTAAGTTCCTAGCGCTCTGTAACAAATTGCGACAGCAGCGAACACTTTATCTCGGAAAAAGAGAAGCAGCTTCATGGAAGTTTATCGGCGTTCACGTTTATTAAGTAAACAGGGAAAACCGCGTGTTCCACCTTATCCTATCATAAACTGGAACAATAATATTCTTGAGAAAAGTAGCAGAAACTGCGGCTTGCCAAAACCAGGACATTATATGAATTATTTTACTGAGAAGAACAAAGCTCAATCTTCAGCTGTTACCAATATTCCATTGCCTAATGACAGCACTTTACTTGAGAAATTTGAGATTTATATTCGACCATTAGCCGCTACTTGTTTGTTTACAGAATCTGCGTGGCCGCGGGAGTTACGGGCGAAGCCGCTTTCACGATGTCTGTTCATCTGCTTCATTCTCATTGGCTCTATACAAGGGCGCTTCTATCAAAGTATATCAGTAAACCTCTCAAAAACACTCATGAGATTCAAAAATAGCATAGCAGAGACGCTCAAGCAACAAATCTTCCCAGATCATGTTATATTTTGCTGTCCAAACCTAGCGCAACATCTTCAAGTCAGTTTTAGTCAGCCACACGCGCGAGACATAATTAACTTTGAAATCATTGCTAGTTAGCGTGAGATAACGCGGGACACAGCAAGAAATGTAAAAATAGTTAGTTATTACCTCACTGACCTTTCCATTTGCGGTGAGATTCCTGTACATTTTCTCGCGAGAAAATACGATGCGCACCGGAACCTACTACTGAGTTTCCGGTTGAAGCACAGGACCTCATTCCTCTGTTTTAAGCTTAATTCCAGAGTTTAAGCTGACTGGTAAATACTCAACATGCATCTCTACATGCATCTCTACCTTAATTTATATTTGTACAATAAATGGGACAAAATAAAAACACACACCTCTGATAAATTTGTTTTTCATCTCTTCCCATGCTTGTGGTTTGCCGAGTTTTTCTGCACAGCCGTGGTATGTCTCTAACCAAAATTTTGCCTGGTTTCTCAGACCACGGGGAATGGAGCGTTCAGTCATTTCCAGGATAATCCTAGCGGCCAACACAGAGTACAGGGGTCGCCTTAAATCGTTGTATTTTATCTTGGACCAAGTGACACCAAACGTACGGCGTACCGTCTTGTGTAGCGCTGCTAACTTTTTGTTTTCCTTTCGTCTGTTGAGTGTAGCTTTGAAAGCACATTCGTCGACGTTCCAAAGGCCGCCTTCCTTAGAGGTTCTGTTTAGCGAATTTTCAACCATTGCCACTCGCTTGATGAAATGGTGGTCGTCCATAAACATTGGTTTCAGCGACTTCGTTATGGCATTCTTGGTCAACTCGGACGCGTGCTTGATCACCTCGATTCCCTCTTGGTCGACAATTAACAAGGATTTGCGGATCACAGGCCGTGCCCTCTTAGATCGGGCTTCGCACGGCGTCAGAGCGCACATCATACAAACCACGTACAAGAGTGAAAACTTCACAAGCGGAACCATGATCAGTTATCACACTAAAAATGTTGTTTTTTAACTTACACGAATTGAGGGCTTGATCAGGTTCACGTTCTGTCTTACAAATCTCCCGAGCTTGGTGCGATACTGCAAATCCTCGGCACTGAGATCGACTCGCAGTCAAAAGAGTTTTCGGAGACAACCTACGTTGAAAAAATACCAAGTGAGCCGCAGTAGACTTCCCTGAGGGAATATGAGTGAACTTGACAGTTCTCAAATTTCTCTACCCTGCTGTGATTCAAATTATCAATTGAAGACAAGCAGAGAAAATTTCTTCCAGATTATCCAGGCAACATGACAGGATAGTGGATCAGACTTGTATCAGTAAAACACTATTATAGTGAAAAGCTCTGCGAAGAGTGAATGATCACTAAATAACTGTTCAGAAAAAAAGAACCTTTGGTTTTCCAACCTAACCGCGAATCTCCCGTCTAATAGAAAGCGGGTTTACATTACATGTTTACCAAAACTGCCATTCTGCGTTAGAAAAAACAAAAGTCATATGAACTGAAGCCAAAACAACAAGAATTTAAAACAAAGATTACGCAGACACGCGATTCAATGCAGTGACCATACCTAGCAGCCTTATCATGTACATTATAATCTAACGGAATGAGTAGTAAACAGTTTTGCTTGTAAATAGATTAATATATATCGGCCTTGCCTTAGAAGTGAAGACGTCTGCAGTCTGTCAGTAGGTAAATCAATCGAATCGAAATAGGACGTTCAAGAGCGAAGGTTATCGCTGATATCGCAGCTCCTATCTTAGTAGTTGGCACGGGCGGGTGTTGGGTCGGAAACTCTAAACGTGTGCGTGGCTAGTGCACACGACTTGCTATTAATTTTCCTCTAAGTCTTAATAAATTTGACTTGGGACATGCCACTTATAGAAAAGCGGAAGGCTCGCTATTGACCAATTTAGAGGAAATGGCATCTGTCATTGCTAAAAGTATCGTTCACAGGAAGTCGGAGAACCTTTGATTTCTCACAACTCGCACGACCTCTGATAATCAATTACCTTCTTTATATATACCTTTTACATCGCTAATTATTTTCTTACAACGCACGCAAACTGAGCTAAACAGTTTAAGGCGCCATGCTGGCTAGCAGGGAACTACAATTTAAACGCAGGCTATTCAAGAAGGTTACTGATTCATGACCTTGATGGAAAAGAAAACAATAATTCTATCTCCATGCGGGTTAGTTACGATACCATTCCTTGATCGAGGCCCTATACCTTGTGTTCCTGGTTTTCACCGCAAAATGGAGTTGTGGTCTGTGTTTTGATTTTTCCCAGCTGCACGAAAAGAGACTGGAAAGGTGTAAGAAGGCTGTAATCTTTTCCCACGCGTTGAAGAGGAGTTAAATTACAGTTACAGACTAGGAAAACATGTTCAGCCCCAAGAAAAACACGTTTTAGCCGTGAGAATGTTTCTTTAGTCCGTGAAGGAATGAGTATGTGGCCTAATCAGTGGCTTAGCCTTACTTAATGAACTCTTGAGAAACTGTCTTATAACGTACAGGATACCCGGGAGGACATAGTTAGGTCACTTATGAGCAGTTAACGCAATTTAGGTTCGGCACCCTGGAAACGATGTTTGACTGACTTTTAATACGGCAAGAAAATCCTTAGAAATAACCTTTTTCACTAGGTGTGGTCTTTTGAATCCCTTCCCCCGCAAGTAAACAATAAACAAGGGTAAAGAACTAATTCACACACTCAATGATCACGCGAAAAAATACTCCGAGACCCAGTGTAAATGATTAAAAGTAATAATTAATTTGTTTTTTTTTAACAATTCTCGCGATCACTTGCGACCACGTGCACGATCGTGAAGGAGAAATGGGTTCAGTGACAGTGTCCTCTATTTGGTTTTTCACTTCCTTTTTGCCTCCAAACCGAGATAACTTCCCACCGTCCACCATTTGTTACTAATCGGCCATTACAGGTTATGAGCTGAGCGTCCCTTGCGTTAGAGACAGCGAGAAAAAAAAGCCGCGGTTTTCTGTGGTCCTTGCGATTGTAAGGTTTCTATCTTGATTTTGAGGGCTTGTCGCGCGAATTGTTCCTATGCGAGAAACAAACCATTCAGTCGTGTTCTAATCAGAGAAAATTTCCTTTAAATGTGACGGTGTGGTTTTGATTAGTTTTGTGGGTGGGCAAGGCGGAATATATTTGATACGAAACCAGAGGTTATTGATATAATTTATCGCTATTTCATGCTGTTCAAGCGATAAGCGATGTAAGACAACTGTGAATTCAGACCTTGAGTGCGGTGCTCGCGCAACAGCGTGTGGCAGAAGGAACAATCCATCTCTTTCACTTCTTCGCCAAGTTAAGTCAAAATGTTACTATCTCAGTGCTCACACAAAGGTCACGAGGTCGCATAGCGCCAGGAACTCAGATTTTTTCTTTGTAATGCTGAACTATATTTAAATACACAAAGTGAGACTTGCTGACGGCAGAACCTGTTGTTTAAACTTGTCTTTGTTTGATCAGGGTTGTACTCTTGTCGCTTTTATTATTGTTAGAATTAGCTCATTTTCGCTGATTCAGGCTGGTGTAAAAGTTTTCTTTATCCTTGGCTACGTATACACTCCAAGCATTTGTAGCATTTGATTCGATCATCTAAGCCGAAACAAACTGCTACGTTCTACCACAAAAAATTGCCAGGCAGCTTTGAATGGCATGAGAATAGTTTTGTGAAGTTCGTGCCTGGAAAACAGGCTTCCATTGTGCCAGTAAGGAAGCGCACAACTCTTGCAACGAACAGTCACTTGCCAAGCCATCGTTACATTTTCGCATGAGTTTTACGGCGGTTTGGAATTTATAGTGAATAGGCAAATTTTAATTTTTTGAAAACCCTTCTCCATTTGAGCAGTCCTTTATCTTCAACTTTACAAAACAGAATGGTTTCAAAAATAAGTTGATAAGCCGGCTGGAGTTCGAAATGCTTTTTTTTTCCCTGACAGATTGACTAACATTTCTTTTAATGTATGGCTTGAAGATTTTTTTTCCTCGTAATGATTCACAGACTCTACCATAATGCGTTGATTTTGTATGGAGCAATTCAATGTCGATCGGAGACTTGGAAGGAATGGAGGCCATGGTGAAAATGTTCTACTGCGTGCTGCTGTCGGTAAAACTATTCAACTATGTAAGGAATCTTCTATCATAACAATTTAAAAGAGATTTCCGTTTTACCTTGGAACTGATATAAGTTACCCAGCTTACGTTAGCTTCTAATTAATTTGTCCTACATATTTTTGTTAATAGTGATGACTTTCAGTTCTACCATGTAGTTGAATTTAACTCAACTCACTCCAGTGTTATTGCTGTAGCAATGAAGTCAAATTCAGTAGACCCAGCTGGCTAATACTTGCTGCAATTTTCACTAAAGAACGCTAAATCTTAAAGAAACACAAAGCTTCGAGCTAATTATAATGTGTTTACTAGCTAGACGCTTTGTCCGACATCTAATTCTTGTTCTTACCCACTTATCGTGTATTCTTTGTGTTCTCTTGTCGATAACCTCAGTCCTTTCAAAGGCAACAAGGAGATAATAACGCTATGCGTCTCCTTATGAACCTGATATGAAACCTTTGGTCTGATTTATATTTATAAGATAACGTCAATAACCAATCACCGCTGTTCAAGTACCCAGGACTGTCTCCATAGCAACAGTGGCTGTATTTCAAGAATACAAATAGAGCTTTCCTTTCTAACGTCATCAAAATTGGAAAACTACAGTGACTAGCCTAAAATCCGATATTGCTATTAGCATAAATGTTCATGAATCAGCGAGTTCGCATTGCATAATGGCTTTGAAAATATCGTCAAATACAGCTGTTCACGGTGGTTAAGGACAGTTCGTCGCAACAACGAAAACTTGCAATTACTCGAGTCTTCCAAACTGTGTCACTCAGCATCTAGTACTGTGATAACAGAGAGCTATACACAGTGTTGAAGTGTTCTGTAGTGCTCAATGCTCCTCACATTGTTGGTCTGATGTTTGTGTGGTCGCTAGACGTCCCACTAACTTTCCAAGACTCTTTCGGGATTTTTGTCAAGGTGTTTCATTTGATTTTTTTTCTCTTTAGTTTAAGGAAAAGCAAAAGAAAATGAGGACAAAAGACAACCCTCCTGGCTAACGAACAACGAACAAACTTTTTAAGTATCGACCATTCTAAGGCGTTAGTCTACTTAACCGTTTTAGAAGCAAACTAAACTAAGACCAGTTTATATATCAGTTTCTTAACAGGCAAGTGTTCATTAGCGTGCGAGCAGGTTGTGCGAGTGGCTCCATACCGGCTGAGTGTTAAACGATAAACATGTATACAACCTAGATAGCAAAATGAGCAAATCTGAACTTACGCAAAAATATACGCGTAAGTGCAAAAGTCACATTTCTTGTCAGATACTTACGTCTTGACTTGCTCCTTTACGCTGTGTTATAAGTCGGCTGTCGCGTGCTGGATTTCAAGTTTCGTGTTCATCCCAAATTAAACCCCACAAAAAAAGTCATTTTGTTGGCTGGAATGCCCGATAACCCTCTTGATATAAAATGCCAGTTGTACGGTTATCCTCGCAATGCTAGAGTTCTGAGGTCACTTTAACCGGATTAAATCCTGAGTCCTTGAAAAAATTCAACTTATGTCGAATGACCGAAAAAAACTTGCTTTTGTAACAAGGGACAGTTTTGAAACTAAAACGAGATATTCAGTAAGGGACACAGTTTAATTGGTGAGTTTGTGCGGGGGGGGGGGGGGGGCGAATTATTTAACATCACGTCGGGTAACAGTGTTTCTCTTGGACATCACTGAAGGCATTCCTTTACTCAGGAAACGTTTATCAGAACTATTGAAATTGTCTCTTCGCCAGACTGATATCGAAGCATTAACTTTCCCCGGTTCAACTAGATTGTACCGCGTTGATATAATTATATACATGTATCTTGAAGAACGTCTAATCTCATATTCCAAAACATGATCAAGCAGACTTCGTGCACTAACAGCTGTTCAAACCTAATTAGGACAAATGATTTGGGATTGAACCGAGGGAAACGTTCATATTTAACGTTCATATTTAACTTGGTCTGAAGTAACTTATTCTTCATAATTCATTCTATTTTTGCACTCGGTCAGAAATGACTGGAAGAAAGAATTCCAACAGCACTTGCCTAAAGCTTACAGTCTTTTTATCCTGACTGCAGGTCATGGATAGGTTTGTCACGCGAGGCACCAGGAGAGCAGAAGCGATTAGGTTAAAAGAATTAATCTGATTAAGTCAGAAGTATATCAGGAATGACTGGAACATCTGTGTTGTCTTTATATTTTGGGGACAAACTAAAACTAGCCCAAAAGTTGTCTTCACGGTCTGTAGTCTGAAGTCTGAAGTCTAACTGCATGGTCTAAAGTCTGGTCTGAGTTCCCTCCCAGTCGGCTCTCGTTCAACATGACTTAAGACTTCGTTTGCATGAAATGCATGCTGTGGATGTGCTTGAGAGCAATGTGTGATTGCCTTAAAATTTATAAATTGTTCGAAAAATGTCTGAATACCCTTGCGTCGCGGTTACTTACGTTTTTGGCAAAATTTACTCGTGAAAACCACTCTCCTTTCCACGACAACGACATTATTTTGGTGGATAATCCACTGGGCCCACGGTTCTTCCACCTTACATTGAGGTAAATGGCAAGAGACCATTTTCACCTGATGGTAGTCATAAAAGAGTTTCATTATCTCCCCTTCCCAACGAAATTTCAAAGAATTTAATTTACTTTGTCTTTGCTTCTCATGGGAGAGAAGCTTTCTATGTATATCTTTGACTGACTGTATATATGTTCAGAACGTATTCGAGTTTGCTGCATAATATGTACCTGCTTGCGATGCGCGTTTTCAATAAACTGATTACCTCTTCATAGAAAATTCCGATGATAAACCCTTGTCATCAGTTTATGTGTTTGGTTTAGACCGTTAAGACAAATTTAGAATGAGCTCTCTGGCCTTAAACCTTTTGACAGCTTTGATTATTATTATTTTTTTTTTTTTTTTTTTTGTCAGGGCTTCCGGACTTTTCTAACGGAAACAAGAACATGAAGTTGTTGGTCTATAGCCGGCTTATTCCACTTATTGTGGGCCTCAATTTAGCGCGAGAGGTGTGGTTATTGATTCAGTTATTTGATCAACTACACTTAAACGTGGCCGAAAGGTTAAAAGAAACCTTGGATGATCTAAAATTTGTTTAGTAAATGCATTCTGATTGACGAATCAAGCAGGTTCACATGCACGCTCAGTTCAACATGAAAACTAGGTAGCAAGAGACTGGATTATAATCCCCTTTAGGTAGTAACATAGAATGTGCTGTATCTAAATCCATATCCTTCACCGGCTCGCCAGGTCTACATGCTTTTTCCTAATAAATGAAATAGAGAGAGAGAGCTCAGTTAATTATGGATTAATTAAGGATTTAGGGGTAATAAATCAACAGCAGCACACATTAGCTATTTATCTTTCAACAGCACGAAATTGCATTGCCTCTTTTCTTAGGGAGATGTTTGAGGGGTCTTGAACGTCTGAGACCGTCAGACAATCCCCTCCGGCAATCATTACCACAAACAGGAAGTCAACTGTCCCTATCTTTTCAAGCTCAGCTCTGTTATATGACTTATAAGTCCTTCAAAAAAACCCTTGCGTGGTTATATTATATCTGCAGAGATTATAACAAAGAATTTACAGGTCACCCTGTTCACTTATCTTCGTATCATTAGTGTTTTTTTTTTTTTTTAACAATTGAACCTTTACAGAATTTACAGTTAGTTAAAGATAGTAGCCGTTTGCGTGTTGGCTACAAGCTACAGGGATGTTTAAGGGCATGACACTTCAGAAACTGAAAGATCAATCCTTTGATGAATGTAGTGTTATGGATTTACCTTTCATAATTTCTTGTGTAAATGTCAAATTTGGGCTCTTTAAGTCAATTAGTAGAAAACGAGAAGTAACGGCTTAGCTTCTAAAGAACTCAGTTTTGTAAATGCAATGGTAGTAGTGTATACTGAAAGTTTTTTTTTTGGTTTGTCTGTTAATCGGCTGACGTCATTTTTAGCTTCAAATTAAACTGAACCATCAATCCGCAGCTGAACGGCGTCCTTTACACAAAACAAAGTAAGCGAACAAGCGTGCATTCAGAGATGAAACTTCATAAGCCCTCAATACAGACGACAGGATCCGTCATTCTTGAACAGATACAAAAAAATCAGATTAAAAAATTAAAATTAAAGAACTTGAATGAACGCCGGAAAATTTGTACTGATTAGTGATATGAAAAAAAATATATATATATGTTTTTCTGGCAGCAACTGATGTCATTTACATCCTAGTAAGACAGTGCACTGTATCTTTAGTACTGACTTAGAGAGTCTACGTGAATCCTTTTCGTGTTGTTTACAATTCTTAGCCCAGAGAAAGCACGCGATAATTTTTACTGGCTAAGCTGGCCCCATTTCAGGACGACCTATTTGAACTTGTCCTCGTTGATTTACCGGCTTTTCAGCAGCGACTGCACGTAGCTGGTAAGGAGAGAAACCTAAACGTATTATGTATCATATTTCACTGGTTGGAGGCGATGTCTAGAGATGGAGGTTGACTAAGGATAATTTTCATGGTGTCGTGGTCTAGGAAAGACGATATTATCCTTGCTTATTGTTCATTACGTTAGTGTCTCATTCAGTGAGGACTGAAGAATCAGTAAGGCAGCCGCTGGTTATTCCACACAAGCTGAGTAGAAGTATTGACACTTCAACAAAATGAGTGTCTTTTCCATCTCAGGTTACGCTAAGAGTGGACTTTCTCTTGAAGGATCATGCGTCCCTTTTAACTCAAACTACTAATCGTACACTAAAATATGACAAAAATCCAGGCAAGCTGGTTTCACCTTGATTTTTTTAGCTTAATCAAAGCTTAACAAGAGCGAAAAAACGGATTACGAGTACTGATATGTCTTAAGTTCAGTAATCACTTCCGAATTACACCGAGAAATGCGTACGAGCAAAGCACCTGTTACTGCACGAACCTTTTTATGTTAATTTGAGGGTTCTTACGCTGTCGCCGTAATCTTTGTGAGAACTATAGTCGGTTCCTAGGAGATCTTTCCCACCGGCCGGCCGTGCTGTCCTATTTTTGATGCATGCATATTTCACGATTCACGATAAGGTCAGCGTCTATATTAGTTGAAAGTGAGGCATCATAAACAGCCATAACTATACACAGTCAAAAGAACTATCTCCCAGGCCTACGGGAATGAAATTATTTATCCACCCCTGACGTCAGTGTGGGTGCTTAGTTTTTTTTAGGGACCAAACTGACTGAGACCTTATTTTATCACTTTACCTCTTTTAAGTGCTTTAAGCCAATTTCGATAGATCAAATTTCCAGACTAAAGGGGAAAAAGGAAATAAAACACAAACTCAGTCATTTCTTTTAGTCTATTTTCCTAAGGCTCGGAGCCAAGTTGTGACTGACTCTAAATACACCATTTCAGGTCTAAAATCATCCTTCTTTTCTATTAACCTGCATGTAATCAAAGTTTAATGTTTAAACGTTTTTTTATTATTATTATTTCAGCTTAACAGTTTATTCTTTACAACTGAGTTTGAATAGGAGTTCTAACAAACGACAAGCGAGAACCTTTTCAACTCTGTATAAAATTCAGGGTTTCTTGTGGCTGTTGTGAAGGTCGTGATCAAGTAAACCGCACGAAACTGCCACTTGAAATCAGTAAAATGCGTACAATGGTAAATTTACAAATCTCTCTGTTATATTTTACAATATCTTCTATGCGCAAACAACACTTGGCACTCGCAAAGGTTGCTTAATCTAAAAACAACTTCGATGTTTTATATATTTGCGGTAACATACGGGATTCAGCAGCAGTATAAACAACAACTCTACTCCATTCCACCAACTCTAGCCATCTGACCGATTTCTTCTTTTAAACATTCAAGGAAATCTGTAGTGGAATGTTCGCCTCCAACATCGGCGGTTTTCTGAAGACAAAATAAACTAGTTAAAAAATTAAAATCAGTAACTTGAACATCCCTGCGTAACCCGCAGCGCAAGTCACTGTACTGAGGAAAGTCCCTGTTTAGGAAGGCAAGTAACTGAGGGTGGGGTGGAGCGAAGGCAAGATTTCATGAAGCGTCTCCTTACGGTAAGTTAAGCTTAGCAGAGAAAAACCTCAGAAAAAAGAAAACCACATTCGTTAACAAAAGCTGAGGAATCAACTTGAACAAGGCGCCCATACATGCCCAGGACTACAGCTGAATGTTGGCCCGATAGTTTAGGACTACTCCCGGGTGGACAGAGAAAGGCATGGGGGAGCATAGAGTCTCACCCGACAACACACCAGCAAGGACGAAGACTGTTCATAACTCAGAAAGAAGTATTCTTACCACTCCTTTTTCCACGACTCTTAAGATAGCACTGTGAATTAGGTCACCATAAGCATTCCATCTGAAACAGAACAAAATACAACAGATTATGGTAACTACAGACCATGCACAGAGCTTCTCGTGTCCTGGCATGATTCAAGGACGGTGCAAGGTGGCCTCATCTCTCTGCACCTCTCCTTTTCCTCGCGAGACAAAGAGGAGACTGAGACTAAGCGACCTCAAACCAAATCAGGCTTCAGAATATCGGATGATAGAACCAGAACAGATAATAGCGAGTATTTCTATCTACCGTACAAATGGCAGTACTGCGAATTCTGTTACTATTACATGTACTATTGTGTTATCAAGTTGGACTTCACAAGGTTACGGTCAGGTCAGGTTATCAGTTGCTGGGATATTAGCTCCTTATTTGAGATATTCATAAACATAAAGTTCAATGAACAGTACAATGGTTCCGCACGTACGTTATACATCTTGGTACATTCCTTAGGCCCAGTTCAGACGTCGTGCTTCTGCCGTGCCGAATTAAATTCAGGAATTAAGTTCGACAAAAGCACGGCAGAAGCACGGCGTCTGAATCAAACTTTTGAATTAAGTTCGGCAAGCAATTAAGTTCGACAAGCTCTGCCGTGCTACACGACTCTGGCACGGCAGCGATTCAAACGTCGTGCTTCTGTCGCGCCAAACTAAATTCATAAATTTTGTCAGTGTGTTTTGGCGAGATTTCGTTCCCTCGGGGAGTTAGGAGGAGAATTGTTACGAGGCTTCAGTATACCCTGGATTTGATTCGACTCTGGCACGACGTCTGAATCAGAGTTGATTTCCTGCCGTGCTACAGTCGAACCAAATTGCAATTTAGTTCGGCACGGCAGAAGCACGACGTCTGAACTGGGCCTTAGCCGTCCTCAGCTATTCAAAACGATGGTGTGAAATGACCATATTCTGACTTTATACTAGTCTAATCTATGAACACGTTTTACTTAAAAGATCTGCTCTTCTCTCCTTACCCCAAATGTTCCAGCATGAGTGCGCTGGTAAACAGCAGGCTCACCTATGTAAGTCATTTAGACTCAAACGTAACAGTCTAATCTATTTTCTCTCCTTACCCCAAATGTTCCAGCATGAGTGTGCTGGCAAACAGCAGGCTCATAGGATTTGAAATGTTCTTTCCTTCGATGTCCCGACCTGTGTGACGCGAGCCCTCAATAACAAAAAGACAACAATATGGTATTGAGGCTGTTCAAATTAAACATATATGACCATATACTTTCTTATAATGTGTGTTACACGTTTGTATTCTCCAGTGCACCCACAAAAATGTTCCGACACTACAGAGAAACAAGTTTTCTTTTGACTCAAGTCCTTTTCGGTTTACACAGAATAATCCCCGACTATGTTTTGACCAAGTGCAAAGCCTGGGCAACACATAAGAGATAATTCAGCATTATTATATGGCTCTATCTCACAAGGACTGGAAACTACCAAATTCACCCATTTGATTGGCTGAAATCGATATTGAAAGTGCTCTACATTTTCCCATCTAGACTGGCATCTAGACCGGTAATGTTTTGCAGTGAAAAACTTGCCAACTAAAATGCAAAATCATTGACTACTTTCATCTAACAATCATTGAGTTATTTTTTTGTAAAAAAAAATACCTCTTAGTCGGCGCGTCGGGTATGTTATGGACGGGTCAATGGGTGAGTGAGTAAGTGAGTGAGTGAGTGAGTGAGTGAGTGAGTGAGAGATGTATGTATGTCACACCAATCAGATTGGATCTACTATGAACAGCCAATCAAATTTCTTGTTGTAAAGGTAAATGGTACGTGAGAAACACAAGGTATGTATAAACACAAGGACTTTGGTAATTGAGAAATAAAGAGTGACGTGTATGTTGCCGGTTTGTGATTTTTACTCCGGTTTGGAGGGGAGTGTAACAGTTACATACGTACATTGGGTTGTTTTAGAGTGCATAATTTTCAGTGTAATGGTGGCTGGCTATGAACGAGATGAGTCTTGAGTTTTGAAGCAGTTCATGGGTAGTAGGCAAATGGCACGAGATATTTTTATTTTTAATTACAAAGGGTAACTTGATACTTTTGTTTTTCACAAGGAGTTAATTCAATTAGAGGTCACGAATCGTCGGTTCTAGTTCTTAGGACATGTTTTAGAAGAGACGAGACTATTTAGATTTGAAGCAGTTCTAACGTTTACGATAGTAAGTGAAGGTAACGATTGTTTTGTTCTTATTGCTTTGTTCTTATTCTTTTTTAGTTACAATGGGTAATTTGACACTCTTGTTTTTCACAAGGTAGTAAATTCAATTAGAGCTGACGAATCGTCACCATTTGTTCCCACGACATGTTTGCTATTTTTAGTTACAAATGGTAACTCGACACTTTCGTTTTTCATATGGGAGTAAATTCAATTAGAGCTTACAAGTTATCGGCTATTGTTCCCAGGATATTAAACAAAAAAGAAGCTTTCATTTCTAGAGTGTTTTTACGTCTCTATTTGATGGGCATTTTATGACATTCTTTTCAGTCCGATATTTTTAAAGGTAAAAAGTATGAAAACTGTTCAAATGTTCTTTGAAGACTGTGTGGCACCAAGTTAAAGTGCAATTTAATTAAATCAGAGAGGTTTTTTCTCTTTCTTTCAATTTTCGGTGAAGTAGTGTTGTTGCGTTGTGTTGTGTAAAAAGGGTAAACTTACGACTCGTATAAAATGCGAAAAGTTCTCTTAACTTGAGTATTTTTGAGCAAAAATTCCTCTTGGGGGCTGGAAGGGCTCCCGAGGGGGTACTCCCAGAAAAATTGGTTGGGGGTGTGCGGCCTGCTTCCCAAAACCCTTACCCTATTTATGACCAAAATCTGCGATATTCCTTACCCTATTTATGACCTGACCAAAAATTCGAAATCCTATTTACGACCTGACCCTCAAATCAAAACCCTGTTTCAGACCTGCGTTATAATTAGCTCCCTAGTTCAAACCAATGTTAAATTACCGTAAACATATAAATTTGTGAAGGGCTTTTGTTGATTTTCTTTTCGATAATGATGAAAAAGTGGCTTCTTCTTAAAGCATACCCATATCAAGGCTAGAGTGCAAAAACCGTACCCTATTTATGACCAAAATGACCAAAATCAGCTAAAATCGATACCCTATTTATGACCAAAACGGCTGAAAAACCATACCCTTCGGGGCCGCACAGACCTATATAGCCCATATAAGGAAGTCCCCCCGCCGGGGGGGAAGGGCTACGTGATCGGTGAGTGAGGGAGTTATGTATGTGCGCGTGTCAGACCAATCACAGTGTGGGTTGTATCAAAGAACGAATAAAATTGCCTGTTAGAAAATAAGATAGTATCTACATTAATCTGGAGACGTGTCAGATTACTGTAGTTTGTTCAGTCAAACATTTTAGGGCTTACTATTTAGTTATCTTACCACTACCGATGTAACATTGTATGTACATCATAAACTCCCAGTTTCTTTCTTGCTGTACATCGCAACCAAAAAAACTTGTCAAATCAACCAAATCATTACTGTAAACAGTTCCATGAATGCTCCTATCTCCGAGACTTATAGTTCACAAAAAAATAACTCTTGCACGCCTTGCGTGCCTATGTTTTATATTTATGTAGGATGAACAAATTTTAGCAGAATTAAATTCAGCTCATTACCATTCCCAAGCAAAATGCTCAGGGCAAAATGTCAGTCAGTACAAACCAGTTACATTAAACGAATGAAATTTGTTCTTCTTTGCGCCATATAATAAACATCTTATTACCGGTAACCAAGCTTAGTCGGTCTGTATGGTAGAATCTCGACCTCGGTCGTGTGTACAGACTTCACCGTATTCGGTCTGTACTCACAACCTCGGTCAGGATCCTCCCATACAGACCTCCTGCTCGGTCAGTAAGAGCTAATTACAAACAAGTTTTTTTTTTTATCAAGTCCTCACCGATTCAAATGCCGCATAATCTCCACCATAGTTATTAGAGGAAATGGAAGCATGATGAACATCAAAGAAGTAGACAAACAGGCTAAGATTTATGCTGGAAGGCACTTAACCCTGCACATGTTTTGTTTAATGCTCATTGACTAAGCATGAATTACATACTTAGTTGTATAAGCACACAACCACCTCTGGTATATTGCCAGGTTTTGTGCAGGGTCAACTCCTAAAATAGCCAACAAAAACATACAACAAAGAACTTTGTCAAGTTTTATAACCATTCCCTCTATTAAATATGTCTCCACCTATGTTTTCACCAGGTACGGTGCCTGTCCACCCACAAGAGCATTAAATATAATATAATATGTAAACATCACAACATAAAGTCCTTACCGATTCAAACACAGCATAATCTCCACCTATGTTTTCACCAGGTACGATGCCTGGTCCGCCTACAAGAGATGCGCCAATGTTGCTGACTATATTGCCATACAAGTTTGGCATTACCATCACATCAAACTGCTGAGGGTTGGAAACAAGCTGCATACAACAGTTATCAATAATCATAGAGTTGTATTCAATGTCAGGGTAGTCCTTGGAGACCTCGCCACAACATCGCAAGAACAAGCCATCACCAAGTTTCCTTCAGTGAAAAACAAAAACAAAAACTCTGCAATTGACATCAACATTGTCATATGTACATTATTTGAAACACAGTTTCAGTTACAGCGGTGCTTTATTGTGGAATTTATTACTTGAAAACATCAAAAAGATTAAATCAATTGCAAAATTCAAGACACAAATCAATCGCATATTTGAATCATCAGATTCTCACTTGGCAATCTTGTAAAACAGTACATGACAGTTTTTAATTAATGTAATATTTGTATTTAGATTTTATACATGTACTGCTGTACTTACTGAAGATTGATTGATTGATTGATTGATTGATTGATTGATTGATTGATTGACTGATTGATTGATTGACTGATTGATAAAATCTAACTGACCATGGTATAAACTGTAAGCAACTACACTACCAAGTTGCAGATCTCTTATAGCACCTTGTCAGAGTTTACTCCCATTACATGTATGCTTAAACTGCATTATCAACATATTAAGTTATTGGATTACTACAGATGTCAGTTTTGGAAGCTCACATGATGTTGGCCTTGTGAACAGCTGTCACTTTCTTTCGGCCATGCTTCACAGCAAAGTCAAATGCATATTTTGCAATTTTGGTACATTTCTCCTCTGTCATGATCTTAAAACTTTCAATAACCCCATCAACATTCTACAAGATAACCAAACAAATAACAAAGATGAGAACCATATTAGGCACTTTAGTTGTTGTATATTGGGAAGGATAAGAGAGTTTACCAGTACACAGGCTGTGAGCTGACACTTCAGCTCTCTTGCAATACAGAAACACTTGCATGAGGTAGAATCTTGTGAATGTTACTGTCAAATTTTGGAAACCTTTAATAGGGCTTGTTTCAAGCACTTAAACCCCCCCCCCCGGGGGGGGGAAGGACTCCCATATAAAAAGGACAGTGGTGCTCGTCATACCTTTTAGGGGTTAAAAATGCAGTTTTGGTAAATCTTAGGGTATTCAGCCTCAAAAGGTCCACAGCCGGAGCTTTTGCAGTACCTTTTAGGTATTGAGCCAAAAATATATCACAGAAGATTGTCTTGTTTTGGAATTGGTACCTCTCAGGGGTGAAAAGCGTTTCAAGCCACACACACACACACACACACACACACACACACACACACACACACACACACACACACACACACACACACAAAAAAAACATCTCAAGCCAAGCTCTCACAAAACAGGATCTTGGTACCTCTTAGGTGTTTTTTTCAAAATTTCAGAAGAACGCCCCATCTTTTTTACATTGGAGTCCCCCCAAACCAGGGTTACACATTCTTAAATTCCCGATTGTCTTGTATCAATACTGATGACTTCTCATAAGATTCCATAAGTGTCACAAGAACATGGTCTCACCAATTTCTACTAAAGTGCATAAGTTGGGCTGCATACATGTACAATAACCAGGTAATGTCATATTAACTTGCTCTTTTATGAAAAGAGTAAAGCAGCAAATTAAAGATGGCTGATGCATACTTCATGTTCAATGTGACTGTATTCTCCTTCTGTGTTTTCTCTAATAATCACCAGATCCAAATCGCTATGTCTACAAAACAGAATAACATGGTTAAGAATGAACGTATTTCACTTAAGTCCATTTGAACACCTGTATTTTAACATCCCAATAACTTCTTTAATTCTTTCTTTTTTTCTGAAATTACAGCTTTACATTGTCATTTATTGTTTATTAATCAATACCTATTTATTTCTTGAATATACAGTACAAATACTGTACATGAACTGCACTTGTTGAGTAGTAATTTCCTTTGACGTTATGTCAACCACTGGAATCCACATGCAAAGACAAAGTAGGGTACAGGTAGGCCAGAATTGCAACAACAAAACGAAGTCAACTGAAGAACAATACTGTGAGAGCTGCGATAATTTTAAAATTGGATATTTTGGATATGTCCTGTGCTCCACAAAGGGGTGAGGAAAATGGCTGAGAGTAAAGAGTCCCATACCTCACTGGGATTCCTGGTATGGATTTACATCTTACAACATTGGCAAATAGATCCAGCTGCCGACTGAAACAAAAGCAGGTTATCATAAATGTATGTATCATGCATTATATGATGCAAACAAAATTACAGTGAAATCTGATTTATCAAATGCTCAAGAGAAATGAAACTTGGTTAAAGAAATTGGGATTTCAAGAGATCAGCTAAAAAATGATTAATAGTGAAACAAATCCAAGACAAAATTAATGACTATTGGTTCAAGTTGTCACCTGAGGATTGAAAAATTCAGGGTCCCAGAAATAAAAGATTCCACTGTAGAATGACACATTTTTGTTACTTGTGTTGCATTGTTACAATCTTTTTACAGCTAACATGCTCACATAGAATTCCTACATTTACATGTATATATATACACTGTATGTGTGATAACACTCACCGTAATTCAACGTTGAGTGACTTAAAAGTAGGTTTATCTAATGGAGTAAATATATTTCCTGAAATCAAACATAATAGAAGAGTGAAACATCTGGTAACAAACTGAAACGTCAATTAAATGTGTAATGTGCATTGTGCTTGTGTGTACACGTATGTGTAGTTGTATATATAATGTGATATTAAGGGGAGGAGGATAACTGGACATTCAATCTGACTCTGCATATAGCTGTTGTTGTTGTTGTTGATGTTGTTGTTTGTTTCACAATTTCCTGAAGTGAATACTGATTACCAAAATCATATTGAAAGGCAAATACAAAGCTACTAATAACACCCCAGGTTACTGTGACATAATATTATAATTTTGCAGTCACTGTAACATTCTTCAGCTAACCACACAATTATTTGAACTTGATAACTTGACCAGTCAAACTATCTGCATGTATCAACATCTAAGGATGGTGATATTGAATATAAATTTGTATCCCATCCCACATCCCATCATCCTTGGCAGTGAAAACCTTTTACAACTTAACTACAACAAATAACATAAAAACTCATGTAAGAGATTAAAATTCTGTAATAAACTGTTGAGACGGTTATTATTGATAATAAATCTTGATAATAAATCTTGTGTACTGTACCCTTCATTGCTACTCCATTCCTCTTCACTGAAGTCACAACATCTTCCAAGGTGTCACTGAATGCATCCTCGTCACTTAAATTTACCCCACTAACAGTGACAGATCAACACAAAATGTTTGTTACATTTACAGTAAATTTTAAGGTGTGTTACCAGTTCAGTTTTAAGTGAATGTGTCTTGCTGAACAAATATTGGCCCAATCTTTCTGCCAAGATTGTTACATGCCAGCCTCCTGGGTGTTAAGGGAGGTGGAAGGTAATTATGTCCACATTGAATTCAATTATAACTTCAGACAGAATATCCAGTAAATGAAAGTGATATTTTCCATAGTTTGATTTCAGGTTAGTTTTTCTGATGACCAAGATAAACTGGGCCCAGCAACAAGGCTAGCCAGATTAATGACAGAACAGCAGTTGGGTTTGCACCAAATGAACTTCTATTTAGACCGTACAAAGCAAATATGGTGATACACTTGAACTGTTCCTGTAATGTCAAATATGTATATATACGGTATACCTTAAATTAAGTTCTTCAAAATCCACTGGTGCACCAATATACCTAGAGGACAGTACGACAACAACTTAAAAGAGAAAACACATTCAAGTACATGAATATATGTGACTACTCCAGTTTGATAGAAAACATACAATTAAATTGTAAAAATCTATGCTAGTAATTTATTAAGGACATTATTTCCAGCATCTTTTGTTTCAAATTAATGTGTGCACTACTCACATGGGTTTCAGAAAGACTGAGGAACATGGTAAAACAAAAGGCACCTGAATATATCTTGCACTGCAGTGACCATCTCTGGGCCAATACCATCTCCTGGAATTAATGTAACAGTGTTACGCCCGCCATACTTGGCATGTATTGGAACTTCATGAGGTTGGTGGAAAGAATTCTGCAACGTTTAAAAGGAACAACAAAAATGAAGCAACGTGACAATCATTTGTTCTTGATGCAGTTTTGGATAGCTTCCAGTCCAGTAAAAGATGATGTTTACAATACAATCTGGATAACTCAAGTACATGGATGGTGGCATTAAAAATATTCCATTGTTATAGTACCAGTGCACTAAATTGAACACTTGACATGTAATTTGCTGCATGTACATGTATATTATGACCAAGCGTACATGTACCCGCAATGTAGCTGAGATAAAAATTAACATCAATGGCATTACTTAGGGTGTAGTTGTAGTGCAGTTGTAGTTGTGTGTCATAATTTCATTTCTTTCTCTAGTTTGCAGTTTCCTTCTCTATCAGACATGCTTGTATTATCTTTAGGTTTTTGTTTTAAATTAATTTAATTTATATCCTTGGTTTTGACTCAGTGCGTCCATGATACTGACTGTAGGAGTGCTGTGTTTCATGTAGGTGTTTTGTGTTTTTTATCAGAAGCTAAATTGAAAGTAATTTAGTCATCTGATTATTATTTCAGTTTATCCAGGTAGCCAGTACTCTATCTAACTAAGTTTAATTTTCCTTCTACCAAATGTACGTTCTTTGCAAGAACGATTACAACTAAAGGCCGACGCCGTTGTTACCTTTTTAAAGATCACAGGTGATATTTGGCGGCAGACTCTTGTTAAACCGAGCCCAGAGAGTAGTCTTGAAGATTGCCGCAATGATAGATTAACCGCCGCCATTTTGTCTGTTGTGTCACGCGGTCTCTTATAACTCAGCGGTTACTGGTTATACTTTACAACCATATCATATAAGACGTCCTCACGTTCCAACGTGCGAATTGATCCTGCTCTATTTTGGTGAAAATATTCATTTACACCATTCTTCTCTCCAAAAATATTTAAAGCACCGTAGCTGCAGTTCCACCGTCTGAAACCGCACGCTTGAGTCAAAGAGTTCAACTTCCATATGGATTCTGACGACCACATTTTAGTTGATGAAATATCACAGTTACAATCACTTTCCAAAGAGGATCTTGTTGGCAGGATTGTAGAGCTAACCAGAGAGAAAAAAGAACTCTGGAAGAAGCTATATACCAACTCAGTCGCTGAACAACAACCAGATCGAACAAACGATTGTAATCTGGATTGCAAACCTCCTGTGGAGAACAATTCATCGAAAGACCTTGACGATGGAAATATGAACAAGAAAGCTAGTGAAGGCAGTGGAAGAACTAAAAAGCAGAAATCATTTGATTTTACTCGCTACCACAGACGACACATAGCTATAAAGATGGCGTATCTTGGATGGGACTTTCACGGCTTTGCCAGTCAAGAGAGCATCGAGAATACCATTGAAAGTCACTTTTTTGCGGCGTTGTCGAAAGCGTGCCTGATAGAAAACAGAGCTGATTGTAACTATTCCAGATGTGGTAGGACAGATAAAGGAGTTAGTGCATTTTCACAGGTTGTATCCCTCGATGTACGGTCAAATCTCACTGAAGGTCTTGGTCTCATTACAAGTGGAGACCAGGAAAGAGTGCAAAAGCGAGTTGGTATGTAGTCTGTGTATAACATTATATATAGACAGATGCTGTTGACATTACCAGAGTGTGAAATGGCAATATAATTCAAGGTCATAGGTGTATCTACAGGTGATAGGTGCATTATAGAGGGGAATGCTTATGAAACAAACAACGTCCTTTGTTATATGTTCCTGTTCAATTTTTTGGCCTTAACCGTGCACAGCAGGTGCAGATCTAGGATAAATGGTGACGATTTCTGAAACAACGAGTGCCTTCTAGGGAGGTTCCAGGGCCATGCTCCCTTAGGAAATGTTCTGGAGTTTTTTACTACTAAAGTCCCCTTTTGGGGTTTTCTGAGTAATTAACCGCGCAGCCATGGGCCAAGCGCGGTTCTAGGTTTACCCGTGGTTTATTATTTTTTTTTGTATTTTTTTGTCGGTGACCAGACACAGACCTCCGCTCGGCCAAACTTTGAGTCACGCAACGTGTGATGTTTTTCCGCCAGAAGCTGTTAAAACATAAACACGCGAACAATTTTACGGATATTGTTTTCTTTTTTGTGGGTAAAATATATTTTCTTTTCGCTTTATCAAAGCGTTGGATTTAAAGGGAATAATAAATACGCTGAAAAAAGGTATTACGTCAGCCATGGAATGCGCGGACGTTGCAGCTTTCACTTTCGCTACGTGACAAATAAGATCGTGTTTACTTTGCAAGTTTATTTCGGCAGAAGCGACGGTGATTAATTTATTTGTAATTTTGCGAGTATTTCTTGCGGTTTTAGGCAAATGAAGTAAATCCTTTGACTGTTTCATTGCAGCGAGTTCATAGATCGGAAAGAAAATTAAATGTTTGGAAGCCAAGCAAAGAACGTGTCAGAACGTGCAAAGATTACGTCATTGATAGGGAAATAACCACCGTACTAAAGATAGCCGTAGATAACGCAATTCTTGAATTATGTGACTCGTGTGACTTCTTTGCTAACCCTTAACTCAAGGGAAAAAAACAATTAAATTTAATCGTGACTTTAAAGAAAGAAAGCGGTTTGTAATAGTGTTCGTATCTTCATGCCCATACATATCCCGAAGAAACTTCCAGATTAAGACTATTACATCATCGGAGATGTCACAACGGCTACGACTGATGGTGCGATAATAGAGTTTATGTTGATCAAGTGCTGTGATGTCTACAGTAATCAATGAATCATCAAAGATTGCTTTGGAATATGCACTGCGTTGCGACTGTAGTACTAAGAAAACAGTTAAATTTTAAAAGCACGGTTATAAGATCTAACAGATCTTCTTGTTCTGAAAAATCTGACCAATATCCGTAGAACGGTGGAAACCGGTGTGGATCCACAACTGCACAGAACACAATAGTTATCTACTTCTGACAAAGGAACTGACCAATAGAAGCGTTTTGGTTGAGTAATTCATGCATAGAGTGCTTACATTTACCTACATGTAACAAAAACTGACCCGTGAACCCACCCCTCCCCATCCCTGTTCTTCAGGGAATGTACTATATCAAAACCATGATTATTTAACTTTTAAGAAATACATAATAGTCAGCCTTTGTCACAGCTGTCCTCCCGCAAAAGAAAAATTGGAGAGAGTGTCTGTGTGTTACCATTGATAACCGTGTTCCTTGTATAAATTATCCATGGCTTTGCATAAAAACATTTCATTGTCACACATTGACACGAGGAGACAACAAAAGAACTTGCTCTCTGTGTGTGATCTTAGCATGAGACACTAAATGATTTGTCAATGGCACAATATAGAAACAGACCACTCGCAGAATAATTTTGCTGACATAAAATGCTGCTTACTGCCATTAATCTGGCTTTTAAACTTCAAATTGTAAAACTAAATCTCACCCACAAAGTGTATAAACTGTGATTGTGGCCTCAACAATTTATGAACATTACTCTTCATTAAACTGCCAATGGTTGATCGACCAATCTGAACATTTTCCACACATTCTTGGAAAAGTCATGTGCCTGGAAAAGTCACATGCCTTTAACACGATTAACAACAGTAACAAATACAAGTCTCCCTGATTTTTCTTTCAGCGAGGGCGACTGTGACACAGGCTACTTAATAGTAAGGAAAACAACTTTGTCAATTTAAACATTACAGTTACTTTATAATATTATTCTGACATGTGTTTTATGTTGACAGAGAAAGCCAAACTGCTAGAAATCCCTTATGCTCATGTTCTAAACAAGCTCCTTCCACCAGAAATAAGGATTATTGCCTGGGCACCAGTGGAACAAGAGTTTGACGCAAGATTCAGCTGTCTGAACCGGACATATAAGTATTTCTTTCCTGTGGCAAATGTTGATGTAGATCTTATGAATCACGCAGCACAAAAATTTGTTGGAAAACACGATTTCAGAAATTTCTGTAAAATGGATGTTGCAAATGGTGTTGTAGCTTTTGAGAGGGAGCTTATCTCATGCACAGTCCAAACAAATAACTTGCAGAGTTGCAATGGGTATGAAATGTGTGAACTGATAATTTGTGGATCAGCATTTCTGTGGCATCAAGTGCGCTGCATGGTTGCTGTGCTGCTTATGATTGGCCAGAATCTAGAAAAATCTGAGGTTATTGACTGGATGCTTGATATCAAACAGTGCCCAAGACGGCCACAGTATAATATGGCATCAGAAGTACCCCTTGTGCTGTATGATTCTTGTTATGAAAAGTTGTCATGGAAACATGAACCTGGCATTTTGGAAGCTTTGTTGAAAGATTTCCAAAGACAATGGACAACTCATGCTATTAAAGCGGAGATGCTAACAAGCTTGATTGGCAAATTAGATGATGCAGCTGTGAAAACACATATAGGTGACAAGGGTGACAAAGTTGTCACGTGGCGTGACATAAGGCAGCCTCAATTTCATCAGTTAAGTTCACTGGTCCCTTTTCAAGTCACAACAAGAGTACACAAACCACTTATGAAGAGAGCCATGCATGAGAGCTTTGAATCCAAACTGGAAATTGTTAATGCTAAGCGAAGAAAGGTTGGCAAAGAAGAATTTTCGGAGAAACCAAGGGACACAGACTCAGTAGTGTGAACTGCTTCCTCCATATGTTGATCTAAAAGATCAACAATCAAGATTTATTTTCAGAAAATTGGAGGAAGGGATCTTTGTGCAGCCTCTACTTAACAGCGCTTCTCAGGGCCTGGCTGGGTATTCATTAGCTTGTAAGTCTTTCGTTAGGTCAATCTCCTCGGCCGCTCTTAGATCAGGATGCATGGGGAAGAGCAACACATGAAGGCCGCCACTCCCATGAAGGTTGCCAGACAAAAACTTTGTGAGAAATTCAACATAGATCATCACAAATTATTTATGAATAGCAATGACAAAGATGATACCTGAGACAATGCCTAGTAGAAACTAAATTCCTATTTACGTTTGGATTTCCCTCTGAAAATCGTGACCCATCCGCCCCTGTGGAAATCACCTCAGGCCTGCTCCCATACAAAGGCATTTAAGATTTGATGTGAAAAGGCAAAATATTTAGAAGTACGACTGGCTCCAAAGAATAAATTGCACACACTCAAGCTAAGACAGAAACTAGGCATAGACATAGTTTATTTTACTTGGACAAAACACTTAGCTATGGTAATGGTGCGCCCCATAGACTTGATGAGCAGAGTCTACAGGACGCACCAGCTACCGGTAGTTTACAGGTGCGCCAAGAAAGCAAAATAAGGAAGTAAATATGTATGTACAATTGGGGTACATAAGGAATCCCCATAAGTGGTATCTAATTACGACTACGGTGATAAACACAACACACTTCAACTTGCCACTCACCTTACTAGTGGTTTGATGTAAGTTTAAGTTAAGTTATACCTAACCCTAACCCTGTGTTGGTGATGAGAATTTACTTATCAATATTGTTACCCACCGTTTGATAACACGTTATTTTAAGCTTGAGAATAAAATAAGTTTACACCATGTGATACATGGATAAAGATGTTCTTTGTCGAAATTCTTTATAAAATTTCTTGTTGCTGCATTTTAGCTGAATCCTCTAGAGCGCTTTCCATTTGGTGGAAAAACTGGCGAGAATTTTGTACCAAATGGTACAGTAGAAATTTTCAACAAACAGAGACAGGATGCGTGTGTGCAATTTGACAGCATTTGTAAACCCTCCGGTCAGATTGTTCCATTCCATTTCCCAGCGAAACGACTACATATTTCATCAAGGAGCATGGGAATGGTATGAAAAAGTAGATGGTACCGCGATTTTCCTTGACACTTGCGTGAAAAAATGGATTTTTTTTTGCACAAGTAAATGTTTCTCAGTTTTATGTCAAAGATGTCCCAAAAAGCACATAGATTAGACTCAAAGCCTGAAACGGATGTTTGATGTTTGGCTGAGGCTGTCCGCGACTCTCTTTATTACAGGTGTTTCCGGAGAGCGCAGAAATAAATAAAAGGGCTGCAGCGGCGAAGATTCTTGGGACGAGGAAAAATTAAAAGAAATGTTTTGAGGTCGCCCCAAGCTCCTAGGATTCATTCTTCAAAGTTAAAGGGACAGGGCCATGAGCTGTGCATGCGTGAGCGTCCGATCTAAACTTGAGAAGTTCCGCCGGAATTGATAAATTATGAGCGACTTGCTTTACATAAAATTCATGAATGCAAAATAAATGCAAAATTATTTTCAGTTACCGGCAAATCCATAATGGCCGCCGCTTTTCTCTGAGAGCGCGAGAGCTAGGAAAGACGTGCATGGGCAGCTCATGACACTGTCCCTTAAAGTCGTCAAAACAGTCTGACTGGAAGCACTCGTGCAATCATGACCGATTTCACTTCGGATTTTGTGGCTTTCTCGTACATCTTCAAATTTCCGTGCATGTGTCTTCTTTCTTTTGTCATTTCTCATTTTCTGATAACAATAATTCCGGCAAAATGTTCTTGGCCTTTATTGGTGAAAAATTACTTTATTATCTTGCAGCTGGATTTCACCTTTGTAGAAGCACGAAAAAGAGATTTCCGTTGATTCTTTCAGGATATTCACAAAAGGCCGAGATATCAAACAGTGAATGAAGGTTCTCGACACCCTCATCACGGAATGAACAAAGTTTTTCTTATTTGCACGGAAATCGATAACGAAGACTGCAGTCCGTAGGAGTCGCTAAAAACTAGCTCAGGTTTATATTTGCATTACTTCCAAATTGCTTTTAGGCTATTTTATTATTATTATTTTTCCATTTCTCCAAGTTTTCACCCTGTCAAGCTGTTTACATACACGTGTGCTTTGTGAACTTTTACCTTGGCGTTTGCTTTGGGGAAAAGTTAAAGAAATGTTTTTTTTTTTTTGGCTGTTGACATTTTCTAGGCACTTCGGAGGGTCAAGGTGACCTGTTTAATTGGGCGCATCAGTTTTGCCCAAAGCCAATATTCATCTGCACTGCATGCGACCATCACCGTTTTTCCGTGGAATATCTCATCCGGTTCTTGTAAATGCAAGCTTGAAATTTATAATCGCGATGTTTATACCGCCTAATGAAAACCAATGAGTAATTTCCTCACAGCGCTAGCATCAAATATCCTTTACAAAACAGAAACAAAGCATAACAACATCTATTGTTGTAGATAAATGTTCTTATACCTGTTCGTTTGACTATGGTCAAACTAATTTGCCAGCGATCAAAACCAAACTTGGAAAGGTAGGCGTGGAAGTGTATCTGATTTGGACGCCGGTGGATTAAAAAAGAAAACAGGTAGGAATGTGTGCGGGGTAAGAGTACGGAGTCCTGAGTTTATTATCTGCTTGCTCAAGTTCACAGAAACGAAAAACCTTGCATGCTGATTTGGTTCGCTCAGATTTGTGACAGTTATGCCAGAGATGTCCTCGAAAAACGTTTTAAACCATAAATTAAATTTAATTGTTGATTTATCCACTTAATTCTAAGAGATTGTCGTTTGTTGAGGTATTCTTCTGTCATCTTTTAATGTTAACATTTTAACGTTTCGCTACTAGTCTGGTGTTAGCAGACGAGTGAAGGACCACTGAAGTATTCAGTGAATCCCACTGAATATAGTTCCATGTTCTGTATGTTTTACTGCATTCTTAAAGGGGTATTTACTTAAAGTGTCATCAATATTTCAACAGGCCAGGTACGCCAAACTATTACTAGTCTATAAAGTACGAGGCAACTTTAATTTACCATTTTTTTATCGCTTGAATTTAAATTTGACTGATCTTTATTTTTAAAATACTGAGGAATCAATGCAGTAAGTTTAATGCTAAAGAGGACAAACAAGCCAGACGATCTTTCATTTAGCAAACTTGGACTTCTGAAATAAATTCAACTGTACAAAAGATATTCGAATATGTACAAAATATATTACCATTATTCCAAAAGGTCTAGATAGCAGCAGACATGTAAAGATTTTAAGGAAAACGACCAATTTTTTAAGTTTGCAAGACATGTTTCGACAGAGCTTCTGTCATCTTCAGTTGAATGAATGATTACAAAGCAAGTTGAATAATAAGTAGGCAAAAATGCTAATTAAGACAAATAGTAACAACAGAACGTGAAAAGGTGTAAGTTAAAAGGATAATTTTAGATTTACATAGTGTAATTGCTGATTGAGGGAAGGTAGTTCTTTTTGAATATGAATAGCCTCCTTTATCTTGAGTTGAAAGCTGGTAGTGGCGTGATCTAAAATATGAAAGCAGTCTATTGAACACAATGAGCGACAACGTTCAGAATTCTGAAGATGTTTGAAGATGTGAGAGGCCCTATCAACGGCTAAGTGCTCACGTACGCGTGTGGAAAAATGTCGGGAGGTTTCGCCGACATAACAGGCATTACAGCCTGCACATGTAAACTTATAAACCACACGTGAACGAAGCCCGTCGGGGATAGGGTCTTTCACACCAAAAAGGTTACCTATCTTGAAGGAAGAAAAAACTAATTTGATGTCTAAATCATTACAATAGCGCTTGATTAAGTGTCGAATCTTCTTCTGAGTGATGACAGAAAAATGGCCTATGTATGGCAGCTTAAAGTAAAACGTGGGCGAGGTGGTAAGGGGGTAGCCCCGGGGACAATGATTGCTATGGGTCCCAGTGATGTAACGGTTAACCACTTTTTCAATTAAATGGGCAGGGAAAAGGTTCTTTTTGAGAATTTCAGTAAGCTTGGTTATATCCTCGTGTAACCCCAACCAAGTGTTGTTGATCTTGTAGGCCCTGTCAACAAGAGTCCTAATGAGACCTACTTTGTATGAGTACGAGGTGAAGCTAAAATAATTAGTTAATAACCCAGTAAAGGTTTTCTTACGGTAAACCCTAGTTAGGAAGGAATTAGTGTCACTATTATCAATAAGAACATCTAGAAAGGGTAATTTGCGATTAAGTTCTTTTTCCATAGTAAACCTTATGTTGGGGTGCTTAGAGTTAATGTCAATGCTCTAAAATTTTATTTTATCGTAGGTATGTTGACGACACTTTTTGTTTATTTCACTCGGAGCACGATGCTGTTATATTTTTTGACTACATTAACTCTAGGCACCCCAACATAAGGTTTACTATGGAAAAAGAACTTAATCGCAAATTACCCTTTCTAGATGTTCTTATTGATAATAGTGACACTAATTCCTTCCTAACTAGGGTTTACCGTAAGAAAACCTTTACTGGGTTATTAACTAATTATTTTAGCTTCACCTCGTACTCATACAAAGTAGGTCTCATTAGGACTCTTGTTGACAGGGCCTACAAGATCAACAACACTTGGTTGGGGTTACACGAGGATATAACCAAGCTTACTGAAATTCTCAAAAAGAACCTTTTCCCTGCCCATTTAATTGAAAAAGTGGTTAACCGTTACATCACTGGGACCCATAGCAATCATTGTCCCCGGGGCTACCCCCTTACCACCTCGCCCACGTTTTACTTTAAGCTGCCATACATAGGCCATTTTTCTGTCATCACTCAGAAGAAGATTCGACACTTAATCAAGCGCTATTGTAATGATTTAGACATCAAATTAGTTTTTTCTTCCTTCAAGATAGGTAACCTTTTTGGTGTGAAAGACCCTATCCCCGACGGGCTTCGTTCACGTGTGGTTTATAAGTTTACATGTGCAGGCTGTAATGCCTGTTATGTCGGCGAAACCTCCCGACATTTTTCCACACGCGTACGTGAGCACTTAGCCGTTGATAGGGCCTCTCACATCTTCAAACATCTTCAGAATTCTGAACGTTGTCGCTCATTGTGTTCAATAGACTGCTTTCATATTTTAGATCACGCCACTACCAGCTTTCAACTCAAGATAAAGGAGGCTATTCATATTCAAAAAGAACTACCTTCCCTCAATCAGCAATTACACTATGTAAATCTAAAATTATCCTTTTAACTTACACCTTTTCACGTTCTGTTGTTACTATTTGTCTTAATTAGCATTTTTGCCTACTTATTAATATATTCAACTTGCTTTGTAATCATTCATTCAACTGAAGATAACAGAAGCTCTGTCGAAACATGTCTTGCAAACTTAAAAAATTGGTCGTTTTCCTTAAAATCATTACCATTATTATGTTAAAGTGAGTCCGTTCATAAATACTAATGTGTTTTAATTATCACTTGTTCTGCTTTTTATCTGTCCTTTCTTGTTTCGGTTTACTGTATAACGTAGTGTAGCTGAGTGTCTGCCAGTCAGACCGTTTCAGTTGTACTGAAAAAACGTCTGTTTCAGTCTACAGTCGAAGTAACAGTCCTTGAAAGAGACAAACCCAAGTAAAACAATTTACATGCGACTGCAATCGTAAACAAGCTGTTTAAAACGCACGGCAGTGACACCAAAGCAGCATCGAAAACTAATCATGATGGCGGTTGGAGGACGAACGAATTTGACCACAGTGATAGCGTAGGTCGCCTACGGACTGCATTAATAAGCTTCAGTTTATCATAGTCACAGTGCTTTTTTCTTTCATTCTGTGTAGCACTATAATGAACGAGGTGCCGTTCCATTATGCCAAGAATTCCGGACATTTCTGTCGGAAGTCCAATGAAAACGTTCCTTTTCGGTTCGGTCCGACCGGAATCTTCACGATCACCTTCCACCTCTGGAATTTGTCAACTTTGACCGGTCGGACCGATCGGAGCGAAATTTGCCGTTCCATTTTGACAAACCGGTTCATTCACCTACTTCTCTTCGGTAGATTTCACTTATGTACGGAATTTGAGAAAGGAATACAAAATGGTAAGAGCCATTCCTCTTGGTTGGTCCGGTTTGATCGGAAAATGTCGTTGCATTTTTCCTCGGGTAGTTCCACTGGTCTCTGACCGGTCGGAACGGCACAATGAAAAGCATCCAACGAGTGTCGATTTTACGCGCAAATCCGACCGCTATATTGGTCTTTAATTTGTTGCGGCGTTTAATCAACCCGGCCATCAAAAAGTGCCCCGACGTCGCGCATCTCCCAAGAGGATGAATCATGTTACCACGGCTGTAGGTTACGCTTTGTGCCGTTCTATTTTGAACCATTTTGTTTGGCTTGTTTGGCTTAGCCCGGTGAAGTGTTGCCTCCCCGTAGCTCTATATGACCATATTTATCGAATGTTTAGGTTAGGTAGTCGAAGTGTTTTCTATTTTTCCCGGCATTACATGTAAATATCAGTATCATGGTCATACTGATAATCATAAGGAATTTAAGGTGATGCCCCTTTTCCACATTGTGGGGGCGTGCAGCCTCCTTACCCTATTTATGACCAAAATCTTCGATTTTCCCTACTCTATTTATGACGTGACCAAAAAGTCGATACCTTATTTGAGACCGTTGAGGCTAGCATAGTTGAATACCTCAAGCAATACCTCAAGCAATAAGGACACTGCGACCAGCTTCTATTTTGTTGTTTGTGCATTAATGGCAAACTTTATTACACCTGTTTAGTTGTAGGCGACGGTGAAATGAATAAGTAATTCCTTCGCATTATTAACCCCATCGTCAAGCAAAGCCAGGGCTGTGGTGATGGTTTGAACTCTCACCTGGAGATCTATTGTCTGATCTAACATAACTGACGTGACTATTGAACTCTGACTTATGAAATCGCTGATTTAATACAGTAACGGCATAAAGAAATAGTAAGAAAGGCTAATTAAGAGACTTAAGCACTTGTGGAACTTTTTATTGTTGGTCAGGTTGTTAGGGTTTGGAATCTAATAACAAAATTGTTTGTTTAGCTGATAGCAGCAATCTTCACAGCAGCAGCCATCGATGGGAGCACATAAGAACAAGAGTAGCGGTGGAATAGAGCTGTGCTCTGCGCCCAGTACCCAGAGTCTTGGAATCAACTCCACTTCGCTCCGCAAAAGTCGAACACGAGTAGAAGTATGTCTTTTGTGCCTGTGTGGAATACTTTTGTTGATCTGCGTCATTCTAGCTACGTTATTTGCAGTGGAGCTTTCAATACAGAACGAAGAAGTCCCTAAACCATCGGAGACTAACAATAGCGGGACATCCTCAACACCTCCTCCAAATCCTACCACTGGAAACTTCAAGCCAAGCGTGTGCAACACAGCAGAATGTCTTGAGCTTGCAGCACGCTTTAAACGGAACATGAACGAGTCCATGGACCCATGCGAGGACTTTTTCCACTTTGCCTGCGACGGCTGGATACGGGACAACCCGATTCCTTCCTCCCAAAACGAGTATATTACATTCATCAAGAAGATTCAAGCCAACAATGAGAAGCTCCGAAATATGCTGGAAGATGTCACCGGAAAACGTGATGATCCGGTTATGAAAGCGAAGAGGTATTATCGCTCGTGTATGAATGAGAAAGAAGTTGAAAGGACAACCAAACAGCAAATTTTGGAGCTTATCGAGAGCCTTGGATCTTGGGCTTTGGACAATAAAACGTGGAATGGGACAGCCTGGAACTGGAAGAGTGCCCTAGTAAAGATTCAAAAAACATTTTTGCATTCCTCTCCTTTGTTTACCATTGATGTGCTAACAAACCCTAGACATTCCACAAAACATATTGTAAAGGTAAGCTTACAATAACACCAAGCTATGTGCCAGGCTTATTGGGGTGACTGCAGTTTTTCAGTTATATACAACGAAATCTAATCTAAACGACAACGAATCTATTCTCAAATCGTATCAAAGATCCCATAGTTTCAAAATTAACCTTACGATAAATCTTATAGAAATTATAATTAAACTTACCTAAATTCATGCTGCAAGTATAAATGTTTACTTTTGCTTTGGTCTAAATGTGGTAATTTGACATAAGAACAATTAAAGGAAAGGAAACTGACAAACATATGTCTTTGTGATAGGAAGCTTTGTATTGACATCACCAATACTGTGCATAAATATGCCTTTTGTCAATTTCCAAACTGTTGCTGGATAACTGCAATAGCCATGTGTCGTTTTGATTTTCATACGTGTTTTTTCTTTGTTTATGTAGTCGACAGTGGTAAGAAAAGTGACCGAGTTATTTTGATTAATTCCTTGTTAATTGTTTCATCCTCTAGATCGGCGAGGGCACTATTTAAATTTTCTTCGTATGGTCAGTTCGGTAATGCCATGAAACATGCAGTAACGGAAAGTTTTAAGCTAATCAAGAAATCCGCCTGAAGGAAACCTCTGCAGCGTCATTAGCCCAGGCTTTGAAAGTAGGAGACCGCTAGCTGCTGCACGGTTACACACAATTGACTGAGAGCGGCTCATTTTGCCTGGTTTTATGGAATAAGTCTGAAGAAATATTTCATTTTGCTATCATCTGTTAGGATTAAATTGCCGTTGTTTTTATTCTTTCAGCTTCTTCTCCCTGATTTAAGCTTGATCCGTGAAGAGTATCTGGCAAACAACGACAGAGTTATTGAGGTAAGAAAATGAGTATTATATTACCTTGCTCAGATAAGTTCAGTTTACAACTATTCAGCTTTTCCTTTGCTTCTTTTCATTTTATATATGTTGTTATTTGAATTATTTTTTCTTTGTTAGAAGAAGAATGCATATCTTGAATATATGACAACAGTAGGTATGCTTCTTGGAGGACAGAAATCTACCATTCTACAGCACATGTGGGGAATTCTCAAGTTTGAAGAACAACTTGCTCGGGTAAAGTGACTGTAGACACGTGATCAGATGCTTGGCCACGTGCTGCTTTGATACTATTTTTTAGCTTTCAACATAACTTATCTTTTTTCTATTTCTTGTTTTCTTTGCAGAGTATGCCTTCTCAGGCGTTCCTTTACGAGAATACGCACAACACAGTTACAATAGAAGAACTCCAGAAACTCGCTCCTGGGGTAGAAGAAACATTTTGTGGCTCATTTCTAGCACTCAGTCTACTTTCCAACTCTTATTAGAGGATCAACTGTAACTCGGTTTCTTATCATTCTTACAACTACTACGCGGAAGGAAGTTTATTTCTAGTTTTCTTTCCTGCAGTAATCAATTGATTTATTTATTAGTACCGCAAAACCAAGACAAAATCAGCTATTAGTGGCCAGTAACGTGTCGTACGATGTAAATTATTTCGTAAGGAGAATGCATCTGGTTAAGGCTCAGTAATACTGGTACTCTATATTTGATGCTCTCCTCGTCTGAAGATTCTCACAAATTTCAATCTGTCTTCAGTTTTTGTTGTTTGCTAAAACTTTCAGGATTTTCCTCATATTTACAAAAAGTTAACTGTGCTCGATATTTTTGCCTGACACCAGCTAATCGTACTATTGCCATTTCTTAAAAACGTTCTTTTACTTCACAGTTTCAATGGCTGTCGCATTTCAACAGCTTGTTCCCTCAGTATAACATTACACTAAACTCTTCCGAGAATATCATCGTCCCTGCGCCCGAGTATCTCCGAAATATGTCCGATGTTGTGCTTGCTGCAGATAACGTGTAAGTATTATTAGAGAAGCAGTCTGTGACGAACAACTTGTCCTATTAGGCATTTAGGCGTAAGCATCTGCATTGTCACCTAGATCAGCTGTTGGTTTGAATTACGATGGTAAAAAGTGTATCCACTTGTAAGAGGAGTGGTCGCTTTTTGGAACCACTTCAACGGACAAAATTTATTTCGCCCGTTCCAGGCGGTCAGAGGGGTTACTGTGGGATCGATGATCGAAAAAGCGTGCGGGTGATGACCGGGCCCAGACCCGTTCGTTCGTGTGCCACCCCCTTTTTCGATCGTCTCCACCGACCGAGAGCCTGGACCAGGCTAAATTTCAATTGGCGTCAAAATTTAATTGAGGCAATTTATTGTATTTGCAAGAAGCCAAGAAGCTTATGTGCCTTTTAAAATGGCTCAGGGATCATTTTCTGGTGTTCTACCCCTACTGGAATGTAATAAGGGCCGGTTACAGCAACCCGCTGCTTATTTCATCGTTTTGGTCGTATCCGAACAGCGTAGTTTTAACTCTATTCTGCAATGCTTATTTCCAACAGAACCCTGTCCGATTACTTCATCTGGACAGTGTTAAGGAGACTAATCCCATTCCTCTCCAAGCCTTTCCGAGAGGCTGAAGCCAAATACAAAAGACAAACTTCTCATATCAAAGCTGAACCAGCAAGATGGCTGACGTGCATTACAACGACCAACTACTACCGCGGGCTCACGTTTGCTACTGGAAGCTTATATATAGAAAAGGCATTTGACAAGAGGATGATTCCACTGGTTTGTCGCAAATACGATCTTTTCTAGCATTACATCAGTTTCAATCTTAATGCCAGATTCTGCTTAGACAACTTTTTAACTCGGTTTGGTTAAGTGATTTGATTGAAGCATCTGAAGGTGTCCCAACCAAATCTGATCCTAAGACTTCTGATTCTAATAGAGAATAGCGCCGGAATCGAGGTTTTGTTCCACCATTTCCGATTGGGATGGTTAACTGTTCGTCTTGGGTGCTGATCTGCAACGCTATCCAACGTTGAACGGAACTAATAATTTACACGGGGTGTGCTTAAAACTTGTCTTCTTCTAACGGTGACAGCATATTTTATTCTTGGACGTTCTAATACAAATCGGAATTTTTTAGTCTGGACAACGGGATAATTGACTTCTTAAAGAGCCATATATATTCAAAACATTTCATAGGGAGACTGCAGAATTAACGAGCGGAATTGGAAAACGGTAAAACTGGGCTGGTTTTTAACGAGTCTAAAGCAAGTTTGTGTCCTACTAAGAAAACCTTTTTCAATTATTTGGTTGAAACAAGAAAGAATGGAGGGTAACAGGGTAATAATAATAATAATAATAATAATAATAATTAATACAAACTTTATTGAGTACTTTTTTCATACAAACTTGAATCTTACATGTATCTGGTAAAAATTCAGAATAATAATAATAATAAGTAAGAATATTAATTATTACATGATGTTAATCCTCGGCATGTGGTCACTATTCATAAAATAATCCCTATCGAGTTATTTTGTACATCATTCCTGACGTCATAAATCCCAGGAGTGTCTAGAAATTACCAGTCGTGTGATCCAGCCCTATGACGCGCATTTTACTCATGTGGACAGTCCAAACGGCTTTGCAATCATTTTCATCCAGCAAGAAAATATCTACAGAACAGGCGTTGGAACTGGATAACATATCTACAAATAACTTGAGAGGGATTAACTTGAGAGTAAGGTCTATGAGAGTTCTCTTATCCTTTATCCTCTCTTGATTGAGTAAGGTCTATGAGAGTTCTCTTATCCTTTATCCTCTCTTGATTGAGTAAGGTCTATGTGTGTTCTCTTATCCTTCATCCTCTCTTGATTGAGTAAGGTCTATGTGAGTTCTCTTATCCTTTATCCTCTCTTGATTGAGTAAGGTCTATGTGTGTTCTCTTATCCTTCATCCTCTCTTGATTGAGTAAGGTTTATGTGTGTTCTCTTATCCTTCATCCTCTCTTGATTGAGTAAGGTCTATGTGAGTTCTCTTACCCTTTATCTTCTCTAGATTGAGTAAGGTCTATGTGAGTTGTCTGAGTTCTCTCACCCTTTATCCTCTCTTGGTTGAAACTTTCAAACAGTTAGAAAAGTGATGCGCTGCAGCGGAGTGTACAGTAAAAGTTGTTTAATTCAATAAAACCTGTCAGATATCGAGTACAATTCACTGACGGAATTAAATTGTATTTTCCTAGATGAGCGAAATGATGGACAATATCAGAAAAGCTTTCCGAGAGGAAGTGGCTGATTTGACTTGGATAGACAGCGAAACAAAACCAAGACTATACCAAAAGGTAATATTTTACAGGCTTATCACTTTTCTTAGGTTGCCGCGCTATGCTCTGGAAAAGAAAACAAACCATATTGGTCAAAGTTGTGCACCAGGTGAGAATATTTGATAACAATGACAAGTTACTTCTTGTAATCAGTCAGTTTTTCTATGTAAGGAGCTTTTAAAATTTTATCGCTCTACCAATTATTTTTGAAGTTACTTTGACTCGTCCACCATCACGAAATTTCAAAGGTGCTACTCTTCATCAATTAGAATGAAAACGTTTCCTCGAAATATAGTGCAACTTCCATTTCGTCTATTATTTGTCAACTGTCTCAGTTGTCTATTCGTTCTATTAGCATGAATATTTATTTGGCATGATGATATCATCTGACTATAATTAAATTCGTATTCAAATGGCAACATAGTGAAAATATGTTATTAACAATGCACTGAGAACTTACGTTAACATGTTGAAGTATATCGATAATCTTTTGTTTCCTCCCAGGAAGATGCGATGGTCGAGAAGATCGGTTACCCAGAAATGTGTGTAAATAGAACTCTACTCAGAGAGTACTATCAAGGGGTGAGTGTCAGTTGAATCATCAAGCTACTTCAAGTATCCATCATAAACAGTGTCATTTCGGTGTATCCTTCCCCATTCCCTTTTCGTTTCTTTTTTCCCTTTCTTGGTACGGGAACAACAGACCTCGGAAGGTAACTTTTTCTACTCTACCTATTCTTTGCGTCTCCATCGATGATCACAGGTGGGAATCAGAGTCCAGTCCAGAGTGGTCAGCAATATTTTTTTCATGCTAGACGAAATCCAGCAACCATGTTCCCAGGGCTTTCCCCTTAGAGAAATCTCTAAGGGAAAAGTCCTGGGAACGAGGTTGGAAATCGAGGCTATCTGAAACACTTCTGTGGAGAATTCACAGAGAAGAGACTCCCAGGTTTCGGGGGGAAGGATTCAAGGGATATGCTAACTAAACTATGTAACTAAGGGACGATTATAGATAAAATCAATAATTCAGCAATGACCAAAATGACTGCCAATCTTTCTTCAGCTTTCCGGTACAAACAGGAGTCGTTTTGTTTCTTTTTAGCTTGAAGTAGACGACACAAGATTTTTGTTGAACGAAGTAAATGTCAGCAAGTGGTACTCGGCACAGTCTCTCGCTAAGCTGAGAAAGCCTTCAACGCGTGGACAGTAAGTGCATTAGCTGTTTTGCAGCGATGAAATGTTCCTCACATTATGCGTATGCTAATATCAGTATCACCAGACAGCCGATACTAACCCATGCTCGTAATCCTTCGTACAATTAATGCTAAAACAAATATTTGTTTTAAACTTTAATTTGAGGTTTTTTTTCCAGACTGCGATGAGAAGGTCACTAACATGCAGCTGAAAGATATTGCCGGTTTGATGTAATGCAACACTCAGGCCTCGCCATCAGCCGCGCTGAAAATTGAAAACAAAATTGCAAGTTCAACTGCACTACTGAGGCAGTAGTTGTCAAATGGGTGTGATGTGCTGTTTCTTAACTCTTCTTGTACTGCACACGGCATACATTCACGAAGTTCACAAAGAGAGTGTGGAGGTTACATTATGGCAAACGCAATTAGTTTTGTCTTTCTTGGTTCTATTATAGATGGTTCGATGGGCCACAATCTGTTAATGCATACTACCAACGAGAGAAAAATGAAATAAGTAAGTCTTGACATGCCGTGCCAGAAATATGTAATATTTATCTAAGATGCGACAAGTGAATCATCCTGTGACACAAGCTAACCAGAAAAAAAAAATATGTCCGAGTTCTCTCCTATCTGGAGTTAAATCTATGACCTCCTGGGCAAAATTAAGTTCCTCAAACCACCTGCACGAACTATCGAGTTTTTGTTGTATAACTGGTTCATGCTTAGTTGTGGTTCTCAATACTGCAAGATAAATCACACCACTATGACTCTACTATTTTTTTATTGCAGATGTCCTGGCAGGGATACTTCAGCCTCCATTTTACCACGGCCGCTTAGCACCACGGTATGGAGGAATATTATTTAGGGGGCACGCTAAATATTGGAGGCAAACTATTTAGCGACATGATCACATTAAATACTGGGGGAAAACTGTTTAGCGGTCACACTAAATACCGGAGACAAACCGTTTAGAGGTCACACTAAATGTTGGAGGCATATTATTTAGCGGTCACATTAAATATTGGAGGAAAACTGTTTAGCGTTCACTTTAAAATAAATAAATACACATTAAATACTGGAGGCACATTATTTAGCGGGCACCCTAAATGCTATCTAAAAGATGTTTTCAACAACGTTACTCTATAGACTTACCTTTGTTCATATACACAGAGCAGTGAACTTTGGAGGAATTGGCATAGTCTTGGCTCACGAGCTTACCCATGGCTTCGATAACGTCGGTAAGGAATATAACAACATAGCTGCAGTGGCTGCGTTAGCGATTCAAACCTTCCCTAGCTAATAATTTCCTTCACCTGCTAAAGACTGACGAGAAATTTTTTTTAAAAAAAGGCGCCATTTGATGCTTCCGAAATTATCCGCTTTATTTGCTGGATTCAAAAGAGACAAAAGAGACAAAAGTATTCCGCATTGGGGACTACTATTGTTTGGGGTTTTTGCTTATAAAATGAGGATGTATGTATCTCAAAAATCTTTAAAATCAGGTTGTTATCATCTGTCATGTTTGTTGATATCGTTGTTATTAAGAGCTGCTGCTATTGACTTTCTTTGTTAACTCATCATTGTAGGTCGTCTTTTTAACAAATACGGTGAGATCGGCAAGCCGTGGTGGAGCAACTTCACATTAGCTGGATTCCAAAACAGATCCCAATGCCTGGTTGACCAGTACAATGAATATCCACTGGATGTGTACGGCCGAAAGATATTTGTACGTAAGGAGTAGCGTATCGCGTATAGTGGAGCTAGCGGCTAGAGTCTGTGAACCACGGGAAATTTTATTCATTATTTACCGACTTGACTAAAGAAGGCGTGGTACTAAGCTCATGATCAGCGCGCCGGAAGAGAGACTGTTTTTTTTTTAGATTATAAAATCTAATTCTAATTAACTTATTTTGATATTATAAATAACTTATCATGTCCCCAATTAGCAGAAATGCTAAATCCCTTGATACGATGATGCAAGAGACCGCAAACGATAATGCTGGCCATGTATTTTCTGCGGCACAGTTTTTGTCTGTCCGCAGTCTCCTTACCGCGACAACGATATGATATTCTGGATCTTTGCCTATTGTCCATTGTCACGCGTTTTACATGTGACGTTGACCAATCCGCAAAGATTTGGATTTGAGTCTCATCTGAGCTTATTACTATCATGTGTATTTGATGGACGCCGGATCGGTCAGCCAGCCGGTTGCTTCACTTCTTGCTGCATGCTACACCGTGCTGACGAGACCCAACCAGGTCGAAACAGCTGTCTACGCGGGTTGCAATTCTTGGCTTTCAGTTTGGACTCTTTCATGTTGTTGTCCCGTTAAGTTCTTCACGTGTTTATCAACCTTGTTTCATTGTTATGTTTAAATCCCTTGACACTGAAATAAAGTTTTTTGACACTTCCCTCTCGCAGACTTCTCTCAAACCACGAATATATCCATATTGTCAACCTAACGCGAAGACCGTGCTGGTAGAACATTGGCTTAGCATTGCGTTCACGAGGTCTACATAGTACAGACAGTAGTTGTCGCTTCATGTCACACAAATGTTATATAACCGCAAGAATCTTTAAATCACGTAAAAGTAGCAAATGCTAACAATGTAGTGTTAAAGGTAAAACCTAGTGAATCAATATCCTAACTCGTTAGGTTGACGGTCGACTAACATTACCCGAGAACATTGCCGACAATGGAGCTCTCAAGATTGCCTTTAGGGTGAGCAGAAGAACACTTTTACATTACTTAAAATATTGCAGGAACAGACTTTGTTGTTTTGTTTTGTTTTGTTTTGTTATGAGTAGATATTATTCAGCAGTACCATTTTTTCTCACAGGCTTATAAAAACTGGGTGCGAGAGCATGGCGTTGAGGAGCTGGTACCTGGTCTGAAGAGATCTAGTGAACAGATGTTCTTCCTAAGCTATGCACAAGTAATAACGTTTAAATTCACGTCAATCTTGTGAAAGAGTTTTCGGCTCCTAGTCACATGGGATCACAGATTGGCCGAAGTTAAAATTGCACTAGTTGGCAAGATTATATTAAAAAAGACACAAATCCTTCAAAACATAAGGTCGAAGAAAACAGAGTCGATCATCTTTTGTACGGAGACCAAAGGACAACAGCTGAGGGAGGTGTCCGCGATATAGAGGTAGAGGTCGAACCTCTCCTTACGGACACCCTCTACCTCCATATTGCAAACACCTCTACAAAACGGACACTCAGTTGTCGCCCGTTGGCAGGTTGGTGCCCGTACTAAAGAGGGTCAAATGTATATGAATTCTAGTTACGCTGGGACCAAATCAACTGTCCGTAATATGGAGGTTTCCTTTTTATAGTTGTCCGTAAGAAGAGGTCCGATTGTATTTGAAAACGCTTCTAACAGAACCGTTAGAGATGATCGTCGCCATTTTGAAAATGTTATATTGTGCTTGTGTACGACGATAACGCAATCCAGAAGACCTGATTGGGTAGAAATATAAAATACTTCAGGTGGGTTTTGCGAACAAGTGTGTGAAATATCAAAGTTATTACTATCGACACAACTTCTGTTTTTTTGGGTTCTTTTCCTGTCAGATGTGGTGCAGTAATTTTAGTCCCACACAGATCTTCAGGAGAGCTAAAGCTGATCCACACGCTTTACCTATTTATAGGTAAGTCATTTCCTGGCTCCTCAGTTTAAAGCGCGCCCATGGGATCAGGAGCCATGATAATCGCTCCTGTTTTACTGCCAAACTCCCATAACTATCATTGAAGGAAATATATTTTGGTCCGCGAGGAGAATTGATGTTTCATTAACACTTGAGTCTTTACAGCTTGACAGATGTTACTCGTTACTTTCAGGGTAAATGGTGTTTTGTCCAATATGGAAGAATTTGCCAAGGCGTATAACTGTCCGAAAGGAAGCCCCTTGAATCCCGAGCAGCGCTGCAGACTGTGGTGAAGCTGGATCAGTTTGGTTCACATCAAGTTTATATATGCATGTAGATAATGTTGATAAAAATAAGGCCTTCGTGACGTCACCTTGGGTACACCTGCGTGTTTTGGCAAAAGGCAGTTTTATCAGTTAAGGTGCTAGCTGAAACAGATTGCCATCTAATCAAATAACTCAGCAGTTTTGTGCCAAAATTCTGTAAAACAAAGTGCCCTGTAATATATTGTCTTTTAACACAAACGTCTTCTACACCTGCATTAACAATATAAATAACAACGATCAGATTACGGAAATTCAGAAAGTAAACTATGAGTGATAAAGTGATCAGGAGATTTTCCAACTGCGAGAAGAGAATCCAATAACAGATCGCCAAATATGTAAATAGAGTCAATAGAATGCTTATCATAAATGGCCTCTAATTCTTGCTGTTATATACCTCATATAGACATAAATCAATGTTTAATTGCCATTCACTAAGATGGACGTGAAGATTACCTTAGAACATGGCTTGTAACGTGCTCAGCAAGAAATTCGTCCCTCGTTGCTGTGAATTTGTACATGATCAATAATGCAGTAACTCATGCCACCCTCTAGTTTTACAGTTCAAGAATAGATCACTTAGTTTAACATGAAGAGATTATCACTGAATTAACTGAACGGCCAGGCAGTTATATGTCGAGGGTCAAATGAGATGCGGATAATGTAAGTATACGTGGAGAGATGAATGAGATGCAGGCCATGTAGGATGACTACGCACTTCCCCATCGTTATTTAATTACGATGAGATGAGACAATAACAATAGTAGATGAAAAACGATTGAACGAAGTAAGTGAGCTGACAAATGATCCCGTATTCGAAATGGAATCCAAGCAGATAGCACTTCTATCTAAAGTGATAACAGGGATTAACCCTGTTTAGTTCGCCGAAAACATGCTTAAACTTGCTTGAGGTTCCTTTGTCTTATAGTAGTTGCGCCTTGCTTAGGCTAACCTTTCTCCGTAAAAATGGACCTGTTGAGCCCCTCCCCCACCCCCCTCCGGTAGTCGTGATGCACGTCATTCATAATTCACAACAAGAGGAGTTGAAGTTTGACAACATTTTAGAGAATAGTACAGTGATAACGCTTCTTGACTACTCATCCATCATTATACAACTGGTGAGTACCGTAAAATTCCGAAAGTACCGGCCCCTCCGAAAATAACGGCTCCCCGAAACGTTAATTTCTTAACCTTCCTCAGTGAACCCCGAAAGTAACGGTGCCCCCAAAAGTAGCGGTCCACCCGAGACTTGGCGGTCTCTGTTCTCAAGCGCGGGTCATGCAGATGGAACAGCCTGAATGCATGACTGAACAATGACTTGAAGAGTTATCTGGGATTTTATTCCTAACTTGACTGAATTTTCCTTGAAACTATAATTTATAAGCTGTATTTGGCTAGCAGCAGAGTCAAATGATATACTGTAGGGTAATCAGTTGTGCTATGATATAATGCTTCCGTTATACTTTCGTCCTACAGTACAAACCGGTTTTGGGCCTTTTTTGTCGACAGTCTGCTCTGTTTACGGGGGTAGTTGAAAACCTACATAAATGGTCATTAACGGAATGTTTAATTTCTTGTGTTACGTGTCCGCTTTGTCTGAAACGACTGTTACTGTAAAAGCGTTTTTTAACCATCCGAAAGTAACGGCTACCCGAAAGTAGCGGCCCCTTTCGCCTGCTAAATCGGAAAGTAACGTGGGCCGATACTTTCGGAATTCTACGGTACCCATCAAAACATAGCAGTGCCTTTACACTAGTGAGTACCGCAAAGTTCGCTGAGTAACGTCCCCCTCCCCCCGCTCCAACCTCATACGCATGTTTAACCATAGGAAATTTAACGCGTCTAACAAATAGCCTCTAAAGTGGAAAAGAAAAAAATACTAAGGACGATGCAAACATTGTTGTCTGGACATTGATTCTTTTCAATATGAACTTTTTGGTTGACTATAAAACTGTCAAACGTTTGCCATAAACAAAACCAGTTATGTTTTTGTTCACATTGTGTACCAGTTGTGTTTTCATATACAAGATACGTTTGAGTGACCCGAAAATAGCAATCTCTTGAACAGGAACCTTCCAAAGGAAAAAAAAATAGGTTGCTAAATCTGAAAATAAGGGGAGTTACCACCAGACATAGACCAGACTTTACGGCAAGAAGATATGAAGACATATTCATTCGTAGACTACGGTAATTAAGGAATTTCGAAATCTCAACATTGTATTTCAAGTTTCGGTACTTTTATTGCCTCAAATTTGATTTACACATTTTTATTAATATATATTCCAGCACTTCTTTGAACTTAGTTAAGTTGATTACTTTCTTGAAGATAATATTATCTGAATAACAAACGACCGCATATAACCTAAGTGGTCTTAACAAATCTCTAAGCCCTTCACCAATCCTCCTCGCCCCCTTCCCCCTCCACAAGCAACGGTTTCTACAAAGTCACAGCAAAGTGTCGTCCGAGATAAATAAGTTCTCTTTATAAGAACCTCTCCTGCCAAGTTTTAATTATATCGTTTGGCGTGAAACTCGGAAAATTCCTGTTGAACCTAAGAGAAGGGTAGGAGGAAAAAGAAAACTAAGCTTTTGTCGACCAGAGTAACGACAACACTTAGGTAAATTAGGTATGAAGATACTCTCGGGAACCTAATAAATCTTATTGTATTGTAAATACTATTCTATGAATCCAGCACTGTCAACGTTGCAACATATACTTGAGTAAATATCAAATCGTAGTTGATGTAGAGCGGCAAGTGATGAATTACGTCATTGCTACGTCAAACTATCGTTACCACTTACTCTTAACTTTTTCCGCATATAGACAAACTATATAGCAAATACTACTGAACAAACTGAGATGTGGCCGGATTAGGTAGGGACAAGGGGAAGAAGTCCCATGTTAATGTCAGCTTCGTGGAACAATCACTTGGTAGCAGATAATTTGAAAGCGAGGTCGCGGAGCCGCTTCACACACACAACGCGTTGCTGCCTGTGATCAACAAGTGGGGCAGGATAATCTTGACCAATCACACAGCCGCAAGACTCTTGGAGATCACGTGGTGCCATCCACGGTTCAAAAATGTAGTTTGTGGGAAGGTTTCTTACCTCTGGGACATATTTTCTGGAACAAAATTAAAGAAATGAGGGTTAATGATGTCGCAACAGCGTATTACTTGAAAGAAATAAACTATGACCAAAGTTAACAGACGAGCCAAAACTTTTCTCCTTATTGACGGTATATTTAATAGAATATTTCGAGTCTAAAATGAACGTTTAGACCATCATGCGGCATCACTGACAGCTGTTCTCATCACTAACAGGTCTTCGTATTTCTTTCACTGGTTCTTACTTCCTCGACAAAATTTAAAGCAGACCAACTGCACCAATAGGGCAACAAATCTGGTCAACAGTCCTTGGCGAAAAGCATTCCGAAGAAAAACATCAATGATGAATTATCACATTGTGGCTAGGCTAGAGGAGAGAGGTGAAACCAAAGAGCATCAACGAAAAGGCGAAGACTCCCCATAACCTGTTTATAGTACACTGGCTTCGGAGGGCAGATCAAACATCCCCCAGCTCTCTTCACTTGCAAGCTGGCAGAAGAATGAAGTACAAACTGAGCAAAAGTGCAATTAAAATAACAAACCTCACATATTCACCAGTGGGATCAATCTTTTTCCCAACATCCACTGGGCAGAACCAAGGCACATGCTCTTTCACAAAAGTGCTTCCTGACAGCCAAAGCCAGTTGCCTACATTCAGACTCCACTCTGCATCTAACTGAAGCTCGTCAAAAACCTACAATGAACAAAAAATAGGCTATTCATTACTGAAATCAAGAGTAGATAGATCATAATGGACAAGTCAGATAACCTACCAAAATACTCTTGGCTTGCCTGACAAATAAATGTACCACTCAGGAAAGTTCATCAATGTTGGCTTAAGCTGCTCTAGAGCCTTTGAAATTTCAGCGTCCAGTATTTTATCTAGAGCACTTAAGTCCTAATCAACACACATTGCAACCTACTTTGCTTGGCAACCACTTAGTAAAACTGACCTTAAACCCTTCTTCCCAGCTGATCCAAAGACAACCACGTGTCAAGAATGAGCCAACGGCCTTTCGGGCAACGTCATGAATCCATCCTTCTAAGTGGAGTTGTCTCATAATAGCGTCAATCCAAGGAAAACCAGTCATACCCTGCGACAAACACATGGTAAAGGTAAATTATGCACACGAGCTAAGTGGTCCATCAGGCCGGAGCTTATCCCGGTCTCTGTAGCATCAAGCGACTAGAAGTATTTCTACTCCCCCTGGATGGGATGCTAGTCCATCGCAGGGTTACCCCAGCATTAAATTCGCCGGTACCCATTTGTACACCTAGGTGAAGAGAGGCACTGTGAGAGTAAAGTTTGTCTTGCCCAAGAACACAACACAATGTCCCCGGCCAGGGCTCGATCTTGGACTGCTCGATCCGGAGTCAAGCCTCCTAACCATGAGGCCACCGCGCCTTCACAGACAAACACATGACTGCGCTTTTGTATGAGATTTTGTATGAACATGCATTTTCCACGGTAAGGGTCCCCTATACAAATGACGGAAATATTCATGGTATCATGGAGGGGGCAAATTTAGCAGATAACTTAGTGGTGTATATAGTATTTCTCTTTCAGTATTTAAACGGAAAAACCGATATCACTTCAGGTTCTAACAATTAAATAAATAAACAGTAATGATAGTATGGATAAGATAAGTTATAAATAATGCCACACAATCTAGCTAAACAAAAATTACTCTAAAATATATTAGACTGTCTCTAATTTATTCAAAATAATCGATGTAAATGATTGTCGGCTAACTTTTTGTTTTAGAATTGAGCCAGAGTTTCTGGTGTCTTTTCCAGATCCTTTTCTCACCGCGTCATTGTTCTAGGGACTTCTCACCGACAATTTAGTTATCTAATTCTTCCTCTAATATAGTTTCCTTACATCTCGCCAGCAGAATACTCGATATTGACAAATTACAGATATTTGTATCAAACCATCTGTTGCAAAATCTATGGTTTACAAAATGACTATTTACCTCAAGTCACACGGTCTATGAAATAAAAAATTCTAGAGCATACAATCGAAACAGATCTCATAACATAGGCCTAAGAAGGGCATTAGGACTCTTCTAGAATTGTCCATGTTATGGTATGGTAAGAGGTTCCTTTCAAGACTGACCTGTTTCCATTTGTGAAGATACTCTGGAGAATCTTCCCAAGGAATTTGAAGACTTAGTGAATTGTTGACCATCTCATGCGCACCTGGCACCTGGCTTCCAACAAGAAAAAAGAACTCACGCCAAAAGAGCTTACTGTACACCTCTGGAGGCGGATTCACTGTCTTGTTCTGCAAAGAAATTTACAAATGTTCAAGGAATTGGTAACAGCTTGATAGGGTGCCTATCTAAGGGCAGCACCTGTTGACGTGATATGTCCATTGGCAAACATCCAATTACACTTTTCTCTAAGCAGACCACATTACAGGATTATTAACATGCAAAAGACTTCCCATGTACCTTTATATATTCCTCAGTCATTCTCTGGTAAAGAAGCCGCGATGAGAGGCAGCCCAACCTCAGGTAAGGACTCAAGTGACTTGCCGACGGCATCAGAGAATTTGCAGTTAATGGCGAATCGCAAAAATCGTTCTCTTTCATCTGTGGGATCAATAAAATAATTCACTACAAGACACAAAGAGTCAATCTGATAGAAAGCTTTAGCCTTATCTAGTAGGTCCACGTCCATTTTTAAGCATAGTTTACTGGCTGATAGCTCTTGGTTACAGTCATCGAAAATTGACAAATTGACGTCCCTTTTTCTTGCGTCCGTCCTGTTATTGATCATGAATTTCGTCATAACAATGTGTTGACTCGGCTATCGCCTCGTAAATCCACAGCTACTTTGACAATGCTGTGACGAAATTCATCGACAATGACAGCACAGACGCATGAAAAATTGAAGTCAATTTGGTTTTTACTATAACAACATCGTTATCGTCTGTCCGCTTATTGACATTGAAAATTCGCCAATTAGCTCCAATTAGCTCCAATTAGCAAGCGAGAATTTTTGCAGTTACCGTATAATACGTGACGTACAGACAATTCCTACAGGTACAACATCCCTTATTAGAAGCTTTTTCATAATGACTAAAAAAAGATGGAGTAACACTTATTTTTTTCCTTGTTGTTTGTCTTACACGTTATTTCCTCCCTTTGCAAAACAGAGATTGTTCTGAACTCCGTTGGGCACACTTCTCAAAAGAAAAGAATGTCAAATGCATGCAAGGCTGTGCAAGGAGTATTGCACCTAAATTACAAACTACAGGGATATGCATAGCAAAAGGAGTCATACCTTTTGCAAAGCTGCTTCCATTCTCGTTAAAGCCTCCTGCTCTCCACCTGGGTAAAACCAAGAGCCGGTAGCAGCTGGTTTTTGGAAGCCTATCTCCTCCACGGTAGGTACTCCGTATTGTTGGTTATGGTCTCTCGCTACAGGAGTCAAACAGGAGCCAAACAGCTGTCTATTGACCCTTGGTGCCGGCATCTGTGGCCTTCCTAGCTGCAATGCAACCTCCATAAACTCATCAAACACTTGTGGTGCTCTTCCCTCAGTTGACATCAACAGCACTTCAGCATCATAAAGAGTGTGTGAAACACGGCTGATCACTTCAACTCCACTTTGTTTAGCAAGACCAGTGATGACCGCATCCCTGCTCTTCCTAAATGGCTCACAATCAACCTCGAACGACAGCCGAGTGATGCCCCACTCTTTAAAAAGTGAAGGCAGCATGTCCATAGGTCTTCCCTTCAGCACAAAAAGACGTGAACCACACTGAGCAAGACCCCTGTCGAGGTCTTGAAGTGACTGAAGCAGGAAACGCCAGCGGTTTGGGCTGACAGTCATCTTATCTTCAGCAGAACACTCCAAGAAGTACACTCCGTAAAACACCTTGCTGTCTGCGAGACATTCACGCAGGCTGGGATTGTCGTGAAGTCTCAGGTCCTTTCTGAACCAATGAAGGCTGCTATGACCTAAAAAGGGAAAAATTAATAGATCAAATGAACAGAAGCGCCATGCTTCGTACGAGTAAAGATTTGTTTTGACTGAGGCTGGCAGTGACTTCTGTCACCGAACGTCAAATTTTGGTAAACATAATTTCAACAGCATTGAAAACGCTCTCAAACAGAAGGAGCAGAGTCTTCGCTTAACATGTTTGTTCTACATTCAACATGTGAAATGACCACATTGTTTTTTCCAATTCAACAGTGAGGGGGTCACTTCTGAAACAAGACGCTAAACACATTCAAGTTTAGTAGCGAGAATTTTTTTTATCGTTGTCATCGGTGTCGCCATCATGGTTGGTAGAGTTCCCTGAATTTCCAGCAGACCTTGTCATCTACCAAACGATGCCCTAGGGGACCACTAGAGGGTTATACAGTTCTGAACCCACAGTGTCATAAGGTTTTCTCCAGTGGAAAACAAAACAGTTGAGGGATATAACAAACGCTGAATGAAACTACTACATGAACAAACAAAAAGCATCCGAAGCAGGGCCAGTTTCACTGCAGCTGGCCCCTCTTCTCATTCCACACTGTTCGAGTCACTGTTTCTCAGCTGTGGCAGATATATAAACAATAGCTTCTATTTGGCGCGAAAAAATAGGCTCAGATGTTACTGCGCGGACATTGTCTGTTCCGAGAGGCGAACAGTTTTCCAACAGCGAAGCTCGAGGAAGACTGTGGGCTTCGGGGAACAGATAATGTCCGCGGACAAATATCCGAGCATATTTTTAAGTCAAATGGAGGCTGTTGTTTATATACGAGTTCTTCCTCACAAAGGGGATCTCATTCTTATATCAGAAGTACTAACTAACTATCCCTCTCATGCCACGTGGCACAAAGGGTCGCAATGATACACAGTATTAAATTGCTTTGGAAACTAAGAGGGAAAGAAACCTGTACAAGTGTTACTGTGAATACAAAAATCTGTATGCATCGTGAATAGTTCTAAACAATACTCGAATAAGTACCAAAAATATCCAAAGAGATGCAGAGATCTTTCAAGCGCCGAACACAGATTTCCCGCTGTTCAGTGTGATTAGCCACAGGTTCAGGATAATCGTCACCCACAATGCACCGTGCAGCTTTTTGCACTTTCAAAGGTGCTCTCCATGGTTCAAACAAATACTTTAGAGGTAATCTCTTCAGTTCAGGAACATATTTCCTGCAAGCAAAGTTTAGAAACAGAATATCAGGGCACTAAGAACAATAAACAAAAACCTACACAATTCAGAGAAAGGAAACCTTAGAAAATCCGCGATCAAAAAAAACAGTAAACCATACAATGTTTATGGATAATATCCATTCCACCACGTTTCAAAATCAGTACATTACAACTTGCCACCTCTAGATATTTACTACGATGTGGACGAAACCCGATGGGTGCCCTGGGCGAAAAAAAAAAATCAGGAAAAGATATCTTAAGAGTAGATTAAAATATGAATGGAAAGAACTACAATTACAGTGCAAAAAAGAATTCTACTCCTCCAGAAACCTCGTTTAGAAAATTATATCCCTCCAACAAGGACCACCCTGTCACTCTCAACAAGAAAAACTTAACCACATTTAATAATAACCTAACACATCACAATCAATCACAATCTAGTTCAGACATTCATTATTTTTATGTCTTGTCCAGTTTACATTCATGTTGTAAGCTGAATACAGAAGAAAAGTCAATAATTTCAAACGGCTAACGCCTTCCATAACAAACCAAAGGTAGCAATCCCATAAAACAGTATTCACAAAATTAATCTTAGGCCTTCTTATAAAAAATACCTCACATATTCACCAGTGGGATCAACCTTTCTTCCAACCTCCACTGGACAGAACCAAGGTACATGCTCTTTCACAAAAGTGCTTCCCGACAGCCACAGCCAGTTGCCTACATTCAGACTCCACTCTGCATCCAACTGAAGCTCGTCAAAAACCTACAATAAACACATTTTAATCCTTACTGCTGCTGTTATGTTACAAATGACACCACTTCTAGTCGCTCCTTATCTACCTTGTATCCCTCTTCCCAGTTAACCCAAAGGCATCCCCTGGTCAAGAAACATCCAACAGCCTGACGTGCTACATGAGGAATCCAACCCTCTATCCGCAACTGACGCATTACTGCATCAATCCATGGAAATCCAGTGGTACCCTGAAAGAGACACAAGACGTTCAAACACAGTCTTAAACTCCCCCCAAAAATTGTTGACTACCCAAAATGGTAACAACGCACATTTGCCACAGCTAGCACTTACGTTCTTCCACCTCTGGAGACCCTCAGCATTTTCTTCCCAAGGATACTGAACAGACATAGGGTTGTTGTCCATCTTATGCAAACCCGGGTTGGCACTAGCCATGGTGAAGAAAAACTCTCGTAGTAGAAGTGGTTCATGAAATGACACAGGTGGAGCTTCTCCCTTTGCCTGTAGGAAAAATAAACTATTACTTGTGACTTCTTTCCACAAAAAAAAAAAAAACACTTATCTGCACATCTGCAACACTCATTTAGTGAATGTATTTTAATGTGACTTTTTGTCTGCAACGTAACTCTCCTACATTCTACAGCACCAAAAACACATTTCATTACACAAAACTTTCCAGTTCATTCTGCTTTACTAACACCAACTTCACTTCCATCTTTTAACTAAGATACCCACCTTTCCATAACAATCAGTCAGCCGATGCCACATCACTCTGGGTGACAGACATCCAAATCGTAGGTAAGGGCTTAGGTGGGTGGGAGATGATGGCATGGTTTCTGCACTCAGTGCTACTTCTTCAAAGTCATTTTTGGCCAGCTGAAAAATAATTCAACAGATAATCAGCATAACAATGGAAACTTTCTTTAATTGACAGACACTATCAATCCCTTTATACACGTATGTTAATTAAACACCGCTAAAATTTCTATATCTACATTGTATCCCCAGTCCGTCTGAACCAAACATGTATCTGTCATGAACACTGTGGCCTACAAGTCTAACAAAGTGATACCCAACTTTAAAATACCTTCCATATTGCAATGCCTCTTATCATAGCTTACCTCTTGCTCCAGAAGGATAAGTCTCCTCAGTGCTTCTTGTTCTCCTCCTCTCCACAATGCTGCACTTGTCACACATCGGATGTCTTTCACGCCTAATTCACTCAATTCAGGAATTCCATACTTAGCCTGGTGGTCAACAGCTACTGGTGTCACACAACACCCTACCAATCGTCTGTCCACCTCTTTGACTGGATTGGGTGCAACTAGCTTGTTTTCTTCTACAATTCTCACAAACTCCTTGAACAGCATAGGTATATTACCCTGATTGCCATGTATAATCTGACCTGGCTCGAACAGCGTGTGTGATGTTTTGCTTAACACTTCAACTCCTGCTTCCTCGGCTATGTGTCGAATGACAGCATCTCTCTGAGCTCCAAATGGCTCTCCATCACTTTCAAAACTAAGGCGTGTTACTCCCCAATCTGACAAGAGCTTTGGCAGCACCTCCATATCCCTGCCGCGCACAACAAACAGGTGCGATCCCAGACTAGCCAACTGACTATCCAGATCTCTCAGGCTCTCCAGCAAAAAGTTCCAGCGGTTTGCAGAGATCTTGCCTTGCCTCGCAGCTGCAATGTCCAAAACGTACACAGGGTAGAATGTGCCACTACCTTCCAAACAGGCACGCAATGTAGGGTTGTCATGGAGTCTCAGGTCTTTTCTAAACAAGTGCAGACTAGTGTGTGTTCTTTGCTCCACTGCAACAAAACAAAACAAACAAACAAATCCAACAGCTTAACAGCCATATATCTTCTCAGCATTTTTCCATACTACAATACCCTCCACTTCTCAAGTATTCAGCATAAATAGCAAACTAACTTTACTTAACGATTTTAATACAAAATTAATATTGAAGATTTCTGAGCTCAAGATAACTCTTTAATCTTATGTTAATTTTTTTAGCCTCCTATAACACATGAAATTTCTGCTTGGCTTAAACGTCCCTTGTTTTGCCTTCTATAGTAAGAGAAACTGTCTTATTTTAGAATTTGTATTCTCATTTCCGATCCAGTCATCTTGAATATCTAACATTAAAACACGCTATTACTAAGAAATCTACTTGATTCAAAATTTTCAAACACGACAATATATCTGTAATATCAGACAGCTGAATAATGGTGGCAGCAATACTCCAAACAGCTGTACTATTTACCAGGAATATCAGCACCAATACTATGAGCCAGCTCTTTCAGCCTCTGCACACAAACTCTCCTCTGCTCTTTGTGGTCCACAAGTGGTAAAGGATAGTCTTTACCCACCACACATCTAGCAGCTTGTTGCACAGATTCAGGAGCTTTCCACGGTTCAAACAAGTAGTCTGTGGGCAAACCTTTGACTTCTGGTACAAATTTTCTGCAACACAGTTTTCAGGACATAGTAAAAACCTTTTCATATGTTTACCTTTTCAAAACACAACCTTGCAACTACAAATGTACTTACCTCACATATTCACCAGTGGGATCAACCTTTCTTCCAACCTCCACTGGACAGAACCAAGGTACATGCTCTTTCACAAAAGTGCTTCCCGACAGCCACAGCCAGTTGCCTACATTCAGACTCCACTCTGCATCCAACTGAAGCTCGTCAAAAACCTACAATAAACACATTTTAATCCTTACTGCTGCTGTTATGTTACAAATGACACCACTTCTAGTCGCTCCTTATCTACCTTGTATCCCTCTTCCCAGTTAACCCAAAGGCATCCCCTGGTCAAGAAACATCCAACAGCCTGACGTGCTACATGAGGAATCCAACCCTCTATCCGCAACTGACGCATTACTGCATCAATCCATGGAAATCCAGTGGTACCCTGAAAGAGACACAAGACGTTCAAATACAGCCTTAGACTCACCCCAAAAATTGTTGACTAAACAAAATGGTAATGTCCAACGCGCATTTGCCACAGCTAGCACTTACGTTCTTCCACCTCTGGAGACCCTCAGCATTTTCTTCCCAAGGATACTGAACAGACATAGGGTTGTTGTCCATCTTATGCAAACCTGGGTTGGCACTAGCCATGGTGAAGAAAAACTCTCGTAGTAGAAGTGGTTCATGAAATGACACAGGCGGAGCTTCTCCCTTTGCCTGTAGGAAAAATAACCTTTTACTTGTGACTTCTTTCAACAAAAGAAACCCCTTATATCAAGACTCAAAATTTAGCAACATCTGCAACACTCATTTAGTGAATGTATTTTGCTGTGACTCTTTGTCTGCAACGTAAACCTCTTACATTGTGCAGCACCAAAACAACATTGAATTCCACAAAACTTTCCAGTTCCTTCTGCTTTACTAACACCAACTTCACTTCCATCTTTTAACTAAGATACCCACCTTTCCATAACAATCATTCAGCCGATGCCACATCACTCTGGGTGACAGACATCCAAATCGTAGGTAAGGGCTTAGGTGGGTGGGAGATGATGGCATGGTTTCTGCACTCAGTGCTACTTCTTCAAAGTCATTTTTGGCCAGCTGAAAAATAATCCAACAGATAATCAGCATAACAATGGAAACTCTCTTTAATTGACAGACACTATCAATCCCTTCATATATGTATGTTAATTAAACACCACTAAAATTCCTATATCTACATCGTATCCCCAGTCCGTCTGAACCAAACATGTATCTGTCATGAACACTGTGGCCTACAAGTCTGACAAAGTGATACCCAACTTTAAAATACCTTCCACATTGCAATGCCTCTTATCATAGCTTACCTCTTGCTCCAGAAGGATAAGTCTCCTCAGTGCTTCTTGTTCTCCTCCTCTCCACAATGCTGCACTTGTCACACATCGGATGTCTTTCACGCCTAATTCACTCAATTCAGGAATTCCATACTTAGCCTGGTGGTCAACAGCTACTGGTGTCACACAACACCCTACCAATCGTCTGTCCACCTCTTTGACTGGATTGGGTGCAACTAGCTTGTTTTCTTCTACAATTCTCACAAACTCCTTGAACAGCATAGGTATATTACCCTGATTGCCATGTATAATCTGACCTGGCTCGTACAACGTGTGTGATGTTTTGCTTAACACTTCAACTCCTGCTTCCTCGGCTATGTGTCGAATGACAGCATCTCTTTGAGCTCCAAATGGCTCTCCATCACTTTCAAAACTAAGGCACGTTACTCCCCACTCTAACAAGAGCTTTGGCAGCACCTCCATATCCCTGCCGCGCACAACAAACAGGTGCGATCCCAGACTAGCCAACTGACTATCCAGATCTCTCAGGCTCTCCAGCAAAAAGTTCCAGCGGTTCGCAGAGATCTTGCCTTGCCTTGCAGCAGCAGTGTCCAAGACGTACACAGGGTAGAATGTGCCACTACCTTCCAAACAGGCATGCAGTGTAGGGTTGTCATGGAGTCTCAGGTCTTTTCTAAACAAGTGCATACTAGTGTGTGTTCTTTGCTCCACTGCAACAAAACAAAACAAACAAACAAATCAAAAACCTTAACAGTCATACATGTATATGTTGTAGGTAATTTTTTTCTTCAGGTAAATTGGATTTTTACCTAGGTAATATTTTTTTAACTAGGTAATTTTAAGGCAAATTTTTTTACCTGGATATTTTTGTGGACGTTTTGCATAAATTAAGTTTGGACCGAGGTGAGTCTGGGACCCAAAAAAGCAATAATTAGGAGAAAAAAAAGAAATTTTTTCAACTTGAGCTGTGTAGTCTAGTGGAGATCGAGATGGACATGTAATCTGAAGGTCTTGGGTTCAACACACGGTAGGTACTTGTAATTTCCTTCTTCCTTTGAAATTAATAATTAGATAGGAAAATAAGAAGAGGTACGCGTAGAATAGGGAGATAGTGAAAGAGAAGAAGAAGTAGGTGGGAGCAGGGAGAGATGAAGAGAAGAGTAGGAAATGAGATTTTTCTCTTCCTTTTTTTTATTTTTCTTTTCTTTTTAGAGCCCCCTAAAAATACCAGGCCCCTATTTTTAACCACACCCCATAAATTAAAACCCTTTTTAGTTAGTTGACTGAAACAGAGCAAGAGAAAAATTACCTGGTTAAAAAAAAAAATACCTAGTTAAATAATAAATTTACCTAGTTAAAAAAAAAATACCTACTGAACATTTTTAACTGCAACATATATCTTCTCAGCATTTTTCCATACTACAATACCCTCCACTTCTCAAGTATTCAGCATCAATAGCAAACTAACTTTACTTAACCATCTTCACACAAATATTCGAGAATTGAGCTCCAGATAACTCTTTAATCTTATGCTAATTTTTCACACTTTGCATAACACATGGAATTTATGCTTCGCTTAAACGTCCCTCTTTTTAGTTTCTATAGTACAAGAAAACTGTCTTATATTAGGTTTTGTATTCTCATTTCCTACCACCCATCTTGAATATCTAACATCAAAACACGCTATTACTAAGAAATCCACTTGATTCCAAAATTTCAAACTCCACAATACATCTAAAATTTCCGACAGCTGAACAATGGTGGCAGCAATACTCCAAACAGCTCTACTATTTACCAGGAATATCAGCACCAATACTATGAGCCAGCTCTTTCAGCCTCTGCACACAAACTCTCCTCTGCTCTTTGTGGTCCACAAGTGGTAAAGGATAGTCTCTACCCACCACACACCTAGCAGCTTGTTGCACAGATTCAGGAGCTTTCCACGGTTCAAACAAGTATTCTGTGGGCAAACCTTTGACTTCTGGTACAAATTTTCTGCAACACAATTTTCAGGACGTAGTAAAAACCTTTTTCATATCTTCACCTTTTCAAAACACAACCTTGCAACTACAAATGTACTTACCTCACATATTCACCAGTGGGATCAACCTTTCTTCCAACCTCCACTGGACAGAACCAAGGTACATGCTCTTTCACAAAAGTGCTTCCCGACAGCCACAGCCAGTTGCCTACATTCAGACTCCACTCTGCATCCAACTGAAGCTCGTCAAAAACCTACAATAAACACATTTTAATCCTTACTGCTGCTGTTATGTTACAAATGACACCACTTCTAGTCACTCCTTATCTACCTTGTATCCCTCTTCCCAGTTAACCCAAAGGCATCCCCTGGTCAAGAAACATCCAACAGCCTGACGTGCTACATGAGGAATCCAACCCTCTATCCGCAACTGACGCATTACTGCATCAATCCATGGAAATCCAGTGGTACCCTGAAAGAGACACAAGACGTTCAAATACAGCCTTAGACTCACCCCAAAAATTGTTGACTAAACAAAATGGTAATGTCCAACGCGCATTTGCCACAGCTAGCACTTACGTTCTTCCACCTCTGGAGACCCTCAGCATTTTCTTCCCAAGGATACTGAACAGACATAGGGTTGTTGTCCATCTTATGCAAACCTGGGTTGGCACTAGCCATGGTGAAGAAAAACTCTCGTAGTAGAAGTGGTTCATGAAATGACACAGGCGGAGCTTCTCCCTTTGCCTGTAGGAAAAATAACCTTTTACTTGTGACTTCTTTCAACAAAAGAAACCCCTTATATCAAGACTCAAAATTTAGCAACATCTGCAACACTCATTTAGTGAATGTATTTTGCTGTGACTCTTTGTCTGCAACGTAAACCTCTTACATTGTGCAGCACCAAAACAACATTGAATTCCACAAAACTTTCCAGTTCCTTCTGCTTTACTAACACCAACTTCACTTCCATCTTTTAACTAAGATACCCACCTTTCCATAACAATCATTCAGCCGATGCCACATCACTCTGGGTGACAGACATCCAAATCGTAGGTAAGGGCTTAGGTGGGTGGGAGATGATGGCATGGTTTCTGCACTCAGTGCTACGTCTTCAAAGTCATTTTTGGCCAGCTGAAAAATAATCCAACAGATAATCAGCACAACAATGGAAACTTTCTTTAATTGACAGACACTATCAATCCCTTCATATATGTATGTTAATTAAACACCACTAAAATTTCTATATCTACATTGTATTCCCAGTCTGTCTGAACCAAACATGTATCTGTCATGAACACTGTGGCCTACAAGTCTGACAAAGTGATACCCAACTTTAAAATACCTTCCATATTGCAATGCCTCTTATCATAGCTTACCTCTTGCTCCAGAAGGATAAGTCTCCTCAGTGCTTCTTGTTCTCCTCCTCTCCACAATGCTGCACTTGTCACACATCGGATGTCTTTCACGCCTAATTCACTCAATTCAGGAATTCCATACTTAGCCTGGTGGTCAACAGCTACTGGTGTCACACAACACCCTACCAATCGTCTGTCCACCTCTTTGACTGGATTAGGTACAACTAGCTTGTTCTCTTCTACAATTCTCACAAACTCCTTGAACAGCATAGGTATATTACCCTGATTGCCATGTATAATCTGACCTGGCTCGTACAACGTGTGTGATGTTTTGCTTAACACTTCAACTTCTGCTTCCTCGGCTATGTGTCGAATGACAGCATCTCTTTGAGCTCCAAATGGCTCTCCATCACTTTCAAAACTAAGGCGCGTTACTCCCCACTCTGACAAGAGCTTTGGCAGCACCTCCATATCCCTGCCGCGCACAACAAACAGGTGCGATCCCAGACTAACCAACTGACTATCCAGATCTCTCAGGCTCTCCAGCAAAAAGTTCCAGCGGTTCGCAGAGACCTTGCCTTGCCTCGCAGCAGCAGTGTCCAAGACGTACACAGGGTAGAATGTGCCACTACCTTCCAAACAGGCACGCAATGTAGGGTTGTCATGGAGTCTCAGGTCTTTTCTAAACAAGTGCATACTAGTGTGTGTTCTTTGCTCCACTGCAACAAAAGAAAAGAAACCAACAAATCAAAAACCTTAACAGTCATACATGTATATCTTCTCAGCATTTTTCCATACTACAATACCCTCCACTTCTCAAGTATTCAGCATCAATAGCAAACTAACCTTACTTAACCATCTTCACACAAATATTCGAGAATTCTGAGCTCCAGATAACTCTTTAATCTTATGCTAATTTTTCACCCTTTACATAACACAAGGAATTTATGCTTCGCTTAAACGTCCCTCTTTTTAGTTTCTATAGTACAAGAAAACTGGCTTATTTTAGGATTTGTATTCTCATTTCCTACAACCCATCTTGAATATCTAACATCAAAACACGCTATTACTAAGAAATCCACTTGATTCCAAAATTTCAAACTCCACAATACATCTAAAATTTCCGACAGCTGAATAATGGTGGCAGCAATACTCCAAACAGGTATACTAATTACCAGGAATATCAGCACCAATACTATGAGCCAGCTCTTTCAGCCTCTGCACACAAACTCTCCTCTGCTCTTTGTGGTCCACAAGTGGTAAAGGATAGTCTCTACCCACCACACATCTAGCAGCTTGTTGCACAGATTCAGGAGCTTTCCATGGTTCAAACAAGTAGTCTGTGGGCAAACCTTTGACTTCTGGTACAAATTTTCTGCAACACAGTTTTCAGGACATAGTAAAAACCTTTTCATAATTATGTTTACCTTTTCAAAACACAACCTTGCAACTACAAATGTACTTACCTCACATATTCACCAGTGGGATCAACCTTTCTTCCAACCTCCACTGGACAGAACCAAGGTACATGCTCTTTCACAAAAGTGCTTCCCGACAGCCACAGCCAGTTGCCTACATTCAGACTCCACTCTGCATCCAACTGAAGCTCGTCAAAAACCTACAATAAACACATTTTAATCCTTACTGCTGCTGTTATGTTACAAATGACACCACTTCTAGTCGCTCCTTATCTACCTTGTATCCCTCTTCCCAGTTAACCCAAAGGCATCCCCTGGTCAAGAAACATCCAACAGCCTGACGTGCTACATGAGGAATCCAACCCTCTATCCGCAACTGACGCATTACTGCATCAATCCATGGAAATCCAGTGGTACCCTGAAAGAGACACAAGACGTTCAAATACAGCCTTAGACTCACCCCAAAAATTGTTGACTAAACAAAATGGTAATGTCCAACGCGCATTTGCCACAGCTAGCACTTACGTTCTTCCACCTCTGGAGACCCTCAGCATTTTCTTCCCAAGGATACTGAACAGACATAGGGTTGTTGTCCATCTTATGCAAACCCGGGTTGGCACTAGCCATGGTGAAGAAAAACTCTCGTAGTAGAAGTGGTTCATGAAATGACACAGGCGGAGCTTCTCCCTTTGCCTGTAGGAAAAATAACCTTTTACTTGTGACTTCTTTCAACAAAAGAAACCCCTTATATCAAGACTCAAAATTTAGCAACATCTGCAACACTCATTTAGTAAATGTATCTTGCTGTGACTCTTTGTCTGCAACGTAAACCTCTTACATTGTGCAGCACCAAAACAACATTGAATTCCACAAAACTTTCCAGTTCATTCTGCTTTACTAACACCAACTTCACTTCCATCTTTTAACTAAGATACCCACCTTTCCATAACAATCATTCAGCCGATGCCACATCACTCTGGGTGACAGACATCCAAATCGTAGGTAAGGGCTTAGGTGGGTGGGAGATGATGGCATGGTTTCTGCACTCAGTGCTACTTCTTCAAAGTCATTTTTGGCCAGCTGAAAAATAATCCAACAGATAATCGGCATAACAATGGAAACTTTCTTTAATTGACAGACACTACCAATCCCTTCATACACGTATGTTAATTAAACACCGCTAAAATTTCTATATCTACATTGTATCCCCAGTCCGTCTGAACCAAACATGTATCTGTCATGAACACTGTGGCCTACAAGTCTAACAAAGTGATACCCAACTTTAAAATACTTTCCATATTACAATGCCTCTTATCATAGCTTACCTCTTGCTCCAGAAGGATAAGTCTCCTCAGTGCTTCTTGTTCTCCTCCTCTCCACAATGCTGCACTTGTCACACATCGGATGTCTTTCACGCCTAATTCACTCAATTCAGGAATTCCATACTTAGCCTGGTGGTCAACAGCTACTGGTGTCACACAACACCCTACCAATCGTCTGTCCACCTCTTTGACTGGATTGGGTACAACTAACTTGTTCTCTTCTACAATTCTCACAAACTCCTTGAACAGCATAGGTATATTACCCTGATTGCCATGTATAATCTGACCTGGCTCGTACAGGGTGTGTGATGTTTTGCTCAACACTTCAACTCCTGCTTCCTCGGCTATGTGTCGAATGACAGCATCTCTCTGAGCTCCAAATGGCTCTCCATCACTTTCAAAACTAAGGCGTGTTACTCCCCACTCTGACAAGAGCTTTGGCAGCACCTCCATATCCCTGCCGCGCACAACAAACAGGTGCGATCCCAGACTAGCCAACTGACTATCCAGATCTCTCAGGCTCTCCAGCAAAAAGTTCCAGCGGTTTGCAGAGATCTTGCCTTGCCTAGCAGCTGCAGTGTCCAAAACGTACACAGGGTAGAATGTGCCACTACCTTCCAAACAGGCACGCAATGTAGGGTTGTCACGGAGTCTCAGGTCTTTTCTAAACAAGTGCAAACTAGTGTGTGTTCTTTGCTCCACTGCAACAAAACAAAACAAACAAACAAATCCAACAGCTTAACAGCCATATATCTTCTCAGCATTTTTCCATACTCAAATACCCTCCACTTGTCAAGTATTCAGCATCAATAGCAAACTAACTTTACTTAACCATCTTGACACAAATATTGGAGAATTCTGAGCTTAAGGTAACTCTTCAATCTTATGCTACTTTTTTAACCTTCCCATAACACATGGGTTTTCTGTTTGGCGTAAACCTTCTCTTTTTAGTTACTATAGTACGAGAAACTGTCTTATTTTAGAATTTGTATTCTCATTTCCTATCCAGTCATCTTGCATATCTATCATAAAAAGATGCTATTACTAAGCAGTCAACTTGATTCCAAATTTTCAAAGGCACTGATATATCTGTAATATCAGACAGCTGAATAATGCTGGCAGCAATATTCCAAACAGGTGTACTATTTACCAGGAATATCAGCACCAATATTATGAGCCAGCTCTTTCAGCCTCTGCACACAAACTCTCCTCTGCTCTTTGTAGTCCACAAGTGGTAAAGGATAGTCTTTACCGACCAAACATGTAGCAGCTTGTTGCACAGATTCAGGAGCTTTCCATGGCTCAAACAAGTACTCAGTGGTTAAATTCTGTACTTCAGGCACATATTTTCTACAGTAAAAATAATGGTGTCAGAGAGTAGTTCTAGAATTTAGTGCTTATTTTCCAATAATGACCACTACTTTTCCAAAATGTAATTCTTGCTATTCGTAGACGCTATTTCTTATGGTTACAAACCCCATTCTCGTAAAATGCATTGAATACCAAAAAAGGTGCTTTAGATTTATGTGGAAGATATGAGCCAAGCACACCAAATTTTATTTAGTTTGAGTTGAGAAAGATTTGTTTTGTCAGTGTAGAGTAAATGCAAACCTGTAAGAATGGGCATTACCTAGGTTAAAGTCACCTGCATTAGTCTGGGTACTTCAGATATGTCAAGGGTGTAACGATATTATGTAATACGGCCTGGTCGCCCAGCACTTTAGTCAGAATCGACCACGAGTTAAATTGTGTTGACCTGTTGAGCCAGGAATTACAGAGCCTTTACAAAGCTGTCGTCCTTGTTATTTAAACCTTAAAGTTCATTACATGGTGTCAGAAGAGTGGTTACCTTGGATTTACACACAAAGATTCGCGTGAACTCGTGAACGCCACGAACTAACAAACCCGAACAAGCTTACCTAGAAAACCAACATGGCCGCCGCTTCATTTGGTTTGCCTCCACCGGAGCCTCTAGAACTCCAGCAAGGGAACACAGCCCAGAAGTGGAAGAAATTCAGACAGAAATGGAGCAATTATGAAATAGCAACCGGCGTAGCACAGAAAGATGAACCAACACGTGTCGCGACTCTACTTACCGTAATCAGCGAAGAGGCTGTCGATGTTTACAACACGCTCACGTGGGATGAAGAAGGCGACGAGCTCAAAATTGAAAAAGTCTTGGAGAAGTTCGAGCTGTTTTGCAACCCGAGGAAGAACACTATCTATGAACGCTATGTTTTTTTCTCAAGAAATCAAGACAGTGGTGAGTCCATCGACCACTGCGTGACTGTATTGAAGAACTTAGCGGACACTTGTGAATTTGGAGCACTCAAAGAGTCGCTTATCCGCGATCGGATCGTTTTTGGAATACGAGACTCCTCAGTAAGAGAACGACTTCTGAGAGATGCAAAGCTAACCTTGGAAAGTGCAACTGAGAAAGTCAGGTCAGCCGAGCTCACTCAAATCCAACTGAAGCAAATGGCAGCAGACAAAACAACCGATGAATCAATTAGTGCCATTAACACTGAGAAACCGCCTGAAAAACAGCCTAGTAAATTACCTGTGATTGATTGCAAATTTTGTGGCAGAAGACATCCAAGAAACAAGAATCTTTGCCCTGCATATGGTTCAAAGTGCCAGAAGTGTGGTCTAGCAAACCATTTTGCAATAAAGTGCAAAACAAGGGAAACAAAACCACCAAAAACAGGCAAACGACTCCACCTGGTTGAAATAGAAGATGATACTGAAGACGAATTCGCTATCAACATGGTCACTCACAAAATCGGAGCACTGCACACCGAGAGTAATGATAAAGTTGCAAGTCAGTTGTTTGTGACGATGATGGTAAACGACAATGCATATGTCAAATTCCAGCTTGACTGTGGAGCAACCTGTAACCTTCTACCACTGAAGGACTATGCAAAAGTTATGGGAGATCCTGATGACCTCTATATTGAGAAAAGCAAGGCCAAGTTAACCATGTACAACAGAGCCATTATGTATCCAGTACCCAAGCTCAAGTGCACGAGAGATGGCTCGTCCCATGTCTTTGAGTTCCAAGTTGTTGACGGAGATGTGAGACCACTTCTGAGTGCAGAAACATGCCAAAGGTTGAATTTCTTAAAAGTGCTGGTGAAAGACTCCTTCCATCATGTGGATACAGTGACTCAAGACAGCCAGTTTACACCATCAACGTTGAAGACAGTCATTGATGATGACCTCTTGACAGAGTATGCAGATGTTTTTGAAGGCCTTGGATGCCTCGCAGACCCTTACCACATAGAGATCGACCCAACAGCACAACCAGTGATACACCCACCCCGCAAGGTACCTGTTACCCTAAGAGAGCCATTAAGACTGGAATTGGAAAGAATGGTAAATGAGAACATCCTGGCCCCAGTGAGCGAAGCAACAGATTGGGTATCAAGTATGGTTACAGTGGTCAAGCCCAACAAGCTCAGAATATGTATCGATCCTAAAGATCTAAACAGAGCCATCAAGCAGCCTCACTACCCTCTCCCTACTGTTGAAGAAGTTGCCACCAGTCTAAGCAAAGCAAAGGTGTTCTCTGTACTTGATGCCAAAAGTGGGTTCTGGCAGGTGCCGCTAGATGACGCTTCCAGCAGACTTACGACCTTTAATACCCCATTTGGTCGGTACCGCTGGTTGCGCATGCCCTTTGGCATCTCCTCAGCACCCGAGGAATTCCAGAAAAGGATGAATGATACCTTTGGAGATATTAAAGGCACTGCAGTGATTGCTGATGACCTTTTGGTGTACGGAGAAGGTGACGACATGGAGACTGCCACCTCAGATCATGACAAGAACCTAAGGATCGTCCTTGAAAGAGCCAGAGAGAGAAATCTCACCCTCAACAAAGACAAAGTCCGCTTGAGACTTACTGAAGTACCTTACATCGGCCATTTGCTTACAGCCGATGGACTGAAACCAGACCCAAAGAAAGTAGAGGCAATCCTGATGATGCCAAAGCCCACTGATGTAAAGTCAGTAAAGAGGTTCCTGGGAATGGCAAATTACCTCTCAAAGTTCTTGCCGCATTTGTCCACAGTCACGGAACCACTGAGGCGACTAGAAGACAAACATGTTGAATGGCACTGGAATGAAGTCCACGAAAGAGCCTTCACAGACGTAAAGCAACTCATCACTAATCATCCCGTGCTACGCTACTATGATGTGTCAAAAGAGGTCACCCTGCAGTGCGACGCATCTCAATCAGGTCTTGGGGCCGCTCTGTTGCTGGAGGGCCAGCCAGTAGCTTTCGCATCAAGGGCGCTAACAACCTCAGAGAGAAATTATGCTCAGATTGAGAAGGAACTTCTCGCGATTGTACACGCGTGCAAGCGGTTTGATCAGTACCTGTTCGGCCGAGAGGTCACCGTTGAGACTGACCACAAGCCCCTGGAGGCTATACTAAAGAAACCACTACTCACAGCCCCAAAGAGACTCCAGCGAATGATGATGCGCTTGCAGAACTACCAGCTCAAAGTTGTCTACAAAAAAGGCCAAGAGATGTACATCGCAGACACCTTGAGCAGGGCATACCTACCCTTACCAAACCATATCTCACAAAATGAACTAGAATTCATTCGATCTGTAGAGGAAGTCGACATGACCAAACATCTTGCTGTGACCAGAGAGCGTCTCGCAGAATTTCAACAGAAAACAAAGGATGATGCAGTCCTGCAGCAGCTGAAGCAGACTATTGAGCTGGGGTGGCCAGAGAGAAGAGAAGCAGTCCCTTCAGAAATCCGTGCATATTACTCTTACCGAGATGAACTGACAGTACAAGATGAAATACTCTTCAGAGGGAACAGAGTCGTAGTGCCAGCAGCTATGAGATCTGAGATGCTAAAGAAAATCCACGCAAGCCACATTGGCATTGAGGGCTGCCTTCGGCGAGCAAGGGAAATCCTGTATTGGCCTGGAATGACTTCAGCCATCAAGGACTGTGTCTCTTCCTGCGGGACATGCAATTCACTTCGCATGGAACAACCCAAAGAGCCCCTCATGCCACAGAAAGTACCCGACAGGCCCTGGTCAAAGGTTGCGGTGGATCTGTTTACACTGGATAAGACAGAGTATGTCATTATAGTGGATGACTACTCCAACTTCTTTGAGTTACGAGCCCTGTCCGATACGAGAGCTTCGTCAGTAATTACAAGTCTGAAATCGCAGTTTGCCAGGCACGGCATCCCCAACACAGTCAGAAGTGATAATGGTTCTCAATTCTCCTCATCAGATTTCAAAACATTTTCTCAAGAATGGGACTTCGAGCATATCACTTCCTCTCCATACCATGCTCGATCAAACGGCAAAGTTGAGAATGCAGTTAACATGGCCAAACGAATCCTCAAGAAAGCAAAGCTAGACCACAAAGATCCCTACCTGGCTCTTCTCGACTGGAGGAACACTCCAACCGAAGGGCTCGATTCCTCCCCAGTACAGAGGCTGATGGGAAGGAGAACCAGGACTCTCCTCCCAACTTCAGCAAGATTATTGAAACCCAAACTTCCAAAGCCTGTCAAGAAACTCATAACAAAGAAAAGGCAGAAACAAGCACATTACTACAACAGAGGGGCCAAACTACTAAAAGAGCTCAAACCTGGAGATATAGTAAGAATGAAGCCAGATCCAAAAGATCGAACAAAGCTGTGGAAGAAAGCAACATGTCTCCAGGAAGATGCTCCAAGATCCTATGAAGTAGTCATCGAAGGGAAGAGATACAGGAGAAACAGAAAGGATTTGATAGCGACACAAGAGAGTCCTGCAATCGATAGCCACGTAGAGGAACCAGATGAGCCACTCTCGTCGGACGACCAGTCCCAGAGAGTCATTGACCCAGTTCAGCCAGGCACGCCTTTACCTGCCCACACAACTCCAGAGCGACCAGGGACCCCTCAAAGGCCGCCAGAGATCCCACAGCCATCTGAAAGAAGATCCACCAGAGGGCGTTTAATTAGGACCCCAATCCGTTTCAAAGACTACTGCCCACTCTGAGGGGTGCAGTCAAGCAGAACTGTAACTTTGTTGTGTTTTCCATTTGAACTATGTTAGGATGGACTTTGCACAGGACATTTAAATTTGCCTTTGTGGACATCTTTCATTCTTTATTTTACAGACTTAATCGTGATATTGTTTTATTTGTTGCCACTGAGTTTGTGTCATGTTGTCTTTAAGAAAGAGGAGGATGTAACGATATTATGTAATACGGCCTGGTCGCCCAGCGCTTTAGTCAGAATCGACCACGAGTTAAATTGTGTTGACCTGTTGAGCCAGGAATTACAGAGCCTTTACAAAGCTGTCGTCCTTGTTATTTAAACCTTAAAGTTCATTACAAAGGGAAAATAATATTTTTAACAAAATAATGATACATAATGTAATAATTTAAATAATAATATATAATAACAAAAATAATAATTATTAATAATAATAATTATAATAATTACTATAATAGTATTCAGACTGGCCATGTAATAAGTCCTGATCTACTAGTGTCATCAGGAGAGATAAAGAAAATGAATTCATCAAGAAGTTAAACACATTTAAAAAAAGTGAATAATGCTTCGGCGCTAAGTTACGCCATTATCAAGTTAAAAAGCGAAAAAGTATACAGTGTAATACAAATATATAAAATATGAAAAAATACATAAAATATTTGCGGGTCATATGGGTATGACTCCCAAGGTAAGAAACACAATAATGAAAAAACAATGTACAATAGAGTCAGGTAAACAGTTTGGCACAAATGGAGTCTGTTTGCGTGTTAAGGGAAGGTTTGATGTTGTTTATGTACAACATCTCGTAGACTAAGCAATCAAACTTGCTGTTACATTTCCTCAGACCTTTGAGAAGACGGTCAGTCTTTGTTCCGTTGTTGCCATGCTGTGTTTCAAGGTGTTTCCCAATGGTTGAATAACGGTCTTCACTCAAGTGTTGATGCCAGGTTCACTGCCCAACAGTCACATCAACGAGATGTGGTACATAAAGGACATCATGCCTTCTCCTTCTCTTTTTTAAATGTGTTTTCAAAATCTTTTACCGTTTTTAAATGCTAAAAGATTTTGAAAACACATTTTAAAAACAATTTTGAAAATAAAGCACATTTTGAAAACAATTTTAGTAGAATTAGACAAAGAAAAGCAACTCTGTCAGATAATACACATATCAATCCCACAGGACTGAAGGATAGAACTGAAGGAAAGAGGGAGATAGAGAAGTATCAAGAGCTTGTTAGAAAGATGAGGAAGATACAGTATGGAAAGTAAAAACTGAAATAATACCTGTCATGATTGGTGCACTAGGGACAGTTCCACAAGAATTACCGTATTTACCTGTGTATTAGTCGATCCCGTGTATAAGTCGACCCCCAATTTTTGAGGCCAAAAACTAGATTTTCTTATTTTCCAGGTAAGAATTTCTTGGAAACTTATTTTGTATTTCTTAGAATTTTTTTTCAGCTACTACAGATATGTGAAAAAAAACCAGCAAGTTTCAATGTAAAGTTTTAGTAAGCTTATTATAGCATGTACACAAGCGTTTTATCCAGTTTAGCAACGCAGTGTACTTCATTCGCTTGGAAGACATTTTCGTAAACAGTCGATGCAACGCAGTCAAGACCTTGTTAGAAATGATGAACACGCTAACAAGTGAGTTTGTTTCTATCGATAAGAAGCATTTTGATTGGTCTTTGTCAAGTTACTGAAAGCTAACAACACAAAAGAACTTACCAATAGTACTTTAATTGGTCCTCATGCATAACCAAAAACAAAAGATCTTTCCAACACTAGCAACGTTCGTAAGAAACCAAACATCTAACTTACCAACAGCAGTTTAATTGGTCCACTCACGTAGCAAGAAAAAAAACCACCTACCAACCATACTTGATTGTCAGAACATGCGCGTGTAACAAACAGAAGTCCTCATGCACGCTCGAGACCATATCCTGCCAGGTTACTAAGCAGAAAAGTTCGATACACGAAGGATGTTTTCTTCAAGCAGCTTTACAGCTTTATTTACAGGAAAAATATTGGTTCTTTATGACAAAATTGAGCCAGCGAGTATCTACAACATTCAGGTTAACATTTAGCGGACAAATGTTGATGCATTTCAACTTGGAGCTCTGATATAGAGAAACAGATCACTAAGCGAACGTACGTTGTAAACTGTGCTGCCATTTATTACATGTTTGTTAACACTGAAAGACAATTATTATGCTAATTATTTAACTAATGCTTGGATCTCAAGTTTTGACCCATGTATAAGTTGAAGGCGAATTTTCAGACTGATTTTTAGGTCATGAAAGGTCGACTTATACACGGGTAAATATGGTAGGAACACACTTGGACAAGATTGGAGTGAAACTCTCTGTGGAACCAGTTAAGAAAACAGGCATTCTTGGAACAGCAAAGATTCTCTGAAAATTACTTGATCTCTAAAGACACTGGAGGTGTCTCAAGAAGAGTTGAAAGACCACCAGCACTACTTGTTGAGATGCTTATTTTACATAAAAAGAATAAATTAAATAACTAGGTCATCTAAAATAATCTTCCTGCCTCCAAAAGGCACCAAACAATAACAAGCAATGGTCTCTGAGTATTTAACTGAATTTTCTTGAGAAACTGGGTTATAATTCTGTTTTAAGTAGTAAAGGGGTTCCCTTTGTATACCTGATATATTCTCCAGTGGGATCAATCTTTTTTGCCAGGTCTCCTGGACAGATGAAAGGAAGTGTGTCTTGGCCAAAAGTGCTTCCAGACAGTGACAACCAACTTCCTGCATTTATGCTCCACTCTGCATCTAGCTGGAGCTCCCCAAACACCTATTAAACCAATGATATGTAAACTACACAATACCATGTACATCTTCAGTTTACATAGAGTGGTCATCCTCCAATGGCTGTTTCTGTATTTCTTTGATTTATTTTTTTTCTTTTCTATTTGGTGACTGTCATTTCAACAACCTGTGATCTGATTTGTGAGTTTTGTTATGATGTGGCAAAGCAATAGCACCTCCAATGCAGATTTGCATTTAGACTGCATGTCTTTAGCACACATGTATCACACTGAGCCACTCAAACGTTTTCCTGGAGCAGGTTATATGAAAGTTGGAGGCAGTTTGGGTTCCAAAGGCACGCTTTCAAGTGTCTTTAGGGTGTGGGCCTGTAGCAGGGTTTCAGGGTATCCTTCCCTGGAAAAATTTCAAAGCTCAAGGATGCCATGACAGGGCATCTGACAGAATCCAGTGGTGCAGGTCCACATCATTTGTTAACATCCACATCCTCTGCATAATCAGAGCTTTTTTCCACATAGGACAGAAAAATTGTGACACAGCGATAAAACAGCTGCCTTACAACCCCTCAAGCAAAAGTTCCGAAGAGATTGATTATTTTGAAGTAGTTTTTCTCCTAAAACAGACGCGAAAACCCGCCAGTTCATTTGTGACAAATTTTTAACTACAAGGTGTTCCAACCTACTTTAAGCGAAGAGCCTGGAAACTAGTTTCCATGAAAAATGCCTGGTTACTAAGCTTGGGACATTCCATGAACGTGACAACGAATTCTGCATGCAAAGTGAGCTAAAATGCTACAGAAAAACTGTGTAAATGAATAAATACTTGTCAAAAAATACCAGGAAAAAATCAAGTAAATGTCAAAGTTGGAGAAAATAATGTGCAGTCTATTAAAGAGTTTAAATTGTGGGCAAGACTTTGAAGTGTTCTTCATTTCACTGTTGTTCGGTACCTTCGGAAGGAGTTATTATCAATTTTGTCAACTGTTGAAATTTTTCCGCATAATCCAGTTTGTTTTCTGCATAATTTGCTATTTTTTATGCACCCTGTCAGATGGCATGCCATGAGTTTCATCATAATCACAATATATTTTCCCACTGGAAGGAGACAGTAGAAACCTCCTGAGGAGGCCAGCTGATTTTAATCAGCATTTGTCGACTGAGGCCAGCTGATTTTGAGAAGCGTGGACTCGTTTATGTTTATTTGGCCTTAACAGCCTATGTGTTATTGATTACCCAGGGCAGGAAAAAAACCTGGGTCGCACTGCCTGGGGCAGGTAAATTTTTCTCTTGTGAAAATACAAGTTTGATGGCCCACTCAGTGGGAAAGCCAAATTAGCCTTAATAGTCTTGTGAGTCCAAGTGAAAACGTCAGCTTGATACATGTAAATGATAATTTCCAGTCAGGAACTGCTTGAAAACTTAAGACTGGAAGATGAGTGAAACCATAAGTTGGAAGCATGGCTTAATTCAAAATCTAATCATTCTTTATTACTGGTCATCCTTCAATTGTCATATTCAATCTGCCATACTGGATTCTGCATTTCAAACAGGCAAGCAATATTTAATTGGGGGCATAGTAAACTGAAATGTAGTGGCCCACAGGGCAAATCAGTCCGCTAAGAGGAAGAGAGACAAAACCGACAGAAAAAAACGTCTTGGCATTACCTTAAATCCTTCCTCCCAACAGATCCACAGGCATCCTCTTGTGAGAAAAGAACCCACAATTTGTCGTGCAAAATCAGAAATCCAACCTTCCTGATGCAGCTGCCGCATTATGGCATCAATAAAAGGGAAACCTGTTGCACCCTATCAAGACACGAATAGAATCATGAACCACTGCCACTGATCATCCTGGTATTAATACATTAAAGTATCTACTTCTTAACACTTAAACATGGATATACCAAGGATGTTTTGTTACCCATGAATCTTCAGCAAGTAGTATACTACCAGCTGATGAAAAACAAGAAGCAGTTACTGTCTGAGCTACATTTCAGGATACATGTATTTGCATGGGTAAGTTACAAAGATGTTTTAAAACAGGAATTGTGAGACAATAAATGGAAAGACAAAAATCTATTGATCATGAGGCCAAATACTACATTGTAGATTCATTTAGTAACAATCCTAAACCTTTAGCCACAAATATACCTTTTTCCACTGTTCCACAGCAAAGGCATTGTCTTCCCACTCGATTTCTAAGCACAGCGAGTTATTCATCATTTGGTGCAAAGTGGGATTTTTGCTACCAATCGTGAAATAGAAGTCTCTCCAAAGCAGTGAATCAAAAAGTGACAAAGGAGGCACACAATGTTCAGCCTACAACACGGAACACAAAGTCACTTAGGACTCCTCTTTAATGTGCATTCAAACATAGGTGCTAAATAAATTATAATCCCAGAAAAATCAGTTGTTTAACAAAGAGGAATCCCAAATCATATTTATGCTGCAGATAATGTACTACTGAAAGTTTGTCCATAAAATAGACATATCTAGTGTACATATGTTCTGTGACTATATGCACTGGAAAATATGGGCAGCTTAGCTTAACATTTTTCAGCATGAAGTTAAAGTTGCATTGGCAAAAATGGCTGAAAACAGCAGATTTGGTGAACTTTCCACTGCTAAAACAAACGAAATGTTGGGATTTGTCTTTTTAATTATACTTCAGTGAACTTGATATTTTTTTAGCAATGCAATGGTAGTCTTGATGGTGACAACTGTGTGAACAAGTAAACTCTTACTTTGCTTTGCCTTGCGCTGTGTTGCTTTGCTTTGCTTTACTTTACTTTATGTGTCTGTTATGTGGGTCATGTGGTGAATTATTGTGACTCAAATGTATTCATAATTTGATCACTAATAAAAAAATATATTGCATGATGGGACTGTTCAAGAATTACTAGACTAGTACACCTACGTTTTGATACACTTCTGACAGTGCATGGTAAACTGTCCGTGGGGAGAGGCAACCAAATCTGAGGAAAGGACTCAACTTGTCTTGGAAGCTGTGGAAAAATGCATCATGGGCAGACTTGATTTGAAAACCACAGTCAACCATCTGCAGATCACAAACAACACAAAAAATTAAAATGGTGTCATTAAAGTTATGGTTACAGGTGGAGTGTATATTAAATGTTCTGCATAGGGAGAACTATTGCCTTCTTATACACATTATGGATTGATTTCATAAAAGTTAAACAGAGGAAATCATAGCGGTGACCTATAGTTTTTCATGTTAGATCTATAGAATTTTACAATCTGTTGCTTATTACTCTTCTTAGTTTTTGTTTGGCTGAAAAAAGGAAAGACCTCTGCTCTCTTGATGTCAGCTAGAGTATATGCTATTTCATTTAGTTGATGATTTCACTATTCTAGAGGCTGAATATTCTGAGGAAATAGAAAATAAGGAACTTAATTCACATGTCAAGTACTTCGTGCACAAGAGGCTCTAATAGAGGGCACAATTTAAACTAGGAATTTAATTATAGCACAGCTACATTTGTAATTCACAAAAAATTACAAGGCATTCAAAAGCTATCAAATACCTCTTGAAAAACTGCATCAAGTTTTTTCAATGCCTCAGTCTCTCCCCCATGCCATGTCCCTCTGCATGTCACCTTGGATTTTTCAATTCCAAGATCTTCAACTAATGGTATATTGAAGTCCTTGAAACTGTCTCCGCCATGTACCAGGGATGAAACCATGTGTTTATTAACTGATTCTACTGGTGGTTCTGGTGGACCAATGGTAGAAATAACATCAAGGAAGTCACCAAAAAATACTGGAGCTTTGTTGTCATTTGCCTTGATAACTTGCTCAATGTCATACAAGGAGTGAGAGGTACATGAAACAACCTTCACGCCAGCACTTTCAGCTAAGTGAGTAATAACAGCATCTCGCTGTTTCCCAAATGGCTCACTTTCAGTTTCAAAAGTTAACTTGTTAATCTGTAAATTCTGCAGCAGTTTAGGAATAACTTGGGCTGGATACCCTTGCACAACAAGTAGCTGAGATCCAAGGCTTCTCAAACCATTGTCCAGGTCCTCTAAGCATTCAATCAAGAAATTCCACCGATTTGCTGAGATGTTTCCATCAGGAATGAAAGGTGGAAGGATATACACTGCCAAAAGGTCACTACTTCCTTTTATTGCCTCACATAATGCAGGATTGTCATGAAGCCGAAGATTTTTTCGGAACCAATGAAGCCCCACTCTTTTTTCCTCAGCCATGACACAGCTGAAAAACAAAAGAAAATGAATTTATCAACAAATGCTGATTAAAATATGTTTGCTTGCACTTGAACAAACCATTTTCCCCAATGGTTTGACCTGTGATTGTTACATGGTATCTGAAACGATGGTGATTTTTGTTAAATTTTTAACCAGAATAAATGGCAAGACAAAGGAATCCAATATGGATTATGGGTTAATGGTTAGAGTGCTCCAAGCCAGTTCGCTCCAACCAAAAGTTAGATTGTTTCACACAGGCCAAGTTCATTACCTCAGCTAAAGGAGTTTGGCTTGACAGTGAAAGAAAGAACGAGGAATAATCCATGTGCGCATTGGAGCAAACTGACTTGGAGGAATCTAACCATGGTGTGAAGTGACCGGATATCTCCAATATCGCAGAATCTCTGATTATTATTATTATTTTTACATATGAACAACATAATTCAGTTACTAAATACTTTACGTTTTTCTGTGACTAGAAAATGTGGGAGCCACTAAAACTATCAACTTCCTGACGGGACATGCCCAAACCCCTTAGGGTTCCCCAGCAGCTTGCACCGTCAATGCTCAATTACTAACAACCATGACTTCTAGGGACCTTTAGACTGGACTGCCAGCTAGTGCAAGATTGAGTACAAGTGCAATTTTCATATTTAACTCACTAATATTACCCAAGCCTTTTCATGTTGCCTTACATTGTGGCTATGTATGTAGTGTGTATGTATGTACGTTGTTGGGCCTATAGTTTCATATTGCATTGTCAGTGCCCTGATTTTGTTTTGAGTAGTTCTTGTGTGGTTATTAAACAGCAGGCTCAAGTACATTCCTAGCATGAACCGACAAGTCATGCGGAAGTATTATCAAACTCATTTATTATTTTACTTTTGTATTATATACAACTCATAAGACTAGAATCAGGGTTGTCATTATTTTTTTAGTCACCTGTAGCCTTATTCTCCACACCCATAGCAAATTTGTTACTTTGTGGGTGAATTCTCTAAACAACAGGGAATTTCACCCGTAGCATCAAGGGAAAATCAAGCATACTCAGCCATAACAGGTGTTATGACAGCCCTGAGAATATGTCAACCCAAATATGGAATAACCCTGCACTAGCCACACGGCCACAAATACGAATTGCAGACCGTTTATTCAGGTTAGGCTGCGTTAGGTAGAGGATGAGATGGTATATAACGTGTAATGTGGAGCACTCGAACTCGTTCTCGTTCTCGTTCTCAAATTAAAAAAAAACTCTTCGGTGCTTACGCTTACTACACCTAAATGCACAATGTACACCTGTCCTTAAAGGTAAATCCTTCTGTTAGATCTGTGGCTTTATACGTATTTTTGAAATGGTTCAATGGTTCGCGTTGAAGATGACATGAAAGTCAACATAAACTGTTCAAAGGTTGTCCTGGTCACTTGGCCCCCTAGTTTTTTAGTTTTAAGGAAAAGGCACCATTTTCTCCGTAAAATACGAATCGCAAGCTTTTTCCTCAGGAAACCCTAAACCTAAAACGGGTCTGGATAAAAATCGATCGCTAGACTCAGGACGAGCGAGAACTGCTATCGAAGGAATAAGCTGGATTTGGCTTGACGAGGTTTCCTTCCAAACTTCAAGTGTCCGAGAATAGGTAATGTCCGACAATAGGTATCAACACCTATAGATACTTAAACTGAATTACATTTATAAAAATAAGCTAATGCTTTTTCAGCGGGAATTCACGGTCTACAAGACAAAAATGCACCTTACCGTAATTACACTCACACCTTTCCCCGCGGTTTCAACAGTTTTACCTCTGAAATTGTAAGCTTATTTTACGCAAACAAACTGTAATTTCCCAAACTCTAGCGCGTGAGCCTGCAGTCTTCGTTACAGGCTACCGTTCTCAGAAATTGTTTTGTGTACGTGACATGGCGCACACCTCGAGATTTACCTCCAAGCAAAGTTTATAATAACAGCGACTGACGTGTTAAATACCTCATGGAAGGCAGTCTTCGCGCTGGCGAAACTCAAGTTAAAGAAATCTGAACGAACCCTGTCGGACGTCGTACAGCATGATAATCTGTGGTTCATTCAGCGGACTTCTAGCTCCAGGACTTCGAGGACATGCATGTCAATCATGCAGGAAATGATATTTTCCACTCCCAAAAACGTGGCATGTGAAAGTCACGCGTACGGCAGCTGTCTATGCACACTATTTTTTATTCAAAAGGATGTTGTTTTTCCGGCCGAGGCTGAATATTCTTATTTTTCTGCAGATTTTCACATGACTTAATTAGAAATGTTATTAGCACCGAACATACGTCTAGTGCTGTTTTTGTTGCTTTTTGGCTAGTTTTGCCGTTCAGAGAAACGGCAGTGAAAGAAGAATTAAACTCGGTTAAGTTAAAAACATTTAACTGTTTTTCAACACACAAAACAGATATTCTTTTCAAACCCTCAGCCTTTGGTGTGTTCTTAAAATATCCTTTAAATTTCGCAGATTTCAGCTTCGATACTCTTATGAAATATACTCTTATACAGAAAAAGGATTGTGTGTTATGACACTAAGTAACTCATAAAGAAAGTTACTTTTTCAATTACTTGTACAGTACTATGTGTAGTCCAAAAATTCTGACCGTCAATAAAAGCGTTGACACATGATACGTCAGATCTTTTGCAACAAGAATGAACCCAATATTTCTACTTTTACCAAAACAGCTAGGACTAATGTTAGACCCAAGGGAGCCTGATATTTGTGTTTTGAGTCAATAGCTCTTTTATTTCCTTTCTTATATAAACTTGGTTTCTATTTATTCGTCCTTTTTTTTCTTTTCTTTTCTTTCTTTTTTTTTTTTTTTTTTTTTTTTTTTTTTGACTCAAAATCTTGTGGTAGTCAGGGAAGCGCAGTACTTTTGAATGTACGCCATCCTTGTCTCTAGCCGTTATCCACGAAATAAATCCTTCCGGGCTCGGAACTGGTAAAAACACTAGTTTTGAGACTGAAAGCTGGACGAAATTTTAACTCAGTAACACACGAAATAAAAATATGAAACCATAGGCAAAACTCGTGATATGCGCGTATTTTCTGTCTAAACATCCTGTCTGCAGCCTTGACAGTTGTTTATGCTTTAGCGCAGCCCCTGCCTTCAGTCAAGTGAAAAGGTCGCATGTGAAACTGCACGTTTATAGTTATATAACCAGTGAGTGTGACACGAAAATATTACATAACAAAAAGCTTCCGTCGTGTGTACGTGTGTTATGGCGCAGGCGCGGGCCCAGGGAATGAGCTGAATACAGCTGACTATTTAAACCGGATCAGGAACCTTCGCATCAAGGCCTCCGTAGCTGTGCACAAATTCGCTCTCTAAATTTATGAAGGTTGGCGCATAATGAGGGGGGCCTTTTTTCTTATTGTGTCTCACCTTTATTTCATGCATGGCTGAAGAGGTATTAAATTGAAGAATGTTGTGATCGAAAAATGAAATCAGGACTGGTCTGGTTGGTTCAATTCACTGATAATACGACTCTAACCTATTCTAGGCTTTAGCTCAGCACATCGAGCACCATAAACAGTCAACATTGATATTTTAACAGCATTTTTGTAAAAAAAAATACGTTGTCGGAAACCATCTTGCAATCAACAGGATGAAAAGTCGGGAAAGGCAGTACAGTATGAACAGAAAACGGACAACTTTCATCAATTCTTCCTCATCTATAATGCTCTATAAAGAGCAAACTACATCGATCAACTTCAACTAATGGAATTTATTTTACATCCCCCAATTCAAAAATTCCAGTCACGACAGAATATACGCTTTTCACATCGAAGGAGCTCTTGGTAAACTGACTAAGTCATTTTGTTTAGTCTAGGGCTACATTCTAGGTTGAAATTGCCACAGGATACAGACTTGGTGTCCGGTCGCACGTGATGAATTAAGTATTTAAAAACAAGAGAGCCCAAAATAGGACAAGTCCAACAGATACACTGCATGGAGAAAATCAGTTTAACAAGAACTGAATCATGCTCAGTGCTGACACACAAACATGCTATAGTTCAGTCTTACGATTTCCCGTTGTACCATTTCCTTATTTTACCATTTCGCTCCGGTCATGTAATCTTATTTTAATATTCGCAATTTTCCAGAGTTTTTATTAGTAACTAACACGTCCACATCAACTTTTAGCTGCCACTATAACTCTGGTCCTGAGTGATCAAACAAAGATGTATAAATCTATGATATGTCATTCCCAGTCGGGTAATTTTCCAATATTCCCCTACTGATAGCGTTTCAAACGAACTGTTACGTGACTGTAAGTTCGGCAAAACACTTGACAAAGGTTGTCATTTTGGAACACTGACAACAACAGCTGAAGTAATATAACTGCAACCGCATATATTGTCCTCAATGTCATGAAAATAATTATAATCTAAGCCTAGCTGTCACTGTTTCTCCTGAACAGCTGGAAGGGAGTTCCCTTTTGGTGCAGTTACAAAAAACATCCTACGCAAGAAAAAGCAACCAAAAAATCGTGCAAAGCGAGCAAGGCAAACTAAAAATACGCAACAAACTGAAATAGATTACTGCACGGCCTAAATGCAAAAGAAAAACTCTATACCCAGAAATATTGCCTAAGCCTTCCCACCCGCATCCCCAGCATCCCCCCCCCCCCCCCCATCCTCCTCCACAACTTCCAATGTAATGGTCCATCCTGACAGCTATACTGGCAATTTGTCAAATATATTTGCCATTCTTTGTTATGTAACAAGTTTAGACCCCGTTCAAGCTTTTCTTTATGTTGTTACAAAATATTACAGCCTCTTTTGCTTACGTAACAAACCCCATAACTCACGTTTTGTTGGATTTTCACCGCGCAAAGCCAGTTCCCAAAGTTTCTGAAACGTTGTTACTCTCTTAATCTCATCTAACAGTCTTCGGAATTTCGGAAATTCTTTCCGTGGAATTTGCATTTTGCTTGATTTCACTCAGGATTGTTTGGTTGTTGTTGTCAAATGGGTCTAGTTCTCTTGAGCTAGATTGGAATCAAGTAATGTTGTTTAATTTTTCCTATTAATAGAATTTTGGTGGGATGATAGCTGTTCGGTCCGAAAAACTAGAAAAAAATAAATATGTACGATGAATATACTTAACTGGCAATTTCCGGAATATTGTAGTTTAGTTAGTCATGCAGAATTATGCTGCCAAATGCTTTGTGAGTCTGACAGTGAGCGGTAGTCGACGAAAAACAGAATGGCCAAGAAAGTCTCTAGTTTAGTTTGAATTCCGAAAATGGGAGGCGGCTCCAGTATCCACTTATCCGCTGGATACTTAAACTAACCATCTTTGATTCTACTTTTAAGTTATGATTTGATCATGAATGGTGTACCTGTACCAGCTTAGATGTGGCGGAGGAGGGAGGTACAGACTGTGTGGCTTAAGGAGCTAAGTCACGGTTTGCACATTTTGAAAAGTTTAGCATGGCCTAAATTTTTCAAATTCGTCGTTTACAATCCGAGTCAATCTTCGCCATCCTTGACCATCCTTGTTCCTTTATGGTTTATTGTTATCTCTTTGATGCTTCTCTATCTTAGTAAACTATTATTTTCAGGTTTTCTTCCATTTAAAGGAGATTTTGTAGGTGGCCAAAATAAAAAAAAAAACACCGTGACTGTTAACATAATGGATGGTCATTGTAAAATCGGTGAAAATAGCCCATGGTCTTTGATTTTCCTTTTGGTGAAAACTATCTCGAAACATTGTGGTCAGTTTAATTTAACAGTGTACTCGTTGTACTAAATTTGCACCCGAATTCTAATGCAATGACTAGTTATCATGACATGAGTTTCAAGGTATCATGGCATATTTCATTGTCTAACCTTTTTAGTGGAAACTCCACCTCAGCAGCAATTGTCTTATGATATTCTCCAATTCAGTAAGTGCAATAATTCAGCAGCAAATTCAAATGTTACCGATCCAAAGAACGCTTCGTGCAACTGAGTCAAGTTGTTTGGTCTAGCAAGGTTGATATAACATACAACGCCTTCCATTTGGGCTTCAATTTCCTGAAGATAACAGTCTGATCCTAACTGTCAAACTCGCGTTTTGAATTTGTTATGTAACTACAACGGACTTTATGAAGATGAAACGATCGCTAGAGTCATCATCTCTCACGATCAACTGAATTTACTCTGTTAGTTAATCAAATACAGTATGATTTCACTAGTATGTTTTACTAAAGACGCTGCTAATGACACAACCGACACGAGTTAGCAGGGGACTTTATATGTTACATAATAAAAGATTTGTGCAAATTGTTTTGTATAACCGATAACACCCAAAACATGGGAGGGACGTGGCAAAGGTGCGGCGCGCTGTTTGATGCGCGTGATCACAAAACCGTAAGGAAGAGCCACAGAATTGGTCTTCACAACACTCCATGTGTCAAATATAACTTGACGCTTCTCCAATCAGTCCGAGATAAGTTGTTATGTAACTTAAAAGTGATAAAGGTGAATTAATGTAGCAGCGGATGAACAACCTGCAATACAGAACAGCCAATCACCGAGTTCCATTTACGAGAGGCATCAGAATTACATAACAAAAAAATAAGCACAGTTACGCAGATCAAAGTTTCACTGATCTGCTGTGGCGATCGCAAGATAACATGCTACGTGTTACATAATTGTACCACATGCCAGGGGGTACTCCCAGAAAAAAACGGGTGGGGGTGTGTGACCCGCTTCCCTAAACCCTTACCCTATTTATGACCAAAATCTTCGATTTTCCCTATCCTATTTAAGATTTGACCAAAAATTCGATACCCTATTTATGACCATTGCGGCTGGCACAGTCAATCAATCAATCAATCAATCAATCAATCAATCATCAATCAGTCAATCTTTACTTAAACACGAACATCTTATCATAAAAATGGTCTTCCTAGGAGTCTTGTAAAAAATTACAAAGAACAAATTAACTATATTAACAGAAATGGATTTACTAGCATTACATCACATTAACTAACGAACTAATTAACTCTGAGCCTACAATAAAAACCTATGTAATAAAAGTTTCTCTAATTTACAGTCCACTAAAAACAATCTTTCCCATTCAGTGAGGTTTTAAACAGTTTTAAACTAGATAGGTGTCTGATTTCCGATGGAATCTTGTTCCACAGAAATGATCCTCTATAGTGCAGGCTACCTTTTGCATATTCCGTTATCTTAGAGTTTCTGCGATTGTGTGCGTGTGCATTTGAGGTGTTGGTAAAATACGCCTCAGGTACGATGGGGAAAGATCATTATGGATTTTGTACATAATCATAGCCAGTCTTTTGTTTTCCAAACTTTCCCAGCCAAGTTCATCCAACAAAATACTTGAGCGAGTTTCGTAATTTTAAAAGGTGAGAATTCTGGCAGCCCTATTTTGCAGTTTTTGAATTTTATCTGATAGCCTCTTGCCGATATTGCCGCATGCAGTGCTACAGCAATTGAAATAAGGCATAACAAGTGCATTATACATGTTCATTCTAGTATCAAATGGTACAGTAGTGCTTACACGCTTTAAGATTGCAAGACCAGCGAAAATTTTCTTTGAGGTAGATTCGTCAATGTGAACTCCAAGAGTTTTATGTTTGGCAACCCCGTCTAGTGGTGTATTATGGACTTTAACTGTAAAATCATTATGTATTTGGGATGACTTGAATTTACTCCCTATGAGCATGTACTTAGTTTTCTTGACATTTAGAGTTAATTTGTTTGCTGTCAGCCATGACTGGATTAAATCCATATCATAATTCATTCCGTGTTCAAGGACATATGGGTCTTCCGCAGATGAGGTAAGAGTCGTATCATCTGCATACATTCTGGGTTTTGAAAACAAATTACATGAGGGAAGATCATGTATGTAAACAGCAGATGTCCTAAGATTGAGCCCTGTGGAATAACACATATCACATTACAGAAATCAGATTGAGCTCTGTCAATAAGGGTTTGGTGCTTTCGGTCAGATAAGTAGGACCGAAACCATTCGAAACCTTGAAACTTGCCCTAAACGTACTTTATGAAAGGTTTTTGTTGATGGTCTTATCGATAATGATGAAAATGGAGCTTCTCAAAACCATACCCAATTAAAGACTTGAGTGCAAAATCCAAACCCTATTTATGACCAAAATAGCCAAAATCGATACCATCTTTAAACATCATACCCCTTGGGGTCGCACATTCCTAAACCCTAAACCCATAAGGGAGTATCCACCCAGAACCGGATGGAGGGTGGGTACGGACGATACAGGCACAAGTTAACCCTAGGCCTTACGCAGACTTGTTATTGAATGTCTGTAAAATGACAAGATGACAACGTGTTTTATTCAAGTTGATGAATAAAACACGTTGCTCCTGATGAGTGACCGTTTGGGCTTGAAATGTTCGGTACACAATTCATTAATAGCAACAAACTTCAGGAAACTAACAAACTAACTGTTGAATATTCAAAGCAAATATTACATGAAAACGGCAGGATACGAATGTTATCTTCGAGTGCCGATGCAGGGACGGCGAAGCTGGGGAGGCTAGGGGGCTTTGCCCCCCTCACCAACTTTCAAGCAAAAAAAATACATTAAATAATAATTAAAAACCCATAAAGAGTACAAAAAAAAAAAAAAAAGAAAGAAACTAAGAGTTCGCTTGTAAGGAGCCCCTCCCCCCCAATTCAAATTACGCTCCGTCATCCTTACGATGAAGTTAAATTTTAGGTATGAGAACAAATAAAGTTGTTGTTGTTGTTGATAAGAACGAGCGAGACATGCCATCAGTAACGTCTTGTTTACAAATGGATATTGACGAAACATCCGAATCTGAGACATTCCAGCTGTCACGGCTTTCATCTAAAAAAGTTGAAAATAAATCAATATGAGCTTTGAACTGGCACACGGAAGAAAATTTAGTGGTGAACAGTAAAGACAATAGAGTGTTTATGTCTCGGAACTATCGGTCTGATAGTTGCCCCTTTGAAATTTGCTGTTCTTAATACTAGCATATTGTTTTAAGAACATCAAATTCCCGCGGAGCAACCATCCGCCGATAGTTCCTCGACAGAAACACTCTATTGTTTAATAATGGTAATAGGACTGAGTAGAGTCCAATTCAGTCTGTAATCATACGAGTGAATTGTTAATCACGAGTATGATTACAGACTGAATTGGACGACACGATGTCCTGTTACCAATTAATCAAAACTATGACAAAATTCGAGAAACGAACAAACCATCGATTGATAGCTGAACGATTAAAACGTCGTTATGAATGCTGAAAAACACAGTTCACTCAACAAAGTGCACCGCAACAGCGCGCGCAAAATGACGCGTTCTGTCCAATTACAAGCATGACGCGTATACACTGTCTAATTAATGCTCAAATCGGGCTGCTGATAGGCAATCACGTTCGATAATTTTGTTATAGTTTTGATTAAAATTGAAATTTCGAGCTTATATAAAAATTGTTTAATAGAAACACGATTTTTAACCAATCAGCGCGCGTACTTTCATAGGACTGTTTTCTAAAATAATATAATCACGTTTTAGTGTAACACAAAGGTATAGTATATGGCAACCTACTTTTTTTTAAAGAAAAATGATAAAACAGTAAGCTTAAATGAAGTTCAGCCGCTTAAATAAAGTTCAGCCCCTTGAGCCCACTTGCGTGGTGGTTTTTCCGCCTGACTTGTTTGGATAGGCCGTTCTGATAGCTGTCGCGTCTGTGTGAGGGAAGGAAACTGATTAATTAAGTCGATTTTGTATTCATCAAATCGAACAGAGGAATTCAAAACAACCACAAAAAAGAATTAAAACTCCAACCAGTTAAAAGCTATGACAAACGACAGCAAATTCGTTCCTTTCAGGCAGTTATAACTCTTCAAGTTCAGCTAAGTTCACGACCACGTGAAACTACTCCTTTTGACGTCGTCGACGTAGAGACGACGACGAAATTCTCAGGTCGCGCTTGCGCACTGACGTTCGTCTTACCTCCGGCCGTCGTCGTGGTTGTTTAAGCTCCCTGTTAAGCAAACTACGACGACGACGGCGGCAACGAGAACGCAACCAAACTTAAGGTTTTACGAGTAAAACGATGGCTGTGCACGTCCGTAATAAATCTTTATGCATTTCTATGCTGTCCTCCGCAAAACAACGTGAAATGACCAAGTTCTGCGCAGCCTGGGGAACGCGAACGACGGCGGCTAATCCATGTTTAGCCCGAGTACGTGTTTGGAGCCACTGGCGTACTCAAAAGATCTAGACAGCTGCGAAATTTCAAGGTAATATACATACATTATGTAAATTATTCATTTTTCAACTAGGCGTCGTGCTCGGCGTAGCCGTCGTCGTTGGCTCCCCTCTAAGGGTGAGGGTCGTTTGTATGTGAATGTGAGTGAGTGTAAGTGTGTATATAGTAGAGTGGAGCTATACCACTTTAAAATCTCTATTTGGCAAGGGGAAGGATTTGAGGATTTGTAACAGACAGAGAAGAATAAATGTTTCATGAACACTTGCATTTACAGCATTTAATTCCAGTAAATAAGCGACTGAAGTTCAATATTTACAAAATAACATGGCTTAAACTCTTGAAATGAACGAGTATTTATATGCCTCCGAGATCTGAAAAAAAAAACAAACTACTCTACCGTCTAAGATATTCTGTACTGTACATTCCGTCACAGATTAACTGTAATAATTAACAAAATTTTAGGTTTCTTTTTCCCTCCCTGTGTCTCATCCTACTTTAAATCTGTACATATTAAGAGACATACACTCTTATTCTCGAGCTACACTAACAACTCTCAACAACCACTCCTCGCAGATTTTGCTGAAAACTGGAATGTCATCGCTTTAGGGTCCAATCTCTTTCTAGACCTTGTTACAAGTATACACGTGTGTACAGGTAGGTGGCTTGTACTTAAATAAATAGTAGTTTTGTTGTCATTATTCAAAAGCCGAGCAATTCTATCTTCGTTAAGCCACGGTGAGAGATCTAATTTTAATTAAACCTAGTGCACATAAGCAAAAACAAAAACGTTTGCTCATTCGTTAGCGTTCCGCTCATGTGAAAGGTGACGTTCCATCATGGCCTTAGTCGTTCAAAAAATATCATTTGCTGGATTTGCCTTAATAAACGAAAATATGGTGGATAGTTATGGACTAACCATAATGACAAGAGCAACGTTCCAGTCACAAGAACACTTTCAATCCGCCATATTGCCACACCAAGGTCACTTCAGAGCGGCCTCGTACATTGTTCAAAGTGAAGATAATTGAAACTCTCGTAGCTAGTAAGGTAATACAAAATACATGCCAGATTTGAACAGAATCTCTCAGATGCTGCGACTGGCCACAACTCCAATCTTGGACTAAGGCTTGTATTCTACAATATTTACGACTTGAAATTTTGATCAAAATGATTTGATCCTTTAAATCAACCTTTGTCTCCAGCGCTAACCAAGAATGTTCAGGAAGCTCTTTCACTCAACGAAGGCGCTCTCTTGGCAGGACGACTGTGTTCCCGTTATCTGCTGACATACTTCTTTGAGCCTGTCAAGACAAACTTTCCGTCTCTCCTTGTGGTCACAGAGACGCTCTGGGTAATCTACACCGATAATGCAGTTACTTGCCTTCTGCAAAGCTATGGGTGCCAGCCACGGTTCATGGATGTACTTCGTGGGCATAGTCTTGAGCTCTGGTACATATCTCCTGAAAGATCAATGTTAAACAACGTGTCATAAATAAACTAACGTGAGAATGCAGTATCCTATAGGTTATATCTATAGTTTCTGAAAGTTAAAATCACGAGAGGGAACTGGATCATCACGCTTTGAACTGATCTTTTCATGTAATAAATATTTGTTAAAGATCACGCATAGGAATCGATCGCAATTTGTTTAATTGTTTTAATGTAAATCTACTAGTCGTTCAAGGCTGTATTTAAGTCGAAAACTCAAGGGCCTTCAATGTCCAATCTTTCTGCTTAACTTTTAGCGCGAAAGTTCGCGCCACGGTCTGCTAAACTTCAAATGTTTGATGACCAATCATGCCACGTTTGACACCCAATTAGAGCTTTACATCACGTGTTCACGCTTAGGCCACTTAAAACTAATTACATAACAAATATTTCAGAAACTGTAAAATAGTACATGTTAACAAAGTTCGATTCTTAAGCTTCAGCATATTAAGCACAATTCTAGACTCAGATATTACAAACTTATCAAGTTACATCAACATGCACATTATAATCGTTATGTATGTTTCTTAAGTGCCTAAATTCGACAGAACATCACTCTAAAAACACCACCACACACAGTCATTAACTACAATAAGCCTTTATAGGGGCAGTTGTTTACATTCAAATGTTTACAATAGAATTTACCGAATAAAATTTCCGGATGGGTCAAGTTTCTTGCCAACATTAACCGGACAGTACCATGGAATCTGTCCATGAAAGAATGCACTGCAAGACACCCACAGCCAGTTACCAGCATTCAGGCTCCACTCTGAATCCAACTGTAGCTCCTCAAACAACTGAAACAGATTTTAGTTAACAGTTAAAAGAACTCATTTTACAGACCTATCATATGCAGAAAGTGAGTACTATGTTATCCTGTACTCACCTTTGAAACAAATGCAAAATATCTTTCTCTTACATAAATAACACTCTTCGTATTTAGTTATCAATCCGTTTGAAGAAACATCATGGTACTGCCGCGCCGCATGACAGACCCTGCCGTGCTAAGTAGTTGTGCCGAATTTAATCCATCCTGCCGAACTGAGTGGTTGTAAACGTCGTTCTACTGTCGCAATCAAGTCGAATTCAATTCTTAAATTTAGTTCGGTACGGCAGTAGCACGACGATTGGAATACTCAGGCTGTACGCCTAAGAACCATAGAAGGTTAACATCCACTGGAACACTGCAAGCATGTACAAGATGCAAGGAGATTCACTAACAGTCCAACTGAATGGCTCTTCCTGTGCAACTTTGCAGAACAATGTTTCCATTTCACATGACACTTTGCTCAAGGGTCTTGCAACTTGAATGTACACAAGTCGCCAAGTTCCATCCTCAGTGTGTTGATGAGTTCAACTCATTACTACTTCTAGCATTGTGTCAACAAACAGTGTACCGACTCAAATAGAACTTGGCAACTTACCCAAGCAAGTAACATTTGCCTGTAATATGCCATCAACAAACTGGGATAAACAAGACTCTCTCACCTTGAAACCCTCTTCCCAGCTGATCCAAAGACATCCCCTGGTCAAGAAACATCCAATTGCTTGGCGAGCCACATGGTGAATCCAGCCTTCAGTATGCAATTGCCGCACTATTGCATCAATCCAAGGGAAGCCTGTCAAGCCCTAAATTAGAGAAAAGTTGTAGAAACCTTTCAGACTCAAGAACAAAGACCAATAATATTAAATACATCTACTTGATAATTATATTGACGGTAATCATGACATCTACGTCATAGCACTTGCTGATTACCGTGAAGCACATTTCGTATCAGACATATAAGAAGTTTAAGACAATATATACCAAACACAAGACCCTGTTTTACTGTGTTTCCAAATGCCAAGAGAGTTGAAGAATACAACACACAGCACAGTATTTTTGAAAAATGTTGGGATGTTTGGTTTGAGAAGATACAAATATATCAAACACTACAAATATTGTTTCCAGACGTTTTCAAACATCAAAAGTTTGTCTCACTAACTCTGCTTTCTTCCTGACGTTTAGAAATGTGATGAACCACCTTCTAATGTTTGACGCAATGCTTTACATCAAGACAATATCTCTTTAAAATACACGTATATTATTAATATACACATAGGAACTATGATATTGACTTCCAAATGGACAGTTGAAAGTAAGCTGGTGCAGAAGTTACCACTGCACTGTACTTAGGCTACTATATGGTCTTGTCAGACAGGTTCAGTTACATGTACAGGGTGCTGTTAGTAGCTGCATACCTTTTTCCATGCCTCAAGGGCCTTCTCATTATTCTCCCATGTAATGTTCAGAGAAAGAGGATTGTCAACTGCTTTGTCCATGTTGGGATTCTGACTGGCAAGGGTAAAAAAAAATTCTCTCCAAACCAACTGCCTGTAGAGCGACAGTGGTGGGGGCTGGCACTTAACCTGAAAAAACAAAACGACAGACGGTAAATCCCATACAAAACATGTATTACTCACTTTAATTAACATCACCTCCCTCTACAATATCTGTGGCAAAAAAAAACTGCTTTTTAAACTTTCTAAAGATCACTTCCACCAATGTGAATAATTATGCATTTGTTGCCTGTATTATAGACACTGCATTTACTCTGTATCACAATTATTCGCTAGATGTTCCCAGATCGTGTATGTTTTTTATTTGTATGCCACCATTGAGCCACAATTACTAAAAGCAACCTAACAGCACATACTTAAGCTCTTCAATAGTACTCTTTCTTTTAGGTAGTTAGCATGATTGTTTTAAATTTTTGGCACTTGGGAACAGCACATTTCAGACTTACTTTCATATATGCTTTGGTTAATCGCATGTGGAAAAGCCTTGGAGACAGGCAACCAAATCGAAGGTAAGGACTCAGCTGCGTCCTTGATGGCTGCAATGCATCTAGTCCTTCTACTGATTTCTTCAAATTCCCTATGAGGACCTTGATAATAGTAGCAAAGAGATAAACAAGTTATCACAGTTGCTTAGACAGTTTAGTCCAAATTTGAGTATTAAATACCAGAAAACCTGTCCTCTGATCTGAAGAACAATCAGGTTCTTTAACAATTTTGTAGTAAATACCGGTACATATACATCACTATCAGCACAACATCAAATGTGATACTGTCACAACGAGCCGTAACTGGTTTAACTATTCCCTTTTTCATTCCCAGTCTAGTTCAGCAACATGGCATTCAGCCCTTTTCCCAATATTTTCTTTTTCTAAAATAAATGAATCAATTTCCCAGAAGCCAATCAATTCTCAGACTTTTCCTCTAACTGTGGAATGGAACAGGAAGCATCAAAGAATATGGCCGCAAGAGTTACCAATAAAAGGCTACATGTAGGTCTCAAGCAATACTGTGATGAAACAAATAGTTCTCAGGAACCAGTAAAACTCCTAGCAATTCCCATGAATTAATGTCAATATTGAAGCCTCACCTTTTCCTCAAGTTCAGTCAATCTTTTGATAGCCTCCCGCTCTCCACCAACCCACATTTCACCTGAAGTGACGTCACTCTCTTGAAAACCAAGCTCATTAAGGTGTGGAACACCAAATTTTGAGTTGTAATCACTGGACACTGGGCAAATGCATCCCTTGAACATTTCCTTGTTGACTGCATCTACAGGCTTTTCTGGAGGACCCATTTGCCTAACAACATTTTCAAATGTTTTAATCACCAAAGGTGCCTCCCCACCATTACTCTCAATAATTTTTTCTGGGTCATACAAAGTATGTGATGGTTTGGAAATCACTTCCACTCCATGTTCTTCTCCAAGGACTGCAACAGCCACATCTCTCCGTTGCCCAAATGGCTCAGTTTCGCATTCAAATGTCAGCTTGGAAACATTCCATTCTTGAAAAAGTTTCGGCAAAACATATGTTGGCTGTCCACGAATAACATGAAGCCTCGAGCCACACTCACGAAGACTCTTGTCAAGATCAGTTAAGCAGTCCAAGAGAAATTTCCAGCGATTAGCAGAAACATTGGCCGCTCTTGCACTCACTGGGTCAATGATGTAGACAGCATGAAATGTTCTACAGTTTACTAGTGCCTCACATAGAGAAGGATTGTCATGAAGCCTTAAATCCTTTCTGAACCAATGCATGGCATTGTGGCCCAGTCCCACATTAGAAGAAACTGCAAACAGAAGACGAGTGATGGTGAGTTTATTTAGTCTGTGCACAGCAGTAGTGGAAGTGAAATGTGTGCATACATGGACAACCCTTACAAAACTCACCCTTGCTCACAAGATTTTGATAAACTCCTCTCAGCCTATGAACACAATCTTGTCGTGCTTCCTGATGATTGATGACAGGCTGTGGATAATCAGCACCCACAATACAGTTGGCTGTCTTTTGTACTTCCAGTGGTGCTCTCCATGGTTCATATATAAATTCAGATGGAAAATCTTTCAACTCAGGGACATATTTCCTGGGAAAGAGAGAAAATAAAAGTTTGGATACTTGTTCGAGATAGACAAAAACATAAGTATATAATGCAAACTAAACAAACAAACAAACAAAAAAAACTGAGTATCAAGGTTCAGCTACTGCACTGATCAGTTCTCAACATGCCACAAAATTAGAACTTGACCTCAACCAACAAAAGCTGCCTGTTTCCCTTCCAGTATGGTCAACAGTGCTGGTCAAAGGTATTTACCCGTTGGCACACAGCAACCCTTGTCCTTACTGAAGGGTTCTGCTATAGAGGAATTCCATAAAACAAAACAAGCACTACAACGCAACTCTACCACAGTGGAGCTCATAAACTCAGATCAAGCAGGGAACAGTGAGATCAAAGTTGAGTGAAGACACCACTGGTCAAGCAACTGAAAAGTGCCAGGTTGGATGAATGGTGCCAATTAAAAGCACTTCCGTTGGTTACTGAAAAATTTTTACAAATACAGATAAAAAATATACTGTTACAGTGTATTTACTGAAACCAGGCCAACCAGACAATGAAAATCAATCAGATGGCAGAACTGAAACAATAGATTCCAACATTTTAAAATCCAGTCAATCAAATGCCTGGTACAGAACAAAGAAATCTCAACTTGCTCGAAGTGTTGCTTACGTGTTGAGCCCAAACTGTTAGTACTTTTGCGTGCTTGAATTGAATTATAGGCTGCACTTTCCATGGGGTAGTTGGTTGGTTTAGAAATCCTTTTAATGCCACGCAAACAATCATGCCCTTGTGACATCAAATATTCTCACCAAGGTGCAAAGAATGAAAAAACATTTGCTACTGTTGTTAATGCACATGAAACCAAAAGCAACAATAGCCTATTCAAACTCTAACATGTCTCACCATTAACAGTGGCATCCCTCACCCTGACAAACTTAGGTAAAAACCTGGGTAAAATTTTGGCACGCCACATATATTGTGGCGATGGCCATCAATCTGCAAATCGACCCATGCAAATGGGGCCTTGTGGGTAACTACTTTTGACCAGTACTGAATACCATTTATTGGCATGTGTTTACCTCACAAAGTTGCCTTGTGGGTCTAAATGTTCTCCTAAGCCAACTGGACACATCCACTGAGGATGCTTTGCAAAAAATGCACTGCAAGACAACCACATCCAGTTTCCAGCATTGATACACCACTCTGCATCCAGCAAGAACTTCTCGAATATCTGAAACAGACATCAACTTCAATGTAACATCTACAACATGACATGAACAATGAATTTAGCCATCATTTTACTTGCACAATTAATTAAGCTATTTCCCAGAAAGGCTGACTTATTTCCTTTGAACACACATATCCTTGCTATGATAATTGACGGGCTTTGTGCAAAAAGGGCGTATGTGACATTTTGGGCCAATTTTTATTTTTTGCAGGATCGGGCTAAGTTTTGGCAGACTGACTTGTTTTGACATGAAAAGCATCGTCACGTAATTGTTTTTGTTGATTTGCGCTTTGTTTTCGAGAAATAACGTATGCAAAAAAAACTCAGTTTTCCGAGCGGCATCTTTTGGAGCGAATCCTTCCAAGGTGGATTTTGACATGGCACAAACTTAAACAGTTACTTTCAGCAGCTTCAACAGCACAGTTTTTTTTAAATAAATGTTTTGATATTTGAAAGAAGCAGAGAAATAGACCGGAAAAAAAAATTGACCGACCTTGTATCGAACTGGTGTCACGACAAAATGAACTCGCATCTGGCCAGTTCAGCGCCTTATTCGCCTGCGCTAACTAAGCATCAGTAAGAGAATTGCGTAATTATATGAATAATAAAACTAGCGGCAAATACCATGCTTCGGTGACTTCATCATTTAGCAAAACAAAGGTTTCTTTTGTTTTTCGCTCAACAAAAAGATCTCCATAAGATACCCTTAGAAAACTGAGTTTTTTTGCATACGTTATTTCTCGAAAACAAAGCGCAAATCAACAAAAACAATTATGCAACAATGCTTTTCATGTCAAAACAAGTCAGTCTGCCAAAAAATAGCTCGATCCTGCAAAAAATAAAAATCAGCCCAAAACGTCACATACGCCCTTTTTTGCACGAAACCCTTCAACTGGAATAGCTCAGACTGTAAATTTCTTACACTCTTCAGTATCACAAAACCACAATTCAGGGCATGCAGCAACCCTTACTCCAAATGTCATATTTTCCCTCCAAACCGGTTTAATTCTGTAATCCTTTCTGCTTGTCGTGGGGTAATGCTGCTTTCTGGTTACTAAAATGCATGTTTGCTGATTACAAAGTATGGGAGACAGAATATCAGGTCTTATTGTTTACCACAGCATCTCTTGCAGCAAGAAACCTGGGAAAAACCTGCCACACAGCCTCATTGCTGGGCTGAGAAAAGGGCATCAATATGTGTTATAAACCATCCTGACCACCACACCACTGGCAAATGGGTAACAACTTTTTAGTATTCCTATAAATCTAGAGGTGTTCACTAACATTTACCCCTGTAAGCCAGTTATAAACTCTCTGAAGATATCAAGGGGCAAGACTGAATGACTTCACACATACTTTGAATCCTTCTTCCCAGCATATCCAGAGAGCTCCTCTGGTCAGGAAACATCCAACGGCTTGTCGAGCGAGATGGTGAATCCATCCTTCTGAAACCAGCTGACGCATGATGGCATCTATCCATGGGAAACCAGTCTTGCCCTAAACAAATTGTACTACTGAAATCACAACCATCACAGGCACCAACCTCCATGAATAAACACAGCCACACATATGCTGAAACAAAGCTAAGTTTTACAATTTTCACAAACTTTGTAATGTTTTCAAGGTACATGTAATGAAAGTTTTTATCTTTATCACATAAAAGATGATTTCTAGTCCACACTGAAAATGTCAGCTAATTGATTAGAAACTTTTCATTTACTGCAGCCTAAGTTTTATATCAACTCTTACCTGTTTAAATCGCTCCAGTTGATCAGCGTGTTCTTCCCATGGAAATTGTAAACAAAGGGAGTTGTTTCTCATCTTGTCAAAGTTAGGGTGTCTGCTAGCCACAACGAAAAAGAACTCTCGCCACAGGAGTGGCTGGTGAACTGACAAAGGGGCAGATTTGCCATGCGCCTACAAAACAATCACAGACCCATAAAAATGCATTTAAAAATAAATTAGAAACAGACAACAGTACAAGCAACAAGGATTCCAGTATTACTTGACTTGCCCAATTTTACAGCAATGTTGCACTATCTCTATGTTGTAGCATCACTGTTTAGCATTACTGGTGTATAACAGCTGAGCACAGTTACAACATTTGAAGTGTTGTTCATGCTTCTCACAAAGGCCGATATTCAATTGGAAATATTTTGAAATGATATTGGAATAGTTTTCAATGCACAAAAAAGGGATGAAAGCATTCTGTGTTCAAACATGCATATGTTGAAAGCCTTGGAAAAAAAAATACAATGGTACAATGCTACAGTATTATCCTTAAAAAGCCTTGATTTTGGTGAGCTGATTAATACTTTCCCACAAAAAAAAAAAGCCTTCAGGTGTAACAATAGCAAAAGGTTTCACCCTTTGTCAAACTACACAAAGGGTGCATCTAAAATTTTACTTGCTCGTATTATGTGCACTTTCCCTAAAAAAACTTGTTACTTTATACATAACACGCTAGTTCTCGACTGTCGGTCAACAAACGGCCGACAGTCAGCTGACAAACAGCCGGCAGGTTGTTTTGGGAGCTGTTCTTCACAATTACTGAGTTCACAGCATGTAGGGTGTACATGTGCAAGTCTGAAATCTGCCTTTTGCATTTCAAAAGTTTGCAAATTGACACCATTATAGCATGATTTTATGCTTTCAATGTGAAGATCTCTCAAAGATCCTTTTGGTGTCCAAATTTGAAATAAATTGGCCAAATATTAAGGTTATTATAACATTTTGTGCCATATGGCACTATCGGTACTTGAAGGGTTATAGCAGAACTTCTCAAGTTTAAGTCTTAGCACACATTGCAATGTCAAACCCGCATTTTATACCAAAACTCACCTCCTTGTAAACCTGGTTCATTCTGTGAAAGAGGTATTTCACTGACAGACATCCAAATCGCAAATAAGGACTTAACTTTGAAGACTTAGGAAACGGTGAATTTGTCTCTTGTTGAGCACCGTATGCAACAGGTTCTACAACCTGTAATAGAAAAGTACCTACATGTAAGACAAGAACTGATGATATTTTACACGTACTATGTTTCTTAGTTCTCAAGAAGCTAAATGCGATCCAAGGAGAGTACAACATGGCACCTGACGGGGTGCAGAAAAAATATCCAAAAAACCGGATATTTTAGGAGAAATGCGGAAAGATGTGTCAATTTACATGTATGTGCAAAACACAATAGATTATGCAGAAAGTTCATCAGTTAACAACATCAATAACAAACCCTTTCCTGTGTAATGAACAACAGTGAAACGAAAAGCACTTCAGAGACTTACCCACAATTTAAGCTCTTTAACAGAATAAACTTACTAAACATCATACCCGCCAAATTTGACAATTTATACTTGATCTGTTTTTGAGTTTTTTTTTTTTGTAAAAAAAATACCTCTTAGACGGCGCATCGGGTATGTTATAAATAAAGTGCCTTTATTGTTCAAAAGATAAATTACATATCTTATGTTACATTTAAAAATAACAATGTTAATGGGCTACAATCTGTCTCTAAATAAGATAGATATTTACATGGAAACAAGTACAACAATTGAATACAAAAAGTACACTATTTACAAAGCTACATTGTACTAAAAAACTATCCTATTAAAGAATGTATTCTTGAAACGGTCCGAGTGAATGGCGGGCATTGCGGAAGATTTATTCCTTATGGACGGGTCAATGGATGAGTGAGAGATGTATGTATGTTGCACCAATCAGATTGGATCTACTATAAACAGCCAATCGAATTTGTTGTAAAGGTAAGTGGTATATGACAAGATTTGATCCGGACACAGTTAAGAACAGCCATATTTATTCTTCTATAAAAGAGGAGGAAGTCTCCATATATTGGGCTTACTTCGACATTTTCTGTGGGTTAGGTTGACGATTTTAGCTACGAACGAGATGAGCCTCCAGGTTTGAAACAGTTCGTGAGTTAGTAATATGCAAATACAACGAGATATTTTTATTCTTAGTTACAAAGGTAACTTGATACTTTTGTTTTTCACAAGGAGTAAATTCAATTAGAGGTCACGAATCGTCGCTTCTAGTTCTTACGACATGGTTTAGAGGAGACGAGACTATTTAGATTTGAAAAAGTTCTAACCACAATAGTCAGTACAGGTGATGATTGTTTTGTTCGTGTTGCATGCAAATATAATGAGATATTTTCATTTTTTAGTTACAAAGGGTAATTTGACACTCTTGTTTTCCACAAGGAATTAAATTCAATTACAGCTGACGAATCGTCACCACTCTTTCCCACAAGATGTTTGCTATCTTTAGTTACAAATGGTAACTTAACACTTTTGTTTTCTATATGGGAGTAAATTCAATTAGAGCTGATGAGTTATCGGCTATTGTTCCCAGGATATTAAACAAAATAAACGGCACGCAATGCATGCAGAAGCGATGATGTTTAAAAATTGTTCCTAGAAAATTGGAACATGAGCAGACAAACTGATTCCTAAACTTTTGGGTTAGAAATTTTAGGGGTTTACGTTTAGGGTAGTCCATTGGTGGTTCATTCCAGTAGTTCATGTACCAGGTCCATCTTGTTAGTCCATGTACTAGGGGTCAGCAAAATGTACCAACCCAAATAAAAAGCACTCCGCTGAAAAGTTCCTCTCTCTGAAATCAACACCTTATTATCTTTTAAGATATTTGGCAAAGCTAATTACCTCACCGGAAATTAATTTGTTGTTTTAACCATATACTTGTCCAAGAGAAAATAATTTTCTCTTGACTTGTCATATCGCGTGTGCGACCCGCTTGTCTATCTAAAATTGTATGTATCGAAGATATGTTATTATGAGTTTGCCCGTGAGCACAAATTTATCCGACTCTGTATAAACCAAAATCCACCCCCAAATCTTTGTTTAAAAGCTGAAATTAACAGCACTCCACTGATCCTACAACCAGCAAAGGAAAGCCGCAAAGTACAAGTTTCTCTCTCGGAAATCGACACTTTATTATCTTTAAAGATACTTGGCAGCGCTAATTACCTCACAGAAAATTAATTTATTGCTAACTGTATACTTGTCATCAATGAACATTGTATTGTCTTTACCCTGACAAAACGATTATGGATTGTTTAATCACAACCACTCTTTTGTTGACAGAAAACATAAAACAGCACATTTCCAAAACTTCATAAAAAACTGAAAACTGCAAATGAATCGTACCCTGACTTCATTATCACTACTGTAAACTGTATATTTCAGTGCTCATACAATGCTCATTCAATTCACTTCAACACTGGCAAAAGTACAACTGCACTACCAATCCGAAAATTTTATGTAGACCCTTCAGCTATCGCGTGTGTGACTTGCTTGTCTATCTAAATTTGTATGTACGGACGATATGTTCTTATTACGAGTTTGCCAGTGAGCGCAAATTTATCCGACACTGTTTAAACCAAAATCAACCCCCAAATCTTCATTTAAAAGCTGAAATTAAAAGCACTCCACTGATCCTACAAACAACTGCACAGGAAACCCACAAAGGAATGTTACTCTCTCTGAAATTGACACCTTGTTATCTTTAAAAATATTTGGCAACACTAATTACCTCACCAGAAATTAATTTGTTGTTTTAACTGTATCCTTGTCATATCGATTAAAAACAGTCTGCTGATCCTACAAACGGCAAAGGAAAGCTGCAAAGCCTTCACCTATCACCTGTGCGACTTACTTGTCTATCTAAACTTGCATGTATGGAGGATATGTTCTTACTATGAGTTTGCTGTGAACGCAAGTTTATCCGATACTGTTTAAACCAAAATCCACCCCTAAATCTTCTTCAATTAAAAGCACTCCGCTGAACCTACAAACGGCAAAGGAAAGCAGCAAAAGAACTCCCAGAGTGCATTTTGCTTTCACAGGGGGATAAAAAGTGCATGAGATAAGCGCACGGACATAAGCGCGACAAACTACGCGAAATCACTATCCAAAGGAATGCATGCCTGCCAGCATGAAGCGATTACGTCATTGCTTAAAAAAGCTTTCATTTATGGATGTTTCTTACGTCTCTGCAGTAGCAGTTTATTTTTATTTGATGGGCATTTTATGACATTCTTCTCAGTCCGATATTTTTAAAGGTACTGCGTGGCACCAAGTTAAAGTGAAATTTAATTAAATCAGACTTTCAATGTGTCAGAGAGGTTTTTTCCCCCTATCTTTCTATTTTCGGTGTAGTAGTGTTGTTGTGTTGTGTTGTGTAAAAAGGGTAAACTTGCGACTCGTATAAAACGCGAAAAGGTCTCTTAACTTGAGTATTTTTTAGCAAAAATTCCTCTTGGGGGTTGGAAGGGCTCTGTGATCAGTGAGTGAAGGGGTTATGCATATGCACGTGTCACACCAATCACAGTGTGGATTTTATCAAAGAATGAATCAAAGGAAAAAAATAAGATGGTATCTACATTAATCTGGAGACGTATCAGATTACTGTAGCTTGTTCAGTCAAACATTTTATGGCTTACTGTTTAGCTATCTTACCATTACCGATGTAACATTGCAAGTTCATCATAAATTCCCAGTTTCATTCTTGCTGTACAACGCAACCAAAAGAACTTGTCAAATTAACCAAATCATTACTGTAAACAGCTCCATAAATGCTCCTATCTCCAAGACTTCACAAAAAAAAAATTGTGTCACCTGATAAATGGAAACATTAACTAGTACACACCTTCTTCTCCAAAAGTGCAAGCCTTTTAAGAGCCTCTTTCTCTCCACCAACCCAATCCTCCTGTTCATGCTCTTCCTCATCCAACTCAAGGGCATCGTACTGCGGTACTCCATAAATCTGATCATGATTATCTTTAACAGGAGTCTTACAATTTTCAAACATATCCTGGTCAACATCAGGGGCACAGCTGGCTGGAGTGCCAAGCTTGTTTATGAGGCACTCAAATTGTTTAAATGTAACTGGGACATTTCCATGATTCAACTCAATAACCCTATAATGAGAATTAAAGATTTGAGTCATTTATTTTTAAGAAAGCCCTAAGTAAGATTTAACAAAGGCTCTCCTAAGGCAGCTTATGATATTTGAAACAGACAAACCCATATCATACATATGACAAGGGGGATAAAAAAGATCTAGATGAAACCCAAGCAGACATTTTGTTCACAATGGTTAAGCAAATGTTGCCCCTCTCAAGAAATACCCTGATCAGCAGAATTACCAACCAAAAAAGGTAATGAACCATTGAGTGACTGACTGACCAGGCGGGTGAATTGTATCTTCCCCAACTAACTGCTAAAACTCCCTCTTCAAGTTTCCACAGTTTATTTCTTAAAGAGAAACTAAATAAATGTTGCAAAAGTTCTATCAAGTAATAAGTGAAAAAGAAACAGATGAATTGAACCACAATTGTCTTTATTTAACACCATGCTGTCCAGCCCATGCTTTGCAAACTGCATGTAGCTGCAGATAAACAATCTGTTTCGGAATAGTTGTAAACCTGTCAACCCTCACATTATGTTTTTTTGGCAATAAATAGCTTGCTGAGACTAATTAATTTTCAGCAATAGACTCTGGAACTGTACAAACAGCAAAAGATCAATGCTTGGCAGTTATTCATTAGACAAATATTTTCAATTTGATGAGTACGTAACCAACCCACGTCAGTGCAGTGTTCCCAATTATAGTTTTCAGCCAATCACAGCACAGCATATATTGCCGACAGTCTCTCATGAACAGTTTGAACAGAGGTAAGGCTTATTTAACCAGTGTTTTAAATTCATTCCTCCCAGGTTGTGGATAGTGGCTAATCAAGTGATTCTGTGGTTGCAAGCAGAGGTTTGCTCTTGCCTTTCATGATCAGCAGGCAGAAAGAAAAGGGAATCTCTGTCTCGCAGAATATGAAGGTTGCAATAAGTTACTTGACCTAAACATCTTTATTACAAAGAGCAGTCCCTCTTTTTTTAAGTGGAAAGAGCAATTGATGAAAGGAGCAGCATTTTCTAGAATTTCTTAAAAAGAGGACAACTTCGCAAAGTTAACGCAAATATCCAAAGAGTTCTCATAGTTGAGTTTTTCTCTCTGATTTTACGCACGGAATGTCTGGAATTTTTTGGTTGAATGGTTCGTATTTCAGAAATTCAACAATTCCTTGACTTTATGAAAGAGTTTCCTAGGAAATTCTCCTTACATTAGCCCCACTCCAAAAGTTCTTTAAGTTTGAGTCGAGCTAAAAGCCCTCCAAAAAACCACTTTTCACGTTTACGGAAAGTCGGATCCTAGCAAGCTTATACCGTTCCGATGACGGTTCAACAATGACCGGAAACCGAATATTTTTAACCCTACCGCCATCTCATTCGGTTAGCTAGCTCATTTTGGGAAATCTCTTAATTTTATTGAGGTCATCCTAGCCAGTTCCTTCGGACAAATAGTAAGTAACCTCATACTAAGCCTATGTCGAACCAATAACTCAAGGCCTGACCATGAGAAGTTAAGCTTGTGTAAGGTGTATGCAACCGCCGGAACAACAGACAACTAAAATTACCCGAGCACTGCCATCATTAAATTAATAAAAAACACTAGCCATCAAGGTGAAAAATATGCTTCAAAAATCAAATTAGGCTGAATGTAAGACTATAAGCAGAAACGGTTTAGACAAAAAGATTTTAAGCTTAACTACCCACTTACTCGTCAATGTCGTAAAGAGTGTGCGATGAGGATACCAGAACTTCAACTCCTTGTGATTCAAGCAAACGTTTCACCGAGTCGTCTCGTCTTTGAGGGAAAGGTTCACCGTCGTATTCATATGTTACCCTTGTAATATCCCACTGCTTAATTAATTTCGGAAAGACATCAATCGGTTGTCCCCGCACGATGAATAGACGGGAGTTGAATCTTCGCAGACTACTGTCCAAGTCAAGTAAGCAATCCAAAAGAAATCGCCACTTGTTTCTCGATATATTTATCTCGTTTAAAGAGTCAACGTCGAGAAAAAACACTGCTCTAAAAGTAGAACTTCCATGTATTGCCTGGCGAAGCGACGGATTGTCGTGCAACCTAAGGCCCTTCCTGAACCAGTGAAGTGAGTTCACGTTTGCATCCATGTTTTCTACCTCGGACTGAAAGGAAGCTGTAACATGCTAAGTCACAAAGTTAGTCGCATCCAAAGTAATACCCGTAGTATACGATCACGGCCATGACCTCGATTTACGTTCCACACCAAACTAGAACCTCAGAACCATAGCACTTGCTTTAGGGTACGACAAGCGGAGTCGCGTTTCTTGTTGAATAACATCTATCTGTATGGCCGGACACGTGAAATCCCAGACGGTTCTTTCCAACACAGTCTGTGATTGGTCATCAGCGTTTATTCAATAGATAACCATTTCTGATTGGATAAACATCCTCAACCGTGTGGAACGTGTACTCGACTGTACTCGTGAGCTCACACACGAGTCATGAACCTAAACCTGGTGCTACCCGGCGGTGGGGAGCGGGGGGGTACTCCCTTACAAAGGCTACATAGGTATGTGCGGCCCCAAAGGGGATGGTTTTTCAGTCATTTTGCTCATAAATTGGGTATTTGGTCTTAAATAGGGTATGGTTTTGGTACTCTATTCTTGAATTGGGTATGTTGTTGAAGAACCCATAAACTGCAAGGGACCGCATACGATAAACGCTGAAGAAGCTACTTTTTCATCGTTCTTGATAAGACCATAAACAAAAGCTTTAAAGCCCTTGAAAAATTATGTTTAGGGCAACTGTGTCAGCCGCAACGGTCATAAACAGGGTATCAAATTTTTGGTCGGGTCATAAATAGGGTAGGGAAAATCGCAGATTTTGGTCATAAATAGGGTAAGGGTTTTGGGAAGCGGGCCGCACACTTAGATGGAATGGGCAAATACTCAATCGAAGAACTTTATCCATTATTCAGTGTGAAGCAGCCCTACATAATTAACTAGAAGTTACTTGCAGGCACTAGGCTGGCGTGGAAGCAAGTGTCGAACTTTATGCAGACTTAATAAATTTTAAAAATTGATGGCTGTCCGCACTGTTGATGATTTGCTTTGTTATAAGAAATGATGACAAATACATAAAAATGGATGGACATATTCATAAGTAAATAATCTAACTAATAAATAATAAAATGACTTGTCAGATAAGGAAAGTGGCAGGGGTGTTTTACTGGTAGCCTGCACGTAGCTTAACTGACGGCTTCAACCAAGCTTGAAGTAAACTGCTCTCATTTCTAAGTGGCCTTCGCAGGACGCAGAGACAAAATATTTTCGACTGTTTCGTAATTGTCACCTTGCTATATAGGTGTTATTACATTAGAACATACAGAGTAGTACATAAGGATGGAAAAGAGCCAGGTATCGCACTTAAATGAGCCAATCACTTTGGCCGAGCAAAGCTGTGTACATTGTCACGTGTAACACAAGACAAAACGTTATGTAAGCTACAAGTATGAACAAAGCACGTTGGACGATTTTGAGCGTGAGCTAGGTGTTTTAACTTTTGCAGAGCAGGGGGGCAAGGGGTGCCTGGAATGGTTAACTTGGTAATTAACATGCCTTACAAAGAGAAACTAAAATTGTAAAAATAGTTCGAGATGGCGTGGGTTCGAGAAAGCTGAAAGTAAATGACTGAAAAGGAATATCCAAGGGAAAATGAGTTGAGTTCGAGATGTCGGGGAATTTGAGATAGCGGCTGAGTTCAAAAGGGATTTGTGTGTCGAAAATTTAATTTGCTTTTTTATACTTTTACAAGTAAACCGCACGGTACAACTCCATGATTTAGAATAAAGTTATGTTTATTTGTAACGTCACACGACCATGAACAATCACGCAGCAAGCTTCTGTTAAAAGGAATAATATGTTATTGACCATGCATGTAAGGGCAGGAAGAGAACACCTGAGGACGAAGTTCAAGATTAAAGTGCAATGATCAAGAAAAACCTAAATTGTAGCTTTCCAGCCATGTTCAAAATTACGTCATAATTAACAACTATTGGACAAAATTGAGCAAAATAACGTGATTTGTCAGTGGTAAGCAGATCAATTATTTGTCGAAGCCGAAGGCTGACGTAAAGAATTGATCTGATCGCCACCTGCTTAAAAACCGCCAAGCTACGCAGGCTAGCGGTAAACGAGTTCAGTAATGTAATACTGTCGTTACAATTACGCATGAGCAGAATATTATCTGCAGCAAACACATTCAGACGGTACTACCTTTATTTATAGGCAGTTATTTGCAGGTCATGTGGTGAGACCAACTTTGTCAATGAAGTTCGAAATAAACGGGGTTGATCCGGGGGGTTGATTTTAGGCCAAAATGAAACAGAAATCGGTTCAAAATAGTGGGGAGTTCGAAATGACTGAGTTTGTAATAGCCAATAGTATTAAAGTGGCTGCAGTAATCAAAGATTATGAGAGTGTGTTCGACGCCTTCGCTTTTTTTGTTTGAATGATGCGTTGCGTGAGAGCGCCTCCCACCTGATACCTATAACCTACCGTAAACTTCCAAAAGTAACGATCCCCCGAAAGTAATGTCAAAAAATTGTGACCGCAACTAAATCCCACAGGTAGCGACCCTCCGAAAATAGCGAGCCGACCCCAACCTCCACGAAAATAGTATCTATATTTTTCCAATCAATATTCAAGTGAAACTTAGGTACCGTAACTTGATTGAAGGCAATCTACAACGAGGGAAGATATCGTTTATGCCACGAAGCGTTGTGAAATGTCAATTCGTGCTTTACCAGTTAATGTTGCGCAGCGTTAAAACAAAACCCGTAGAATTTTCTTCAAGTAACAGGAACGTCAGGGTACTGTAGGAAACTTTGATTCAAATATCATTTTTAACTGAAGCATATTAGAAGGAACGTTTCATTACATTTAAATTGAAAACTCGACCAATGCACTTAGATAGCAGTGCGTCATGAAGAAGAAACGGTTTACCGTATCTGACAGCGGCTTCCCTGCCGACCACTGACAATACAATCTTGGCATCAAGAGCCCACCCATACAGCAGTAAAAATGAGCTCATTTGTACCAACTTAATATAACGTTTTTTGCTCCCCGGAAGTAACGAGCTGCTAATTCCGAAAATAACGAGGGTCGCTTCTTTCCAAAGTTTACGGTATATGGACATGTGCCGCTGTGAGGGGTATGGTTTTAGGCAGTTAAGTCTGGGATAGGGTGTAGAAATCAGACAGTTTTGGTCTAAAATATGGTATAATTTACCGGGAAAGTGGAACAAGGTTCTTTACTCGGGATTCTTGTGACTTTGTAAGATATTGGTTTAGTGAGCAAATGTAGGACTACAAAAGTGATAAAGTTTCTACAGTCTAGGATAGGGTAGGGGTTTTGGTGCCTAGTCTCCTAGTATAGCCGGAATAGGATTGCAAAATCAAGCAATTACACTCAGTTTATATCAGGCGGCAAAGTAGCTTCAATGTGTTATAGATATGAATGCAAACGTGAACTCACTTCACTGGTTTCTCTAAGCATTTCAGGATCTTTTCTTTTCGGGTATGCCGCTGGAACTCTGAAACCCGTTTAGTGTGGAACGTAAATCGAGGTCATGGCCGTAATCGTATACTAGACGATGTCTTCTAGACCGTAAAGAAAGCTGCAACATGTCAAGTCACAGAGTTGTCGCATCCAAAGCAACACCCATTCTATAAAACACAGCTCTGAAAGTACAACTTCCATCGAATTGCCCGGAGAAGCGACGAATTTTCGTGCAATGGTTCTAGGGTTACACGTCTTCCTCCTCCTCCTCTTTCTCCTCTTTTTTCTCTTCTCCTCCTGTACTCTTCCTCCCTTTTCAACAGCACTAGTTCCGTATACTCGCGAGTTAGAACTAAACTAGAAGTAATAAAAGATTACGAGAGTGCGTTCGACGCCTTCTCTTTAACAGTGTAATGATTTCATATTTCTCCAACGTGGTGTGGCCGGCTTCACAAGTTTTAAGGTATAACTATGCCCTTCAAACGTCATGCTTAACATTTTCAGATTCCCTGGCCGTGAGGTGCACTTTTTTACATACAGTATTCTAAGCTGGAAGCAAGAATATTTAACAACTATTGGACGAGATTGAGCAAAATATCGTTATTCTTGTCAGTGGGGACAATTATTTGCCAAAGCCGAGAGCCGAGTTATATAGTTAATCTGCGAGACATTAGGACCGCGTTAGGACTGCCGCTTACAACTGCGTTTCCCTTCAAGTCGAGCGAAACAAAAAAGAAAAAAACGAGGGCAAATCCAATGAAATGGGTTTGAGTTCGAAATAACAGGGGAATTCGAAATAACCGAATTCGAAATAGGCGGGTCCAACCACATTTTACTTGAGCGCATGCGTACTGAAAGTAAAATTGGGCCTTTCCCTTTCCTTTTTGCGCAGCCATTTTATTCCCGCTACTCTCTACTTTAAACGTCCTCTCTCTCAGTTGGAAAATTCCCACTATTTGTTGTCCGCTGCTTGAAGGAGGAGAGGAGATGGAGAAGAGTAGATGAAAGAGGAGGAAGAGGAGGAGAAGAGAAGAAAGTGGAGGAAGAGGAGTATGAGGTTGGAAGAGGAAGAATAAAAGGAAGGAAAAGAGGAGGAGGAGGTGTAACCCTTAGATGAAAATGTGGGATCGAAGCCTATCTATGACGCATTGAAGTAAGCAAGGTGTCTCAGTTTGCGCTACTTTGAAGCCTGATTAAAATGAGTGTAATAGCGTTTAGTCGGAGGAAAGAGGGATCCAGAAATGCCTGGAGGACGTATACATTCCAAACCAACTAAGGATCTGACAGATAGCTTCACATATATACACGTCATGCAGTGTCTGCGAATTAACGAGCCGTGTTACATACGTTGGCTACAGCTCAGTGCATCACTCGACATGCAATTTGTTCTCTCTCAGCATGAATTCAACTCCATTGTCAACTGCAAAATTAATATTTTCGTGAGTTAACCCTCTCCAGCAACACGTCTGCTCCGAAAAATGCTAGGTAATGAGGAGTTTGAAAAACAATTTAATGATTTTCCCTCTAAATTGTGAATCAATGGCGTAAAAAGGTGATATCTATTTTCATAAGATAACGCAGAAATTAGAAATGCAAAAAATCTGACGACGAATTAACATATTTTGTTAAAGTTTTGTTTCGCGCCGTTGGAGATCAAAAGTGTGACGTAGCTAAGCGGATGGAAATGCTGTATTTTGTTTTTGTAATCATTTGTTAACGTCGCCAGACCGTTTCGCAGAAATATTTTGATTAATGAAGAGAACGCGAGGCTTTGTTAATCATTAACTTTTGATCAAGGTCTAAGTTCTCGAGAAAACTTAAAGGTTTACAACCACGCACTCGAAATGGACGTAATCCAAGTTGTGCTGCTTTGGCTGAGCGCGTGTGTAATTCTACTTGGTGTTTGTGGCAATCTGCTTGTACTTCTTGGCGCCTACAAAGAGAGGTCACTCAGAAAAGTGCCTTACATGTTCGTTTTGAATTTGTGCGTTTGTCATCTTATCGCGTTACTTGTACCATACATGGTGTTTGTGATGGCTTTAAGCAAAGGAGAGTTTAAACATAGTTTCGTAGTTTGCAAATGCCAGGCTTACATGGCGTATACGCTAACCATGGAGATCATGGTAACAATGGTCCTTATCAGCATCAATCGCTATATTAGGGTTGTACAACCCGTGAAATATCCATTTATTTTTACTGAGAGAAGCACTGTGTTCCTAATTATAACCTCCTGGTTGGTCTCCGCACTGGGAAACATCTTCCCATTAATCGGGTATGGGAGATACGGGTTAAACAACTCCGTGGACTACATGTGTGCGTTACGAGTATCTGAAAGCGTTATTCAGATAACTGTCGGTGGAGCATGTATTATCATTGCGGTTATCATTATAATAACGTGCTACGTTCGAGTTTTCTGCACTATTAAAGCTCTTAACCGGAGAGTTCGCTCATTAAACCGAAGAACACTAAACGATGACCGAAGCAGATTCGGCGTCGTTCCTCGGGAATCGAGAGGTGAGGAAATTCAGATTGCTATAACTTTATTTCTTCTGGTTGTCATTTTTGGGATCTGCTGGAGTCCAACTGTAGTTTCAGTTGTTATCAACGCCATAACTGGACAGCCAACCTCGCACCTTGCGGGCGTGATTCGTGTGAACGCGCTTGTTTTAGAGACGGTGGCGGATCCAGTTGTCTACGCCATAAGGAATAAAATGTTCCGACAAGTATTAAGGAAGACATTGACATGTAAGAAACACTCGTGAAATTAACTTTGAGACTCAAGCATCCAAAAGTCACCTGTTTGACATTCGTTTTCTGTTAGATTGTTAGGCTGGTAGAACTCAGATCATAGTTCAGATGTGTTTAACAAGTTATGCAGTAGGTGAGAGCGTCCGCCTTGCGATCAAACTCCCGCGAACGAGCACAACGAATTTGTCGAACTGGCCAAAAGGTCGCTTAAATACCAGAGGTAGCTACATACTAAACGCCGGGAACACAGATTCACCATGATCAAAATGCAAGGGTAGAGTGGTCTCGACCGCGTTCAAGAGATACGCTATTGTCGCTTAAGTCATGATTTCACCAGGAGAAATCTACGACTTTACAAGTGCAGTCAATTAAAAGAGAATAATCAGAGTACAATCCTATTTAAAATCAGTTGTTACTCATCTCAATTGTGAACAAATTAAACATTTTATTTTCCCTGGGCTCGATATTCGCCAGCTTGCTCGAGTTCAGTCCACGTTCCTCCCCAAGAAGAAGGGGAGGTGCGCTGGGTCCTTTAAGAACAGCGGCTGATAATCGAGCCTTTATTTTCCCTCGCTTACATGTTTATTGTGATAAATGTACAAAAAAAAATTGCAAATGAAAATAAAAATGTTCTTAATTAACGAGTGATGCATGTTAGTAATAAGGCTCATCTTCAATGGTTTTGAATGATTTGCTAAACACATTTATGCTACTGAACAGTGAAACCTGTATAAAGCGGACACCCTTGGGACCCTTACTAGTGTCCGCCTAATGCAGGGTGTCCGCTCTAAACAGGTTCAAATAAATTTAACAAATAAAGAAGCCTAAGCCGTGTATTACACTGTGATAAAACACGACGGGCATTTGAGAACACCGGGAAAATGTAGAAAACACGAGCCGCAGGCGAGTGTTTTCTACATTCCTCGCGTGTTCTCAAATGTCCGAAGTGTTTTATCATAGTGCAACACACCGCTCATTTGCTCTATGATATAGAGGCAATGTCGCGAAAAACAATAAAACATACTTTTTCTACGTTTTATACTCTGATAAAACATGGGGTTTTGATTAATGGTCCTATCTATATTATAATGTGCAATAACAGTTAATTATTAACCCCTTTGCAACACAGTGTAAGATCAAAGACAGTTATTAGCACAATGATGTCCAGTCAGTCAATGCATCAATCTGGAGTAATCTACTTAGCTTTAAAATGACATCGCTGAACAACGTTAAAGGAGTCTGAGCTGAGCTTTTAGAAGTAAAAAGCCCTTAAAGTTTCCACTCATTGCACGTTTTGTGCAACAGAATGGCTTGCTATCGGTGTCCGCGTCCACTTAACGGGTGTCCGCTGAATGCAGGTTTACTTTACAGTAAATGTTGGAAGAAAATTTTGGGACTCATGCTGGTGTCCGCTTAATAAAGGGTGTTCCCTTAATATGGGGTCCACTTAATACTGGTTTCACTGTAAGCCATTTCCGGGTTACCTTGTGCCTCTGTTTTAATAAGAGTCCTCATGCAGAATCTTTCATGAGAACTGAGATTCATTTAATTGAAAATGAACGTGCAAGTGAATTTTCATGCGAGTGATTTTGCATGGACTCGTTTTACCACATAGACAAAAGGCATGGCTGTTTGCGGCAATCTGCTTGTACTGTTTAGGAGAATTCGAGAAGGCTGTAGAAACACTCGACTGCCGGTTTGTGTTCCCACAGCATTTCTCATTCTCCCAGACTTCCACTCGTGTTTCTATCACTCGATGGAAACACAGTACGGATGCACGTATTTACATGCACGTGCGTTTTTTATCTGTTCGGTTTGTTCAAAAAACGAGCAACGACGCGAAACTATGCTTGCTTCAAAATCAACTTATTATATCAACACCATCAAAACACACTATGGTAAATTTAACATTCGGTTTCCAGCTGTAAAAATTTGGAATGATTTGGATGAAAGTATTAAACACCTCGCCCTTAAAAGTTTCAAAAACAAAGTTAAGTTTAACATCTTACAATCGTTTTGCCAACATTCATGAGTTTTCATCTGGCACTTACCAGTGACTTATTTAATAAAAATGTACTTTATTTCTAGCTTTTTAGTGACTTCCTGATTTATACCGCTTACATATTTATTGCTCTCTCTCCCCCCTTACTGTCTCCTCACTGCTTCCCCCTTTTAAGCTTTATTGCTAACCAACATTTTTTTTTTTATAAATACTATTTACTTTCACTCAGTTTGATTACCTTCTAAGCTATTCTGTTTTGTAACTAAGAGTTTTTCTATTTTGGTAATAAAGCGTGTGTTGTTGTAAAATCACTAGTCTAAGCGAGACAGATGAAACCAAGACACCTGAGAGCTTCTACATTTTATTTTTCCACTTGGTAAACTTCATTTAGAAGATTATACAACGTTCATTACTAACACTAGTGAGTTGTTGCGCGACGAACGAGAGATTGCAAAAGAAAGTTACAGATTATAATACATGCACTTTTGCTTCAATTTCCCCCGAACTTACATAAAAAACCCACTCTCAATAACTTACTACACCTGCAAGGGAGAGATTTCTATCTTTGCCCTCAGGGACAGACCAGAAACGCAGCGCGTGACGGCAGAGCACACTCTGCTGCAGGATGCAACTTATAGCATGTAAGTTGCGACATCGACGATGGCAGTTGAGCAATTATTGAGATGAAGCCGCTAGTATGAGGAGTAAGGTGGGGCAAGGGGAAGCTATTGTCTCTACATACCTCACCACCCCTCGTTCTTTGCTATCTTCCAACAAACCCACCAGCTACATGTCATTCGGGTAACAGGATGCATCAAATCAATTGGATTAACTAACGATTTAGTGTTCATTCTTTGGAAACGTCCATATTTTCCATTTTGGCTTCTAAACAACCTTCACTCTGGGCGCCAGCTTTGTTCTTCGACTTCTTCTTCTGTTTCTTCACCTCTGGTTTCTCGTCAATTGGAGCAGGTTTAACGAATTTAATAAAATCCAAACCCTCGGGAAGCAGTGGCTTTAGGACAGGAGGAAGAGCAATTCCTTCCTCTGTTTGGTAATTCTCCAACAGCGCACAAATGGTTCTCGATACAGCGCACATTGTGGCGTTCAACATGTGAACATATTCGGTCTGAAAGATACATTTAAACATAATAAATACACCGGCATTTTGCAGACTTTCAGAAACAGAGTAATGAGTGCGAGGAATTAAGACTTTTGTTTTTTTTCTGTTTTTCCGTGACGACATAGCCTGCGAACGCAGACGTATTTCCGGCTGTCGCTTGTCTCCGCTGAAAAATAACGTCTGCGAACCCGAGCCAGGAAACGATTTCTCTGACGTAAGAATTTTAAGCCAATCACAGCTTAGCTCAAGTGGCCTCAGAACTACTGCGCGAGGTATTCGCAGCGAGGAGCACTCGAGTGCCATTTTATCATGGAATCTGATTGGCCAAGGAGAAACAAAAGTCATTACGTCACAGAAATCGTTTCCTGGCTCGGGTTCGCAGACGTTATTTTCGGCGGAGACAAGCGACAGCCGGAAATACGTCTGCGTTCGCAGGCTAGTGAAGACGGTAATCATCCCAGATACAGACAAAAATTCCCCAAAAGAACACACTGGGGAGCAGTCTAAGATTACACGTGAGGGTGTTCAGTCATATAGGAGCTGGACCACAACAGAGTCCCTGAACAACACCTTTTGTGGAACTGACTCACAACGTGCGTGTTGTTTACCTTTCCTAGAGAAGGAGAGTCGTTCTCATGCAGTTAACCGAACATGAGAAGGAAGAGGAAAGAAGACAAAACAGACGAAAGTCTTAACAAACTATAGACGTTAGGGAGGTTGCATGTGTTGCTAAGATTGAAATCCCAGCTCTATGGTGGACGTCAGATATTTTCTGTACAACAGGAAGTGTGGTACGACACTACTGAGACAGCTTTTAAAGTACTTGAGAATACTCGTGAATACTTTTACTATGTTGTGATAAAGTGACGACGATAACAAATTAATTAGAAAAAAAAAATTAATTGCACAGTATTGTGTGGTAGTTTTGCCTATAAGCGGCAAATGGTGATGCGGCCAGGAGTCTTCAACAAAAGCTAGAGGTTGGTATACCTGAGCCCCCATTTTCTTGGTCTGTCCAAAACGAACTTGCAATCTTCTTGCTTGGTAATCTGTGCAGTTTGAACAGGAAACTAGTTCACGGAAAGCTCCACTTCCTGGAAACCAAGCCTCCAGATCATACTTCATGGCCGCTGCATTATTCAGCTCACCTGCAGGCAGGTAACGAGGACATAATTATATTGTAAACATGAACCTTGCACTGTGGGACACTACAGCTTCACCTCACAGAAGGCAAGGAAGCGACTAGGAGTATTTCTACACCCCCTTGGGGTTACCCTGGCATTATATTCGCTGGTATCCATTTAAATACCTGGGTGGAGAGAGGCACTACAAGAGTAAAGAACGTACTGTACAAAGGTAACCTTGTTATTTCTTATGATCCAGTTACTGAGCAATTCCGTTGGCTTCTTGTCAGTTGCCTGGTGAGTCAGACGGTTAGCTTGCTCACATACTTCCTGTCCCATCCACCCACACCCCATCCCCCCACCTCAACCAGCCAGTAGCAACTCCTTAGAGACACTCTTCAAAAACTGCCTGCTTAACTTGCACAGCAAATAAACGTTTCTTTAGCATTGCTTACCAGAAACTATATTGACTATTCTGTACGGAATTCCCAAGGCCTGATTAAATTCCTCAGCATTGCCAATCATCTCATGGAAAATCCGCCAGGAAATGCCATCATGAGGGGAACAGATAACAAACTGTTCTACCTAACAAGCAAGAGGAAGTTATACTCTCGCAAACTGCACCGTTTTCCATTATTTGTAACTTTCACCACACGAACAAAAAACAAGCAAACAAACAGAAGCAATTTCCACATCAATACATGTACGTACTTGTAACTGTTTACTGTATCAGAAGGGAACGAATCGAAACGAGAGATTTCTGAGAGATAAATAACAGAGGAATAGAACTATTTTCCAAAGTCTGTATTTTAAGAAATGAGCTCTTCGAAAGCCAAAATTTATTTTTTTTCCTTGCATTCACCAACGCTGAACGAGCCCAAACGTCGTCCGTGTAGGAGCTTGGAACTTAGGATCTTCCATTTTACCGACTAATGACTCAACATGCCATCGATATACATAGTTACAATACCGGATACAGCAGCACAAAATTTACAGAAACCACGTATAAGGACAAATGTAGGAAAACAGACGATTCCTTTTCAGGCAATAGATCTTTGGAAAGAACTTCTAACCCATTTTAAAGAACTAAGCGTATTTGCCTTTTCAAAAAAAAAAAGAAAAAAAATTCATTTACTGTCAGCCAATACCCGAACTAATTAATTTTTGTTTTTTTGTTCTCCTTTAAACCAAACTGTAACCTGCAAATTCTTCCTTCATCTCTCCTCTCCTACAATTAGAAATAACAAGGCTGGTGACTAAGTCGAAAACCTAATGGTTCATTTAGCCTCCAGTCTCATTCAGACAGGATTATAACGGTTACCTCACTAGTAAGACATGCTACCTATGTTAAATGAACTAAAAATGTTGTAGTATTCATAATTATAATGAGAAAATAAAGATGTGGTATGTACTCAATTCGTTTTGCAAAATACAGTAAGCGGTGTGGCTCCATCTACACGTACACTGTGGAAACTAATGTTGTCTGGAGGTCAGTTCCCAAGTTACAACAGCGAGTCCATAGTGTCACAACCCACATGGGATACAGACAAAAACAGTTCTTCTTTCTCTGGGAATTCAACCCGATATGCTTAATACATCAAGTTGACAAGACCCAAGAAATTTTGATAGTGCAGAAATTCGAGAAATTCCGATTTTGAAAGTACAGACATACTGTCCTTGCAACGTTCTTTAACATTTTAGTATCAACCCTTTCATCTTTCTAGCAAAGGCAAGTAACCTACAGTATGTGCAGTGGGTCTAACATTTGAGTCTTTGGATTAAATCCTGTAGTGTGACCCGTTCAGTTGAGAGAATCTGAGCAGTACCTTTTTAGTGCCTTCTAGTAAAATTCAGTCTACTTTGGCATATTACTCGAGGTAAAATAACCAGTTTTAAGAGCTGGCTTCTTTCTCATCACAGGGACTCTTAATTGCACAGACCTTTTCAAACTGATGTACCCTGAAGATACCACGTGTGTCCCTTCCATGAGCGCCTGCTTCCTGCCTGAAACATGATGAGAAGCCAGAATATTTCTTGGGAAGTTCGTTAGCAGCCATCCATTCCCCGCGATGAAATGCTGCAATCGGTTGTTCACTAGTTGCAATCAGGTATCTTTCTTCATAGCCTGCCTCATCAGAACCTTTTCCAATAACCTGAAACCATTCAAATCAAAAGGAACAATTCTTATCAGTGTCAAGATGTACTGAGACGTTTGTAACAGGAGGACACAACACTATTGCCGTCTTGGAATACCAGCCCAAGACTGAGAAAAACTGAGAAACTGTAGCACACTCGAAATTTCAGCATGTAAATCGCAAAGATTTAAAAAGGAATGATTTATTGGGTAGTCAGTTAAGAGTTCAAAGTTCACTACACAAAAGACAGGATAATGTGATAATTTTTTTTGTTATACAGATTTTGTTATCAGTGCACCAAGTGGAAATAGCATTGACCTTGTTTTATAAATTGGAATAATGACCATGGGAAATGGTAAGGTAAAACTTTGGATTAATATCCCATCTTATTATCATTTTGTACTTTTAAAAGAGAAAGTCACTGCAAAAAGCTTACCTTTTTTGTCTTCACCTATAGCAAGTAAAAATTCCGCTTGTCCACTCACCGAAGTTTAAGCCTCTGAGGTGCCCGATATCCTGACGAAATTCGTCTCGAAAGAAGCGACTTCGGAGGCCGCCATATTGAAACTGTCTTGGCAGCCAGGCCGTGTTTATGTGACGTCATTCCGTCCGACTCGAAATTGGTGGGAAGAAGAAAACCTTGAACTGACTTGGCAACCCTCACAAGGTCAGCAAAGTCTATTTTTTTCCCAGCGATTATCCACTTCACTATCTACAATGCTATCGTCTCGGAGTTTGAAGCATGTTTGGGCTCAAAATAATATGGCTCGAGAGTAGCCATAACCCAGAGTGGCAGTTAAAAGGCTTGTCGGAGGCTATTTGGACAAAATCTCTCGGACGGACGGACGCCACAAAAACGCAGCCTGGCTGCTGAGTACTATTCAAAATGACGGCAACAACGTTCGAATTTTGAGCTTCTTTGGAGGTGAATTTCACAAGGAAAGCCTGCGCTTTAGAGGCTGAAACTTCGGTGAGTAGCTCACCTCAGTGCAAGGTTTTTGTTAGCGTTGACAAAAGATATACGTTTTTTGGAGTGACTTTCTCCTTTGAAAGCTTCAATGTCATGTACAGTACATTGATTATGTCTCTTGTTGGTCACGCGAGGAGCTGAAATTATGTATTGATATTATAACAAAGAAATTATCACTTTTGGGGCATAACATGCCACTAGCACTAAATAATGCTTTTGATTATTGTCTGCCGATCAAAGAGCCAGTTAGAGTGTATGAAGTGCCACAACCTGTTTTGTCCCTCTGACTAACTTGGTTTTCATTAGCCTAGTTACTAGGTGTATGAACATTTTTACATACCTTGTACAGCTCTTCATCAAATTGACTTAGTTGAGCCACTTCTTGCATAGCTTCCTTCCTCATGAAGAATGGTGTATATAGTGGAACAAACCCCTTCTTGAATAACATACGCGTTGCCAACTGAATGAGGGCCTGCTCCAGGAAAACAAGTGGCCCCTACGACAGAAAAGAACAGACTTTCATTTTTCTGCAAACCACTGTTACAAGTCAGTCAATAAGTCAACAAAGTGTAAGTCAGTGTTCTCCATAGGCAATGGCAACAAAAGTTTCTGTATACTATTTCTGAGCATGCTGGCTACTCTTGAGATAACTATGATTCTTTAAGAAAAAAATTGTAAATGTGGGACATTTTTAAAGTTTCATAAGTAACTTACATCTTTCTATTACCTCTCCATTTTTCCTTAAATTTTCCTTCAATCGAAATTGTAGAAACAAAGTCAAAATCGTGAACAAGCACTCTCGGGTCATTAAGGTCAGCAGTTTATATCTCATGCCAGACTTTATGATCAACTTCTCCTTAAGCTGCTCAATTTGTATGATGTTTTTGGCATTAAGTAAATGCTTCATATGCATCTGATAAAAATCCAAGTAACAAGTTTGGTTTTTCTTGCTTAGGAGAATCTGAAAATGCTTAAGTGTCACCTCCCTGCTGAAAACATTTACCCCTCTCTCCCTCTTCTTCTCCCACCTGAACTTTACTGATTAGTGAATGACCGACCACTTGCAAATCATTTGCATAATCTTATCACCCACTACAACTTGTAACTTGCTATGACAATCACGAGTTAAAAATCAATGCTCATGGCCACTAACAAAATCACAGTTCACAACAAAACACTAGCCATTCACATTCACAGGGAAAAAAAGGCCATTCATGAATCACGAAAATACCCTTTTCCACCCTCAACCCTGGTAAGCCATTTTGGTATTCCCTTCTATTCACATTACAAGCTTACTCCATCTGTCAGCAGATATCAAGTCCTTACATTTTTCAAGATAAGATCCAAAACCTAAAACTTATAAATGCTTATGCCAGTACAGTACATGGTTTTTGTAGGGATGTTTTACACACAGGTATTAAAGAGTCATCTAATTGGGTTTACTTCAGTCTTCTCGTCTGTTATTTCATGTTATTGGGTTAACCTCTTGTTCTCCTTTACTTCATTTTCTTGAGTAGACAGGCTGACTGACAGGGTTAGAATGATAATCAGCAGATGAAGTCAAAGCACTGCACTGAAAATGTGAATGAAATGTGGATTTTTGTTTCCTCTGATTACTCTGGCCTTCACTTTTTAAACTACTTCAATGCATAACTCCCAAACCTACACCAAACACATGTCAGGTTTGCAATATGTGACTTTGGATAGTAAAATCCCTAAGCTTCTATTTTAAGTTAAAATGTTCATTTGTTCCATAATACTGATATGCAAGTTTCTCCATTACAGTTTGTCATGACTGTATCTAACCTTGAGAAAATAACCTCTGCTGCCAGCTACTGAAGCACCTCTCTCTGTATCAACTCCATCCACCATGTATGCCAGATCAACATGAGAGTACTTCTTTCTTATCGTACTGTCACCCCAAGTTCTCTCCACTCTGTTATCATCCTGTCACAACAACAACAGTCATTTCATTTTAAATAACTGCTGTTCCACATTAATATTGCATAGTTCCAGAAAATATCCATACCTGGAGGGAATTTCATCTAAGCTCCCCTCCTCCCCGGATTTCCATTTTTCGAACACAAAAATAACCCCCTACCCCTCCATAATTTGCACAAGTATTATGTACACCTCTCATACCCTCTAGAAAAAATAGTTCTGGCAAGAAAGTGTGTTAAAAGGTAACATATACACTCCAAACACTTGGCTGTCTGCATTGCACGTCACTGCCGTTTATTCTCAATCAATTTTAATATCTGAAGATATACACAAAGAAAACATACCGCAATTTATTTAAACATGCTTTAAAAAAATAGATAGAATGGTAACTTGTCAAATTTCCTTCCTACATGACTAAGTCCCTTTGTAAATGTCGAACAACTTTGGTTGAAGGACTGATAAAATGAATGTGGATGAAATGGACACCACACTTTTATCGTGAACATGATCGCTAACAAACTCACTACGAAAGCCAATTTTGCAGCAAAATTACGTACAAATGGACAGAGATAAACTTGAATAAGTAATTCTCAAGTTTGTGGCATTGCAACATCATTTCTACATTTATAGAGTAACTAATTTTCATAAAACAAATTGACGGCCACTCAACAGCTTTGAAGACCAATGCTAAAACAAACTAAGCTAGTCACCAGTGCTTTTCGGTCCACAAGGTGACTTCATGTAAACTGGTAACAAGTGATAGCAGCCATTTCCATGCAACAGCACCTTCTTCACACTTGTTAGCTTCCAAAGTGCTTTTTGAAGAAAGAACATTTATTTCAAATATAATGCGATTCAAATACAAGTATTCAAGTTACTATTTTTCCATGTGAAAGATCTACGGTACTTAGTAGGTAAGAAGGATTTTTGAACAGCTAGATAGATACTTGAATCTGTATTGAATGGAAGTCGAAGGACATCTGGAAACTAAATTGACTGTCCAATCCCCCTCCCCTCTGGAATTTCCTGGCTCTTTGACTCCCCACCCAGCCCCTCCAGAAATTCCAATTTCCTCTGTGGTAGGGGTATGGATATTTTCTGGAATCACACATTGACCCTTATAGGTTTTTCAATTTGTAAAGTGACAACCTGGCATTTTCAACCAAATGATTATTTTGGGTTGCCAGTACCGTTTTTGTTCGAAAATGTTCTTCGTATGTAATCTAATCAGTAATTTTAAGGTTAAAGAGAGCAGCGCTGTCATTAAGTTTTGAGTCATGTGTAGCCTTGATTTTCAAAACCATAACAAAGTTGTTACCTTTTGAGTGTATTGTATCAACTATAAGTCCAGTTCACCCGTAACATCAAGGGCCCAGCAAACATACTCAACCGGAGTGAGTTGAGTGAAGTTTAAATACAGCAAATAATTATATCAATTGTACAGCTTGTTACAATTTACAAATCTGTCTGTTCTCTGCCATTAAAACATGAGTATTTTGTATTTTGAATCAAAAAATAACAAATAAAGGTCTAAATTTTAGACATGTTGAACAACAGACGAGACATTAATCTTAAGTAGCTTTTTAATCAGAATAGCAACCTTGTTTCACCACAAAGACCACCAAACCAACTACTTTGCTGCCATCCATGTAAAACAATCTAATCAAACCCAAAGTACTTTACTACAAGTAATTCATCAAGAGCTATATTCTGGCAAAGTTTGAGGTTTTTTGATATTTTGCACTCCTCCAGGTGAAATTTTGGGATAGCCACTCTTAAATAAATAACTTTAGTAATAATGTTAATAAAAACAAAGAAAAAATAGATCACTTCATTTAGGTGTCAAAGTATTTAGTGCTGTGGTACTAATTGGTAAGGTAGGTAAAGTCTGCATACAAGCTAAGTGTTCCATCGGGCAGAGCTTATCTGGGTTTCTGTAGCATGAAGGGACTAGGAGTATTTCTACTTCCCCCTGGATGGGATGCTAGTCCATTGCAGGGTTACCCCAAGGATTAAATTCATTGATACCCATTTCAACCCCTGGGTGGAGAGAGGCACTGTGAGAGTAAAGTGTCTTGCCCAAGAACACAACGCAACATTCCCAGCCAGGGCTTGAACCCTGGACCGCTCAATCCGAAGATGAGCGCACCAACCATGAGGCCACCCTGCCTCCCCTAATTGGGGAACATTGAAATATGCAAACAAATAAATGTACATTGAACAGAAACTTGTTTAAACCTCTAATCCAGTTACTGTATTGGACAGCAATCTCCTCAGCAGCAAGGAGGTCACCAGGGCTCGACACTAGAGGTAGCCAAGTAGCCACAGTCTACAGTAGTAGAAATTTAGGTTTGGCTGGTACATGTAGGTTTTCGATCTCCACTAGCCACTTTAGCTAGTAAACAAAATGAAATTAACCAAACTAGTTTCTGTCTTTCTAACGGAAGACAAACACAAACAAAAACAAGGTCAGAATTTCATAGTGGATGTACATGTATCATGTTACCGGGCATCTGCTGTTCAGCATATACCCAAATTTAAATTTGTTTACTTTTCTCTGTGCAGTACGTGAATGGGTAACTGAACATGTTATCATGTTGAAAAAAATATTTGACAAATGAGACAGCATTTTCTGAAAGCACGCATCAATGTTCTTTTTAGCTACGGAATTAGTAAAACAAAACATGAGCTTCCTGATAAAATCATGAGCAAAATTGTGCAAAACTGTAAAGGGATAACGGGTGCTTACCATTGACCAGTCAGAATGAACTGGTTGGGATGACTGTTGAACAATGGTAAGGGTTTTTCCAAGATCACCAAACCAACCGAACGAGACATCGGCGCTTACCATTTGCACTTCAACTCCTCACTAATTATTGTTTTCGGCTAATGAGAGACTGGAAACTGGAAAATTTACCAAATGGTAAGGAAATTTCCTTCATTTCGTTCTGAAAGGAAAAAAGGGACTACCTCTGGAGGTAGCCTACAATTTCTGAATGGATTTTCTGGAAAATTACTGTTCCATTTGACTTTCAACCAAAATTTCCAGATTCTGTTTGCTAGATGGTAAGCACCCAACACTTCATTAAGCGTAACAACACACGGGTGATTTGTCGTTGTATGCATACTGACAAAACTTACCAAGTGCTACAGAAATAATTAGATGAGAAAGATTTATTTCCTTTGACATTTATTAGCAGTTGAATTTTGCCAATGCTGCTTTTGAAACAGTTCAAATCCTAGGGCACCTGTCTGTACTGAAGTCTCAACAGTTTTTACAATGACATCTTCGGGTCCTGAATTTTTCAAAGGAAGTCTCAAACAAAAACAGAGTCCTGAAAGTCTTTTCGGAAAATTGCTAGACTTTTCTTTGTGATCTTTCAGCCTGAGAGATTTGATTAGAGGAAAACACGAGGCCACTAGACAAAATCAAAACCGGTGCAATTCGATGATAAATTGTTCCGCTGTGGTTAACGTTACCAGTCAAGCATAGCTATATCTTGTTGTTTTGTTATTAGAACTGGTTTAAGTACAATGTAATTACCAACATACAGTAAGCCTGCATTGTGCTTTCAAGCCTTGTTAGTAATTCTGATGTTGTTGAATCTAGCAAAAAAATGCTTGGCTAGTAGAAAATGTTTTTGGCTAGTAACATCTAAGTTGTTACTCTAGAGCCACTAGGCTACTAAGTTGCAAAGCTGTGTCAAGCCCTGGGTCACCACGGCAACTGAGCCACAGCCCACCTCCAAGGCACCTGTCAGCACAACACTGAGAGAACTAGTGAGCAAAGCTAGCAATATTACATTGCTTGCTACAAGCAATGTAAGGAAAGCACATGGCAGTGCCCCTACAAACCTCCCTGGAGCCCCAACATAATACTAGTGAAGCCACTGCGTGCATTGTCTAAGTTTTACCCTTGCCTAAATTCCATTTAGCCCCACTAAAAATCCCAGTGGTGGGAGGCTGCTCTAGCTCTGTTCCAGGATGGCATGTGAGGTAATCAGCCTAACATGATCACATTTTAAGTTCCGTAACATGCTACAACATACATTGTGAAAGTAATAATAATAATAATTTACCAATTTATATAGTGCATATTTACATATTCTGATCAACAGCACTTTACAATCACCATAAAAATAAAATAAAGATATAAATTACAAAAATACTTCTTAAAAAGATAAGTCTTAAGTCGAGATTTAAAACTGTCAAGTGATGTTGCTTGACAAAGTTCTACAGGTAGGCCATTCCAGAGTTTCGGAGCTGCTGCTGAAAAATGATCTGGCTCCCAGTGTTGTAAGCATCTTTCCCTTGAGAAAGAGAAAGATGTTTACATTACAACAGGTACCATGCTTTGTGTTCAGTTACATACCTCATCATTACTAACAGGAACTGATTCATGCAGAAGATTTCCAACTTCAAATAGTTTCTCATTCCTCAGCTGTTCTACATTAACCACCTCCTCATTACACTTGGCTATATTTCCATCAATTAGTGTTCGTACATTCTTGATTTGGGATACAGTAAGACCCTGTGTGAAAGAAAGCATGATTTCCACATTTTCATGTTGTTTCTTCCAAGGGATTTGTGTCAGTAAGGACCCTCACAAGATCTTTAAAAATTCTTGCCAAGATGCTCAAAGATCCTTAATATCCTTGCCATCATTTGACAGTAAGGATCTTGAGGGACCTTCAAGAATCTTCAACTTTCTTGCCAGGATCTTCAGTATTTTAAAGTCAAGGATTTTATTCCAGCCTGTGCGTCAGCAGCAGAGAAAATGTACGTCAAACGGAAAGAAGTCATGTTTATCGGGGACTTTAATATGAACATGCTTGAATCACCTGATAACCCAAATGGCCCTAATAAAGATCTGACCAAGTTCAGCCAACAATTCTGTCTAACGAATGTTATTCACGAGGCTACAAGAACAACTAATTATTCAAGAACTCTACTTGACATTGTTTTAACATCACACCCTGAGAGATTGGCGACAAGTGGAATTTTGCAAGTTGGGATTAGCGATCACGACCTGATCTTTGTTGTGAGGAAACAAAAGCTACCGAGACCTAAGGCAAGAACAATAGAATTCAGATCCCTGAAGTATTTGGACTCGAACACATTTCTTTCTGATCTCAGAAACGTCCCCTGGGACAGCGCTTATATTTATGACAACATCGATGATATATGGGCACATTGGTCTGGCCTATATAAACAAGTCCTAGACGAGCACGCACCTGTAAAACGAATACAGCTTCGTAATAACCAATTGCCGTGGATCAGCCCAGACATTCAAAAGCAGATTCGCATACGAAACCGACTCTACAAGAAATTCCGTCGCGCGCCAACAGACTCAAACTGGTGTAAGTACAAAGAACAATGGAACAGAGTTACAGGTCTAAAGAGAAGAGCAGTCAAAAATTTCTGCGCCGATGCACCCTCAGGAACATCATCTGCTGGTTTATTCTGGAAAAAGATGAAACCTCTTCTTCCGAATAACAAATCTAACACTGATGGCACAGCTAACATCCATCTTCTGGATGATGGGAAACTCGTATCTAACCCCAGCAACGTATTTAACGACTTCTTTGTAAATCCAAGAATACAGGACTCAGCCTTGAGCTTAACGGAAGAGAATTTCGGCAACCATCCTAGCATAGCAGCAATTAAAAGCAAATCATACAACCTTGACTTTGCTTTTAAGGAAATCAACAAGGAAACCGTAACCAACTACGTATTAAAAATGAATGCCAAGAAATCCACTGGCCCCGACGGTTTCTCTCCAAAGATTGTTAAACTTTCCGCTATAGCCGTGGCTACTCCGTTAACGTCTTTGTTTAATTACTGTATTCACATGAGTACTCTGCCCAAAGAATGGAAAATGAGTAATGTCACCCCCATCCATAAGAAGGGCGATGTGACCGATAAAAACAATTACCGACCAGTCAGCGTTATCTCTGCAATCTCCAAACTATTTGAGAAAGTGCTGTTCGACCAGATGTACGCCTCCTTTGCACCAATTTTCTCGCCCAACATGTTGGGTTTTCTTAAGGGACACTCCTGCGCTACAGCGTTGATCAAATTGACAGATGATTGGAGACGCGCACTTGATGAAAAAAAAGAAGTGGCTGTAGTTGCTATCGATCTCTCCAAGGCCTTCGACTGCATTTGCCACAATCTGCTGCTAGCAAAGTTAAAAGCGTATGGCTTGCAAGAACCAGCCCTACAACTTTTAAGATCATTTTTGCATGACCGTAAACAAAGGGTAATATGCAATAATACGTGCTCTAGCTGGTCACTTTTACAGTGCGGCGTCCCGCAGGGAAGTCTCCTTAGCCCCTTACTGTTTAACATCTTTATGAACGACATGAACGAATCTGTTTCCGTCTCTTCCCTCCGCCTCTACGCGGATGATACAACCGAATATACGGTGGACGAAAGTCCTCTTGTGCTTCAACACATCTTAAATCAAGACATGGAAAAACTATCTACCTGGCTTAACTACAACTATCTTCAAGCCAACGGGGACAAGACACAAGCAATGATTCTTGGGAATTCAACATACAATTACGATTTGGAGTTTGATGGCACCTTAATCGATATCAAAGAACATTTAAAGATCCTTGGAGTATGTCTGGACAATAAGTTATCTTTCAAAGAACACACAAATGTAATGCTGAAAAGAGTATACGCTAAGATTGCCGCACTTCGTCGCCTCAAGCGCTTAGTACCCATAGATACTTTATTACTTTTATACAGGAGCTTTATAATACCGCATTTTGAGTATTGTAATTCTTTACTGATTGGTATAGGTAAAACGCTCAACAAAAAAGTGGAAGACGCTAACTACTACGGTCTACGAACAGTAATGAACACGGGGAAAACTTCTAATTATGAGTCATTACTCAAACTGCTGGGCATGAGAACGCTAGAACATAGACGTTTTGAACAATCTCTGATAATATTTTTTAAGTGTTTTAAAGAAAATGGCCCACGTTATATCACCAACTTATTCAAGCCCCGGGTCACACCATACAATCTTAGAAGCAGCGGGCTAAACGTAGAACAACGCCCTTACAATAGTAGATTCTTCCACGGCTCGTATTCTTATATCATCTCTAGAATTTGGAATCAGTTACCGCCGGCAGCAAAAAATGCAGCAAACGTTCCAGCTTTTATTAATCATCTTAATACAACAAACTTTGGTGGCTGCCAATGCAGTTCTTGTCTTAAATGATTCCTTTATAGACATGTTGTATTTTTATCGTTTTTTAATATTGTATTTTTAACGCATATTTTTTAAGATATTAATAGTATGATAATTTTGTATTTTTTAATATATAGTTTTTAAATCTTTTTTTTAACATGGTATGTCAAACACTTTTATCATGAGCCCCTGGCTCGGGAGACTTGGGCAACCACTCCCCGTGTTCTTGACGTAAAATAAATTACCTTACCTTACCTTTACCTAGGGATCTCCAAACATTTTGCTCAAAAGATCTTGTCAAGATCTTTCATTTAAGGATCTTTACAAGATCTTTGAAAGATCTTTATCTTTAATGATCTTTAGATCTTTAGAAGGTCTTACTAGTACGTGTATCCACCGGGGTAGTTATGGCAACGTGAATGGCAAAAAAAAAAGTTTTGTTTTCAATGACAAGTTGGTGGCTGCGTTAAACCAAATCAGTGATTTGAAGTCAATGATTTTTTGCCAGTTTTGAATGCTGGGCATTTTGATTTAGGATTTCAAACTTCCCACATGCTGCCCTGTTTAATTGTGCAAAGCTCGATTGGAAACTATTTATAACTGTTTACAATTCATATCCTGGATGAAGTTGTACAGTCCCAATGAGAAATCTCCTTACATGTATGTAGTTTCCACATTGAGATCACTGACTGCACAATGATAATAAATTACCATAAAGTAGACATGGCAATGCCCAGGTGATTTAAACTGAAAACCAAACACTTTGCTTTTGAACTACCTACAAGTAAAGGGATATCAACTTAAAGTCCAAGATCACTTAAGGATGGTGCCTACTTTTGTTAGTGCGCATATTTCTGCTATTGCTTTCCACACATCACGCAAGGTATGGTTTAAGCGTCATGCGTGCGCTGGGTTTACATTGATGCAATCAACTACGCTACCAATTACACAACTAAAAGAAAGCAAAATTTTCCTACTGTGACCAAATCAAGTTTAATGAACCTGTACTTACACCAGGAACACCAAAATAGCAGCATATCAATAACCACTAAATGTTAACGTCTTCTAGCTGAAAAACTAGCTGTCATCTGTTCAAAATTATACTGAAATCTAACTGTAAACATGTACCTGCAGATGGTGTAGTGCACGCGCAAAACAAATGCAAAATACAAAAATGTTTTCCTTACTGGGGAGGTGACTGGAAAAAAAATGTAACGGCACCAAAAAGCTTTCAAAAAAGACCAATAACTTTCAAAAACGTGTGGTT